>NC_067488.1:55179221-55543658 GCF_947179515.1 Apodemus sylvaticus | reverse complement strand
ATAGGGAGGTGAGCACAGGTCCCCATGTATCTGTGATGTCCTGTTTCTGAGGCCATTTCTCACTGGTCCCCAATCAGCTATATCTCTCTGCTTTCTTATCTTCATAGAGGGTCTCTGGACCATATTCAGACAGTGCACATGCCTGTTAGCTTGAATTTTCACACACACACACCCCTGAAGCTTCATTCTTGTCTTAGAACTCAGTAGACATGTCACCCAGTTCAGCAGAGGTGAGGCTATGAGCATGGAAGGGGCCAATACAAGGACTTCGCTTCCTGGGCTATCCCATCTGTATTGGTTATGCTTCCTGTCAGTGTGATAAAATCTCCTGACAAAAAGCATCTGAAGGAATCAGAATATATTTGGGGTCATGCATGGTTCAGGGTTACAGTCCACTGTGCCTGTGAAGGTCCCAGCAGGAAGAGCTGATCCTGTTGTAGCCACAGTCGAGAAAGAAATGGATGCTTGTGTTCAGTTCACTATCTCCTTTTTATAACAATCCAGGATCTCAGCCCAGGGAATGATGCTGCCCACTGTAGGCAGGTCAGTTACACATCCATTAACCTAACAAAGGCAACTGTTTCAGGTCTTGCAAGGGGGGGGGGTGGCATCTCCCAAGCGATTCTCTTTCCTCACATTGACAATTGAGATTAACCATCACATCAACTGAGCTTTCTGCTCATTTGTGGCTCCATAGCTACCACAGATGGTGTTGGCTCTCTACAACCTCAGCAAGTGAGGGGCACACCTTCTATACATACCCTAAATGTCTCAGGTATGTCAAGCCAGAATCAGAATTGGCCCAGAAAATAAATGTTATGCCTGGCTATTTGCTACCTTAAAGATGGAGCCACTATGTGTAAGTGGTGTTCATGCAGTGAGGAATGCCATTCTTAGGAAGATCATGATTCTTGGCACACTTGCAAACTCCCAAATCTTCACCAACTGCTTCAAGCACTTCAAGTTGTCTTGTTTATAAATAGGAACTCAAGAGTGATGAGGAATAAAAGCCTCAGAGGAAAGATATAGAGGTGAAGTGTCACACACACACACACACACACACAGCCCTTGATGTAAAGTTCCCAGGGAAAGCCCATAGTTCCTGTCAGAGTCTGACATGTTCTGCTGATACCTTTCTTGCTGTTCCTGCTCTTTCCCATGACTGGAACAAACCTCAGTCTGAGAAGATAGGATTAGGTCTGCCAGCCATATCTCTGAGGCCTATCCTTTCTCCTCCCTCACCAGGCCTAATGAAAGAAAAGTAGCTAGCCTCATGAGCCTATACAGCAGAACTAAGAGAGGGAGGGAGATCTCCACCTTCTGCCTCTAATCTTGGACCAGCCTCGGGGGCCTTCCATTCCTAACTGTGTGATTTCAAAGTCACATTACTTGCTGATGCTTCAGTTGCTTCTCTGGTAATAGAATTGAATGATCTTTGTCGGGCAAATGGGACTATGGTGATTTGAATGAGAAATGCTCCCTATAGGCTCATGTATTTGAACACTTGGTCCACAGTTGGTGGTGCTGTTTGGAGGAGATTAATGGAATCTTTGAGTAGAGGAAGTACATCACTGGGGGTGGGCTTCAGGAGTTTATAGCCTCACACCACTTCCTGTTTGATCTGTCTCTGCCTCTCACTCTCCATTGTCTCTGTTTCTTATGTGATAAAATATGATCAGAGAGCTTGCTGCTCATACCACTATGCTTTCACTACCATCATGGACTCTAACCCCTAGAACTAAAACCCAACACAAATCCTTCCTATGCTAAGTTGCTGTTTGTCGGAGTATTTAATTACAGCCACAGAAAAGTAACTAATACACCTAACAAACACATAAAGAGACTTCTGTCACGGTTTTCCCAGCCAGCTGGGCACATCTGCATCAGCAGAGCTGTCACTCCTTTAGCAACCATGTTTTATACCCAACACAATGTTCTCTCATTCACACCTGCAAGCACGGACAGGTATAGATGTCTGAACAGGCAACTGAAAGTCACTGTGTTTTAAACACTTGTGCTTGGGTTTTGAATTACAGAAGTAAACAATGAAAGAATCCTCACTGTCACCAGTCCAATGATGGAGGTCACAGGCATGCCCCCAGGTCCTCTCAGTTCCTTACTGTCTCCAGAAGTATCTCATACATCAGGGTTAGAGACATCAGGGAAATTATGTTTTTAATCTAGAAGTGCGATGAGCAAGCAGGTGTTGGTGCCATTTGCCTGAAGGATCCTTACTCATCTCTCCCCTTGTGATCAGGTATGGGTCATTCCTGAGCTATCTGTCTTTGTGCTGCAACTCCTCTGGGTGATTACCTCTGAGCTGATGGCTTGTTCAAATGACAAACACCCAAAAAGTGCTGCTGGCAGACAGCCTGAGTGCCATACAAAAGAAGATAAGCCCGGTATCAGCATTCTCTCTGAGGGAAGGTCACACCAGGCATGAGAAGCCACCTCTCACTACCCCCATGCTTTTTAAATGAGGGACCAGAGGCTTTAGCAGAAAACTTCCTAAGGTGGAAAGGAGCAGATTTTAGGTATGTGACCTGTCTTCCAACTTCTTTCCTTCTGCTTCCTGGTATCACAAAGATACATGATTTATGTTATGTATATCTTAGTTCTTATGTGACCCTTGACTAAGGGAGAGAGGCAATAAGCAAAAAGTGGTCCTTCTGAAGTTTAATTATATAATTCTCCAAACCCAGTTTCACCTATTATTACCAGTTCTCTTGCACATATGTGTGTATGTGTGTGTTGTTTGTATGTGGTATGCATATCCATGTATATGTATGTGGTATGCATGTCTGTGTGTTTATGTGTGTGTGGTATGCATGTCTGTGTGTATGTGGTATGCATGTATGTGTGTGTATGGGTGTGTGGTATGCATGTCTGTGTGTATGTGGTATGCATGTATGTGTGTGTATGGGTGTGTGGTATGCATGTCTGTGTGTATGTGGTCTGAATGTCCATGTATGTATGTGTATGTATAGTGTGTGTGAGAGGAAGCACATGCACACAGCATGTATGCACATAGGTCAGAGGTTGGTATCCTGTATCATTTCCATCTCATTTTTTGAGAAAGTTCTCTTACTGAAGCATGAACTTGGTGATTCAGCTAGACTGGCCAGCTAGCAAGCCCTGGGTATTATTTTATCTCCTCCACCTACCCATTATTTGCTTTACAAGCACATGCCTTCACACCTGTTTGTTTGTTTTATTGGCAGCTCAGGGATCAAACTCAGGTCTTCATGTGTGCGAAGAAAGGACTTTACTGATTGGGCCATCTTCCAGCACTACTACCAACTTTTACATAGATTCAGAACTTGAAACCAAGAAGGAAGAAGCCACAGACCAAGAAGGAGAGAGGGGAGGAGAGAGGGAAAGCTTTTCTCAGGGCCCCATTTGTAACCAGCACCAGGACTTGTGATAGCATGCCTGGGCAAGCCTTGTGGGGCATCGTGCAGGGCTCACAACCAGCACAGGGTAAATTAAACCCTAATCATAACTGCTTTTGTCTCCTGATGATGTTTTGTCTTCTATGACAATTTCTGCAGAAATAATTGATTTTATGGCTTGATTTCATTCCTTGCCTATCATGTTGAAGACATAAACACATAATGAGATTGTTGTCTAACATTCAGTGAGATTAAATGCCAGCAAGAATATCTGGGATTAATCAGCCCCATTTCTGTCATTAAATTAGTCAGAACAACTGGAGCAAACACGCAGGTTTTGCTCAGCGTGCGGGCCTGTCCCCAAGGTCTCAGAAGGAGGCCTTGGCAAACTGCAGCTCAAGTTGCAGCTGAGACCAGGCCTTTTCCAGCTCTACAGCTGAGTGAGGTTTCCAAACTCAGCAGGGAGATCTCCAGTCTGAAAAGCGACCAGGGCATGAGGACAGTAGTTCACAGGTCCTGTAAAGGTTAGAGGCAGAAGCATATGATCCGTAAAGAGCTTGCCAATTGCTTGTTCTGTGTCTCAGACACATTGTCCAAATGCTGAAGTTCAGGTTCTTAAAATAACAATAAATGCCTCTTTGTCTTAGTCAAATTGCCAGATAAAATTCAGACTCCCTAGTCGAAGCTTTTTCTCTTTCTTGTATATGTGTATGTGTGTGTGCTGTTTATACATATTTATGTAAGTATAAGCATGTAAGCAAGTCCCTCAGCATGGGAGTGTGTGTGTGTGTGTGTGTGTGTGTGTGTGAGAGAGAGAGAGAGAGAGAGAGAGAGAGAGAGAGAGATCTACCTTATTCCTCAAGAGAGGGTCTCTCAATCAAATCTGAAGGCCACCGACATACTTAATCTGACAAAGCAGCTAGTTTGGGGAATCCCATGTCACACGATCCAAAACTATAATTCCATGCTTCAAACAGCCACACCCACCCAGCATTTATTTGGGTTCTAGGGATCTGAACTCTGGTTTCCATAAACATTTAGCAGGTCCTTTAAATACTAAGCCACCTCCCAAGGTTCACTCAGTCTTTCTTTTTGACTTTTCTTTGGCTTTTGTTGGTTTGTTTTCATTTTGTTTGTATGTTTTGTTTTATTTTATTTTTCTGGCAGAGACTTGGTATCAGGGTGGCCAGAAACTCACTACTAATCTCAGGTCTGGAATTTGGAGCCTGTTTCCAAGGTGCTGGGGTTCCAACCATGACTCAGTATGCCCAGTCTCCAGTTTACTTTAAATTCCAGACTAACGAATCCTTTGTCAGAGTGAGTGCATCATACACATTACTTAGAAAATATTTATGCTAAAAAGAAAAATCTATGTGCTGCCTGAAATTAAAAGTTAACCAGTCAGATTCCATTTTCATTTGTTAAAACAAGTTACAAATGTCTTCCGCTGGCTGGTCTCCCTGCCCTAAGGTCTTTCATTCCATCAACACTTGCTTCTCCAGTCCCAATTCTGTGCCAGTTCTCTTTTAAAGCACGAGAAAGGGACATTAGAAAAGAGGACAATGCTTCTCAGGCATGAGGACTTGAGTCTGATCTCAGGAAGCCACGTGAAAGCCAGTTGTGGCAGCAGGCGACAATCCCAGCTCCACAGAGGCTGAGATAGGAGGGTGCCTAGGACTTGTCGGTAGCCATTTTAGCCAGTCTATTCAGACTCCATGACAGGGCCTGCCCTTTCCTAATCCCAGGAAGCCAACTTCTGTGATGGTTTCCGCCATGCTGGAACTCGGCTGCTCTCTTTCCAGGTGGGCTACTCTTGAGTGAGGTCACACTTGGCTTCATCTGTCAACTTTACACAAACCAAAGCTCGCCTGGAAAGAGGAAACCTCAACTGAAGAAATGTCTCCATCAGGCTGGCCTGTGGGCATGTTGCTGAAGCTATTTTTTAAATTGTCAACTGATGTAGGAAGTCCGATGGCACTATGGGTGGCATTATCCCTAGGCAGGTGGGCCTGGGCTGTACAAAACTAGTTGCTGAGAATGCAAGTAGAAGCAAGCCAGGGAGCAGCATGCCTCCACTGTTTCTGCCTTAGCCCCTCCCTCTAGGTCCCTGCCCTGCTTCAATTCTTGCCTCAGTTTCCCTTTATGATGACTTATAGCCACAAGGCAAACAAACCCTTTCTTTCTCAAGTTCATTTTGGTCCCGGTGTTTATCCCAATGTGAGAGGAGACTGCGGCAGTTTCATGTCCTGTCCTGCCATCACCTGCAAGTACACATGTGGCTGTGTGTGTATTCTGTGCATGCAGGTGTGCACCTCCAAATGCACACGCAGCCCAGCCTCTCCATATCCGATGTTCTGTGTCCTGCGATTTTAGTTACTGCCGATCACATTCAGGAAATATATCACAGACAAATGCAGAAGAGAGGAGATGATGAGACTTACCTCGTGCACTGCGATGAGCAGGATGGTGCTGTCCAACCCCTGCTGGAGCCCTGTTGTCTGTTGTCTGAGCTCAGAGTTTCCACACTGTGTATGCTACCTGCCAGTTAGTTATTTTGAAGCTGTCTCAGACATAAGATCACACCAAGGAAATTTACTTGCACGTAGTATTCCAGGTACCTGCTGGGGGGTCTTGGAGTATACCCCACCATTGGATAAAGATGTACTATTGTTTGTGTATTATTTTTCTTCCTTAAAAAAATCTTTTTATTGATTTTTTGTGAGTTTCACATCATGCGCCCCAGTCCTGTTTATCTCCCCCACCCCTCATATCTGCCCTTCGCCCTGATGAACTCTCCCCAAAATAAAACACTCACAAACAAACGACAAGAAGAAAAACAAAGCATAGAAAACATCTCATCTCAAAGCTGTAGTGTGTCCCACAGTCTGTCCCCCTGTCCAGATGTCTTCACTTGCAAATGTTCACTGCAGCGAGTCATTGGTCTGGTTCAAGGTCTCTGGCTTCTGTGACACCATCAATATTGGCTCCTCATTGGGACTCGTCCTGGTTATCCTGCTGTTGCCCTGTGTTATGGAGACCCTGAGGCTTCAGAAGAGCAGGACTGGCCCTTTCGTGTGTCCCGGCCATTAGCAGATGATACAGATTTTGGGGTGGCCCAATTCGGAGTTCAGGATCCGGCCTGATGGTTAGCTGAGCTGGTCAGCCTGTAGGCTCTCCCTCATCCTCTCCACCAGTGTGAGCTCTCAGTACTGCTCCACTAGGCCATGCAATGCTGCCCCTGGCAGATGGCAGGATTAGCTCTCCTGCTCTCATGCCCTCAGGCGTGGCTTACCAGCACCCACTCCTCCAGAGCCAGTTCCACGGTGCTGCCCAGTCAAGGTGCTCTCCCACCTAAGCGCTACAGCCTTTGAGGAGCTGGACCAGCTCTCCCGCTCTCATATCCTCGGGATTGGCTTATCTGTGCTTTTGCCATCAGGGCCAGCTCCACTGTGCTGCCCAAGTGAGGTACAGGGACAGCCCATCCACTCTATGACCCTGTGGTCAACTCTTCCAACTGCCTCAGGTGTTGAGGGGTGAGGAGGCAGAAGGCATGTCCTCTCCCTCCCCAGCTCCATACAGTCACCTCACAGAAGGAGGTAGTAGTATCTGCTCCTGTGCTGTCATCCTTGCAACCAGCTCCCCTCTGCCCCCTCCACCAGGGCCAGCTCTACTGTGCTGCCCAGTAGAGGCACAGGGGCTGCTCTACAGATTATTTCTAAATGATATTTTTATTAATTCTTTGAAACTTTTACACAGTGTATTTCCATAACATCCCCCCAATCCTCTCAGACTCACCCTCTTCCCTCCTCACCAAGTTTGTGTGCTCTCTTATTTTAACCCATTAGGGTCCAGTTTGGATTGTCCAAATTCTTTGGGGTACAGGGCCTGCTCTAGCCTGTTATCAGCGTACCAGAGGTCACAACCTTAAAGAAAACTGAATGTCCCTCTTCCAGTAACTATCAATTGCCCACAGGTCCTCAGATATGCATGGGACTTGATGCCCACTTCCCATCTTCTTGCTGGAATTTTGTCTGCCTTGAGGTCATGTGTGTCTTATGCATGTCGTCACAACCTTGATGAGTTCCCATGTGTAACTCTCTTGCTATGCCTGGGCAATGGTATCTGTGCAGTCATCCACTGCCACTGGCTCTTACAATATTTCCACCCTCTCTTTCAAAATGATTCCTAAGCTCTGGGGAGGAGTGCACATGCTTTCTTAAACCTGACACATTATGGGCCACTTGTTTTTGTTGTTGTTGCTGTTGGGGGGGGTTGTTTTGTTTTGGTTTTGGTTTTGGTTTTTTGGATTTGGTTTTTGTGAGACAAAGTTTCTCTGTGTAGCCCTGGCTGTCCTGGAACTCACTCTGTAGACAAGGCTGGCCTCAAACTCAGAAATCTGCCTGCCTCTACCTCCCAGAGTGCTGGGATACAGGCGTCTGCCACCACTGCCCAGCTGGGCCACTTGTGGCAGAGCCTCAGATATTGCCATCTTAGAGCATCGAAGGGCTAAATACTGCAAGTTTGGGAGTGGTAAAAATTAACATTAGGATGAAATTATGTCCAGAGAGCCTTTCACACTCAGATCCCACTTTAGTTTGGTCATTCCTAGCCCAGCGAGCTTTCAAAAAAGCAAATCTACATGACATGACAATGAATCCGGAGCTAAAGCTTTCTCTTCTGCTACTGCTGTACAGATCTTACCTTAGGATCATTTCCTGGCAAAGCTATGCCACAAGACAAGAGTGGTTCTAAATCATAGGCATGGATCACAGCTCAGTGGCCACGGTGACACCTATTCAAGCATGAGGACATGAGTTCAGTCTCCAGCTCCCCTGCAAAAGTCTAGTTGTGTGTCTGTATTGTGTTGTGCGTCTGTAATCCTAGTGTTGGGAATTGGAAGCATCTTGGGCTCCCTGACTAATCTGTCTATCCTAATTGGTAAGCTCCAGGTTTGGTAAGAGGCCTTGTCCCCAAAGGTAAATTCAGTCTTGTGGAGGCCCACTGGGATCACGGCTGCATTGGCCACATCAAGTTCTGGACAGTGTTCCTTCCTATCTTCAGGCATTCCCACTCTATTCTTACTGCTATTTCTCCCACAATGTTCTCTTAGAAGAAGCAGTATGAATGTCCTGCTCAGGGCTGCCCCTTCTAACCATCTCTCCCTCCTGAACCACTTGTTGCTGATGTATTCTGGGAGAAAGGAACTCACCATCTTCAATCGTGCATCCACTGAAGGTCATATCAGGTTTTAAGGGAAAGTTCTAAACTCACAGTCAACTAGATGGCCCTGGTTAAATTCAACAGACTTTGAAGCAAAACAAAAGACATGAATGTGGCAAAGGGACTTTTGCAGGGGAGGGGTTGCCTTGGGGTGGGAGGGTGATGAAGTGGGGGTTACAGTGTCAGAATGAAACATACATGTATGAAACTGTCAGGGAGCAAACTCAATAAATGGTTTCTGTTTTAAGTAAATGGAGAGTGATGGGGGAAGGCCCTTGTCTTGGTTAGTGTGCCCATCACTGCAATCAAACACAATGACCAGAGGCAAGTTGGGGAAGAAAGGGTTTCATCTTGTGGTTCCACATCACAGTCCATCACAGAGAGGTCGCTGGAGGAATTCAAGCAGGAACTGATAGGGACTAAAGATGGACGCTGCTTACTGGCTTGTTCATCATGGCTTGTTCAGCTTGCTTTCTTCTAGAACCCAAGGCCTTCAGCCCAGGGTAACACCACCCACAATGAACAGGGGTCTCGCACATCAATTATCAATCAAGAAAATGCACCACAGACCAGTCTGGCAAGTGTATTTTCTCACTTGGGGTTCTCTCTTCCCAGATGATCTAACTTGTGTCAGGTTGACATAAACTAACCAGAGTGTTACTGACGTATGCCTTTGGTTTCCACATGCATACATACATGGGCATGCACATGTACACATGCACACACACATGCACACATATACAATACACACACATATATATTCCACATACATACACATACACACCCATAGATACACATAATACACACACATATACATTCTACACATTCACACATACACATTTTCCCTATAAGGAGAAAAGAGGTCAGACTAGCAGAGAACACTGGTGGGTATCACAGATACTCTGTTGTCCCAGTTGGTAACCTAAAACAGAACAGCTCAGGGTATAAATCCATACCTCTCACTGGTCATGGAGTCTTGCCCTGACGTCTACAACTCCTCCTGTATGCCCACCCCATCTGTCCAAACTTACCGTGTTATTCCCCAAGATCATCTTGACAGTGACTTTAGCTTGAGAAGGCAAAGAACCAGTTCCTTTTCCAGACATTCTGGTCTACCAAGAAGACAGCAGTGATATTAGACACCCTGATAGCTGGTGTTACTGCTGTCACTGAGTCACCCAAGTCCCCCAGTCAGCTGGACCTGGCAGAGCCATCCCATATTGCATACATGTGGCAGCATAGGCCTTCCTTTCTGATGAACATGGGCCTCTCTGCCTCCCTTCTCCTGACTCCCCTGCAGGCCACTTTGCACCCAGACACCAGGGCACTCCTCCCTTGCCTACCTGGTGTCCTCTTCCACTATCTCCACAGAATGTGACCAGAGTCCCAATCTGTGCCCAGGCCTGTGGTCTACTCTCACATCAGTCCTGTGATACATGCACACTATTCTACCTCCAAGTTGCCATGTTCCCTGGCCTTGATGCCCTTCCACTGTGGCCAGCTGCTTCCCACCTGCTCCAGAGGCTTAGATCAAACACAACAAACTTGCAAGGTACCTCCCTGTCCCTGAGCGTGCATTCCTCTAAGCTACCATTGGCCTCAGATTCTACCTAAATGCCCATGACTTGGGGTGCTCATAAAGAGAAACAGATGTCCTGGAGTTGCTATGGAGACCAAATGAATCAACGGAGCGCCTGCTCAAAGCCCAAGCTAAACTGGAGGTAGTGTTGCTAGTATCAAGTGTTCCATGGTGTGTTTGGGGGCCCACTCATTTATTCAAGGGAGACTTCTTATTCTAAGATTTGTATGTATTGGGACAAATGCACGCAGTCCACAGGTGGACAATGACAGGGTGTCTGGTTAACTGTCTCTTTCTGACTAACTGCACATTCTGTAGCTGCCAGAACAGATTAGTTCAAACTGTGTATTTTGAGACAGCAGGAATTGATTCTCTACCATTATGAAAGCAAGGAGTATTTTCATTAATTTTCTATTGCTGTATAAAACAAAAGGACCAAGGTAATTTATAGAAGAAAGAGTTTATTTGGGACTTAGAGTCCCAGAGGGTTAGCATCCACAGTGGCAGAGCAGAGGTTGAAGGTGGCAGGTAGCAGGTCACAGGTAGCAGCTGGCAAGTGACAGGTGGCAAATGACAGGTGACAGGTGACAGATAGCAGTTGGCAGGTAACAGGTGGCAGGTGACAGATGACAGGTAACAGGTGGCAGGTGACAAGTGGCAAGTGACAGGTGGCAGGAACACAATTAGGAATTCACCTCTTCAACCACAAGCAGGTAAAAGAGAAAGCTAGCTAAAATTTCAAAGTCTGCCTCCAGCAAGGCCACTATACCTCCTAGTCAACTCCGAACTGCCACTGAATGGGATCCAAGAATTTAACTGCCTGGCATTTATGGTGTGCTTCCCAGAGGGGTAGCCAGAGCCAGACACCATCCCCTGTCTTAGAGGACCAGCCCTCCCACATCTATCTTCCCATCCCCGGTGGCTCTAGAATCCATTGGCTTATGTCTCCAGTCTCAGTCCCCAGCATTCCTGCTCTCTGAACAACCTGTTGTCTTTTTCCAATAAGGATTTATCACCAGACTCTGGGCCTAACCTAATCTGTCTCACTGTTCTTAGTTTAAATATGTTGGCACCTGTTTCCAAGCAAGGTCTACTTTCTAGATCTTGGAAGTGGGTTTTGGAGGTCTCTTCTAGGATTCAACCACCGTGTTCTTCTTGAAGGAAGAGGATGTTTTCCATCTGAATCCTTAGCCACTGCTGCCTGCTCTGGCCACACCCACCCTGAGCTAGGTGTGGAAGTGAATGTTCAAGGAAGGGGTGGTTCTACCTGGTGGAAGGTGGCTTGATTTGCATATGGAAGCTATGCCTTGTGGGTAATTGTTGAACACAGACTCAGGGGGACTCTGGGACTGAGGTAGTCATGACCCCTGCCTGAGCAAGCCATAGGCACACAGGATACTTACTCCAAGTAAAGGCCACAGGGGTCAAAGCCAGGCAGGAGTTTTCTGGGAGTTGCTGGGGAGAAGCAGAAAAGATTGTCTCAGGCTAGTGGAGCCCAGGGAAAGAAGGGATCATCAAGCCTAACAGGGAGGCATCAAAGAGGCATGCTGGTGGAAGAATAATTTTTAAGTGTGGAAATGGTAGGTTCATCCAGGGAAGAGGGTAGGTGAGCGTTGTGGTTGCCAACACTGGAACAGTAAGGTAGTACATGGGTGTATACTGAACACATGTTCAAAGAGATGGGTGAAACTGCAGGGGACCTCAGAGGTGCTGCCTCCTCTCACAGGAGCCCACAGAGGAGTCCACACAGCTGCCTGCAGCTGGGGCACATGATCTGAGCCTGGTAAGGAACAAGACAGATAAGCCTATGATAGCAATTTTCTTGGCTAAGCTACAGAGTGAATCAGGATGGGACCTTGTCTGCCCAAACACACACTCAAGAGTGGCCCAAGCTGGTGAATAATGGGTAGGTGGCATGAATAAGTTTTTGGCATAACAGTATACAAGCATTCCATGACACACAGCAGCAACCAATGCTGGCTGTCTGAAATTCAAATCTAACTGGACAGACTGCGTCACAACTGCCAATCTTAATTCAAATACACCCTACATACACCATACATATATCAAACATATCACATACGACATACAATCTAGAAAACACACATATACACGTATACCATGAACATGGTACACACAAACATACAATGTACCTAACATATGGAATATGCACAAACCATACCACATACATGTATATCAATGACATGTGCCTGATGTATAGCTCACAACATGAGCACACACACACAATACATTCATCACACCTGAGAAATGAGTGTGGCATCTATCCCACCCATCTGGCATGTAACCAGTTACATACAATGCTCATGTGCATAAGGCACAGAGACACCCACAGAATATCTGAAATACATGGGCCCACAACACACATGACCCTATACACTAGACATGTCACAAGCAACACAATCACACAACCACATACAATGGACATGCCACACCCATAACATACAGCACATGCACCAGCAGACCTGGGGTGCTCCCCCAGCAGCAGCTCTTTCCCACTGTCATGTAGATTTCACATCATTACTGCACTCTGCCCCTTGCTCCCCAGCTCTTCCAATAGATGTTGATCTAGGGTATAACCTGAAACACTCAGATGACAGGTTTAGTCCAGTGTTCCCTTCTTCCAACCTAGTGAGGGATTTTTCTGAACTCCTCAGTTGAGTCATGGGGTCCCCACCACCACCCCGGTTTTTCCCACTTTGCCTGCTTCTTACTTTCCTGCCAAAACATATCTTCTGAGGCATTGATTTATTCAACAAATGCTAATGTGGTGGGTCTCATCTAGAAGCTGGGAATACAAAGGTGATATAGGCAAAGTCACCCACTTAGGACCTTCAGGCCCTGGGCCCTCACCCACTCGCTCCATTGCCTGGCACACGGTGAAATTGCCAAGTATGTAATTTTCCATCCTGTGTCAGGAACTGGGTCTGGGAGGTGGGAAAGCTTTTATATTTCACTGTGCCTGATGGTTCTATAATGCCTCCTCTTCCTCCCCTCCTTCATCCTTTTTGGGACAGGGTCTCACATGTAGCCATGGCTAGCCTATAACTTGCCTTGTAGATCAGGCTACCATTACACATTCCTCCCATCTCTGCTTCTCTTTTACTAAAGGTAAAACTGGACAGACATCATCAAAGCTGCTTGCTAGACATGCCTGGTGCACTTCCCCTTCTGCAGAGGAAGAAAACACGAAAAAGATAACAGTGATTCCTACAGAGCCTGGGGCAGAGGGCTTGAGCTGCAGGGCAAAGGAGCAGGGGTATTTCAGAGCAGGAAGATGCACAGCAGCTTCACAAAAGGAAACTAATCTTAATGTGTCTACCTTTATAATACTGAAGAAGTAACCTGAACCAAGAGAGACATGGCATGATGGGCAGAGGGCAAGCAGGAGACTATCCCCAGACAGAGGGCAAACGGGAGACCATCAGACAGAGGGCAAGCAGGAGACCATCCCCCAGACAGAGGGCAAGCCAGGAAACTATCCTCAGACAGAGGACAAGCAGGAGACCATCCCCAGATAGAGGTCAAACAAGAGACCATCACCCAGATAGAGGTCAAACAAGAGACCATCCCCCCAGACAGAGGGCAAGCCAGGAAACTATCCCCAGACAGAGGACAGGCAGGAGACCATCCCCAAATAGAGGTCAAAAAAGAGACCATCACCCAGATAGAGGTCAAACAAGAGACCATCCCCCAGACAGAGGGCAAGCCAGGAAACTATCCCCAGACAGAGGACAAGCAGGAGACCATCCCCAAATAGAGGTCAAACAAGAGACCATCCCCCAGACAGAGAACAAGCAGGAGACTATCCCCAGACAGAGGGCAACCATCCCCAGCCAACTCTGCTTTCACCATTGACACCAGGACACTCACTATAGGAAGTTCAGAGACATGTGTAACCCTGAATCCAGACCGAGGAATTAGACTCCACTATTGTGCTGCCTCAGCAGAACCCAGCATCCCATGCGACTCCCATGCCCAGATGTTGCTGCATAGAGATGCTCTGAGATCATGTTCACCCCGGGAAGCATCAGGCTAGCCCATCTTGAGACCTCAGTCTGCAGAGTACCCAGAAAACAATCATATGGTTCTGCCTACCTGTCCGTGGCCCTAACAGCACCTGTGGAACATATCTTGAGCAGCTCAGTTTTGGGGCCCTGGAGAAACAGTTAAGTAACTTATCATTGCCTCAGAAGCCCCCATGTTCCTCCCCTTCCAGTTGCAGGAAGAAGCCAGCTGTCCTTATCCAGACATCTTTAATCTTGGAAACAGCTGGACAGACAATTTTGAGCAATCTTTAGCTCACAGAAGGTTATAGTTCAGAGGGGTGACCCTGCCCACCCATTATCATAGGGGTCAGGAGAGATTCACCTTCTGAGTGACTCTGAGAAGTACTATTTAAGTTCCTGTGGCCCCAGAAGTAGTTAAGCTGCCTATTCTAAAGTCTCAGCCCCTGAAGGCCTGGGAAGCAGATGATTGGTCTATTCACCTGCCTTTGAGACAGGACTTTATGAACCTACTGAGCCACACTCTCACTGTAAGGTTGCCTGTGAAGTCTTGGTCCCATCAATCTGGCTCACCCACTGGTTGGCTGTCAGATGCTGAGGAACACCACCCAACACCAAGCATACTGTCCCACAGCCTTCTATGCTCACCAGCGTGCTTTGTCCTCTTATGAAACTTAGGAGGTAATTGATGTCTGGCATCTGCATGGAACACCCCATCTAGAATAGCCAAGAACCTTCCAGAACTAGAAATTCAAGTCTTCTAGTCTGTGCAAACTAGTCCACAGTCACGTGACAGATGTCACCAACTGCAGTAAAACAGTTGAAGGATATACAGATGCCACACCCAAACACTAACCAGAAACTGGGGCTAACATAGCCTGTGCAGCCAGATCGTACATCCCACCACCAGCAGAAAACCCTTTCCTATAACACTGGCAGAGCCATCTGACCCACTAGATGGCACAAGGACTTGGGAAGCATGAGAAAGCATGATAGCTCCCAAGGAATATAAAACTTCTGAAGGCAGGTTCCCCCAAGGAAAGGACAACAGATAAATTGTGAAGAATTCCAAAGAACAACTTTTTTTTAAGGGAAATTAAGGAGGTTCAGAGAGATCACAAAAAGAGCCAACTATAACCTTGAATAAGACAGACAAAAACTGGTCAGTTAGAAGAAAAAGAAAAGATCTCCGATGAAAGAAATATTTTACTGAAATAAAATAAAGGGGGAAAAAAGTGTGGTGCCTTCATTTGTTTTCTGTTGCTGTGATAAAGCGCCATAATCAGAAAACAACTGGGAGAAGAAAGATTTTGTTTGGCCTTACAGTCTATTATGAAGAGAAGGAACTCAGCAGGAACCTGAACGCAGGAACTGAAGCCAAGACCCCGGAGGAACACTGCATACTGGCTTGCACCCCTGCCTTCCACTCCATGGCTGACTCAACATTTTTATACAACCCAGATGACCTGCACAGCTGGGAGCTCTCACGACAATCATCAATCAATCATCAATCAATCATCAATCAAGAAAATGTTTCACAGGCTTAGCCATAAGCCAGTCTCGTGCAGGCATTTCTAACTGAGGTTTCCCTTTTCCAAATGATTCCGGCTTATGTTGAGTTGAGAGAGAGAGAGAGAGAGAGAGAGAGAGAGAGAGAGAGAGAGAGAGAAGAAAGAAAGAAAGAAAGAAAGAAAGAAAGAAAGAAAGAAAGAAAGAAAGAAAGAAAGAAAGAAAGAAAGGAAAAACTCTAACCTATATACTCAGAGAAAACCTTTGAAAGCTACAGGACATCATTAAAAAGCAATGAGTGTCTTCAAGAGCATCACAGAGGAAGAAAAGGATAGGAAAGGCACAGGAAAGACGCATGTTTCTCAAAACTCTCCAAATCTTGGGGAAGACATAGTTAAACATCAAGGAGTCTCAATCAAGTTGGATCTCCTACGTTATGGGGAGAGAGAGAGAGAGAGAGAGAGAGAGAGAGAGAGAGAGAGAGAGAGAGAGAGAGAGAGAGAGAGAGAGAGAGAGAGAAGATCAAATGTTGCCAGTGCTAAATATTCACACAGGAACCGATGGAGTAGTGCCAGAACCCAGTGGCACTTGGTATTAGCAGATGAAACTGCTGGCTGACATTCCTGGTGATCTTGCTGTCCAGACACTTAATATAATTAAGATCCATTGCCATGGAAACTGTAAAATGTTAGGCTCCTATGTAGCTGCATGTATTCTGCAAAACCGATGTCGGAAGCAGCTCTCTCATGTCTGCATGTGGAAGAGAGCTGGTGGAAGATCACAGTCCCTCCCTTTAAAGTGGCCCCAGTTCCCCCATTTCTCCCCCGCTGCTTCCTTCAAAGCAGAGAAGGTCAAGATGCACAGCACCGCCGCCATGACTGTTACACGTATGCTTGCTCACATCATCCTCTGTTGGCCCTTAAAGAAAGCATGCCTTTCAGGTAGCCATTTTTCCCTGGGAGTCTGATATTCCTACTACAACAGAGCTGCACAAATTGACAAGTGCACAGCTTTTCTGCTGCCATGAGTCACTCATTCACACAACTGTGGAGCCTTAGGTTTCCTCCACACTCTTAGCCCTTACCTAGAAAACACATTTTGGGGCAGCCACAGAGGATTCCACAAGCTTAGGCATTGCTTGGCTCTCTCCTGGGCTGAGTCTCCATTCTAGTTTACATCTTCCAGTGAGCATCACCATTCCAGGGCTCTCTATCTGGAAAACTCCCTGAGTTTCCATGGCAACAGATCTTAATTATAATAAGTATCTGGACAGTAAGATCACCAGGAGTGTCAGCCATGGACATCAGCTCCTCCTCTACCTGCAGGGTCTCTACAGTGACCCCAGTGCAGTGACTTCCCAATCTTGTCCCTGATCCACACTGAGCTCTGAGCAGACGTGAGATGCGACCACTGTCCTTATTTTACTACACCTGGGCACAGGGGGCAAGGCAGATGACAGCCCTGGTTCAAAAGTTTCATAACCTTCTTGTCCTTGTGTCTTAGCTTCTTCTCATGCCACTGTGATAACGCATCCTGGCAAAAGAAGCTTAAGAGATAAAGAGTTGGGTTTGAGCAGGTCTAGGCCCATCCTTCTCTTCTGGAGATTGATGCCAGAGCCTCTCTCCATCTTTGCTCTCCCTCTAGAACTGCTTGGAAAGACTTCCCAAACATCTTCGCTGTTGGTTGGACCTGGGAAAGATAGTGGTGTCACATGAGCTGTGGAGATCTTAATTTGTCCTTATATTAATCAGGATTCACTAGAGAAACAGAACTGAAAGAACAAACTATATAAACACACATTTAATTGTAAACAATTATGTTAAATAATATAATATAAATATGTAAATACAAATTTATGATTTACTCATGTGGCTTACAGGCTGTGTTCCAACTATTCCAACAATGGCTGTCTCTACATGGCAGCACAAGAATCTAATAGTTGTTCAGTCCATGAAGCTGGATGTCGAAGCTGGTCTCCAGTATATACCAAGATCCCAGTAAAGGAATGAACTTACCAGTAAGAATGAGGCCAAGCAGGCAAAGAGCAAGGACTTCCTTTTTCCATGTTCTTTCTAGAGGCTGCCACCAGAAGGTGTGGACCATATTTAGGGCTGGTCTTTCCATTCCAAATAATTTGATCAAGTAAAACAAGTATCCTATTGGCATACCCATACATTTGGGTTTTAGTTCATTCCAGATGTAGTCAAGTGGACCACCAAGAATAGACACAGCAGTCCCACTCTTCAAGTTCCACAACATTAAAACCCCAAGAGGAACATCCTGGATCCCTGAGCTACCACAGGAAGGGGGTCATATGAAAGCCACAGACCTACAATGGATTTAACTGAGTGAGAATCCATCAGGGTGAGTCCAGTTTGTTCCTACCGCACAGCCAACTCTGTACTGAGTGATGCGGGTTCGAAAGCTTTTGCATGAACCATGTGACTGTGCAGGAACCAACCTGACAAAAGACATCAGTTGGAGAGCAGGGGCGTGATCCAGGGTTGCACTTCAATCATGGTCTTAAGACATCCTTGGCAGTCTGGTAAGTGAAGCACGTCTAGATACATCCATGGGAGGGCAAGAGGGCGACAGACCAGAGCAGCAGGCCACCCTCAAGATTGTGCTATGTCCTGGCAGCTGTATTAAGGGGTCTGTGTCCTTGTGTACTTTTAGTTCAAGATGCTGAAATCGAGGACTGTCAAGATGGCTCAGCAGCAAAGAGCACTGAGAGCTCTAGGAGAAGACCAAGGTTTAAGGTACATTAGCCAAGGGAAGGTGCCTATGCCTCAGAGGAGTGCCAGACCAGAACTACTAGCTTGTCCAACCAGCATCCATCCCAGCACCCAGCCAAGGCTCTAGACCATTCATGCTTTGAGATTTCACTTCTCAAAGCAGCAAATTAAAGGGTGTGTGTAACTTCCATTTGTATAGTGTGTCTGTAAATGACTCATTGGTCAGTCTTTCCTAACAGCAGGCACTTCTTGGACCAGAGGTGTTTCACACAGATCGGCTCTCTAGCATACCATGTGCACAGGACAATGGGCAGAAGGGACTTTTCAATGCCACATCTCTGGCTTCTGTGGAGTAAAATAGCTATGTAATGACCTCATTATGCCTTCAGGCAAGGTTTGTGGGTCTCTTAAACCTTTGGAGCCTCTAATATAGACTCAGGAAAAGCCCTTGGAGACTGGGAATATGGGTCCATCACTAACGTGATTTCTGTGCAAGCATGATGACCTAAGTTTGATCCATAGAACCAGTCTGGCACTGGGGAGGTGGAGGCAGGATTGCTGGAGCTCGCTGAGTGCACACATGCGCAAATACACACATGAGCGAACAGATGGTGTGACTGTGTTCAAGAACACAGATGTGAGTGGATGGATAGATGGATGGATGAATGAATGAATGAATCCACCCTCATGCCAGCACGAGCTTGTGAATGGGAAACATCAACACAGGGGCAGCACCTCAGATTTATGAGCTACTGTTCATAGAGGCAAGATTTTTCAATACGTGAGAGATGACTCGGAGAAAAATATCACAGCCAATTCCTCATGGAATTTGTTTTAAAAGTCAGACAGAAAGCCTGCTTAATTTAACAATTATGTGAAAGCCCCAAATGTGCTTGTGGACATGCAGAGGAAGGGAGAAACTAGCCCTGGGGTTCAGCAATGTGATCCAGAGAGAACCAATTGTTCCTCTATCTAACCCAGCAACGCCAAGACCTTCATACTGGCAACTGCACAGTCCCCATGCACTTAGGAGTCTCCACCAAGCTGTTTCCTGAGTGGCCCTGTCATAAACCTGCATCCCATTCTTTGGAGCCTCCTTTCTCAAAGTCCTCCTCCATATTCCCCCAACACCTTCTGTCCTCAGCGTCTTTCCTCTCTCTCTCTCGCTTGTCTTACTCTCTTACTTTCCTCCAGGAAAGCTTCCCACAGCTAAAACAGACTGACTTTTCCCATCTGCCGATCTCTTGCTAGAAGGGAAGCCATGATGGGTCCCCTTGAACTGCCCCCTTACACATTACAATAACCTCCATCCATCCATCGCCTTAGCCACACACGGGAGCAGGAACGATGAGATGCAGGATGCCCTCCTGGAAGAGAACTGGTCCGCGATGAGCAAGCAGGAAATGTCAGTGAGACCCAGCAGCCGTGATGTTGGCAGCCAGGTTGCCGGTGCACAGGTGTAGCTTGTGAGTGCTAAGGAGGCTCAGCGGAGCCTGACCTCACAGGTGGAAATAGCAAGGATGCTCTCGCAAAGAAATTGTCAGTGTCAGTATCTGGAGTTGAAAGAGATTGTTTTCCAAACCTGAGATGTCTTCCAAAGGTCCTATCAGGGACCTGCCAGGTGTGTGTGTGTGTGTGTGTGTGTGTGTGTGTGTGTGTATTTGTGCACACATGCATGGGGACCTGCTCCAAGTTTGCAGAACTGGGTATGAGTCCCATTGATCTACGTCCAAATATCTGGCTTAAATAGGTAGTCATTATATGTTTTCCTGGTGAGCTAGTTCATTGACAGTCTGTAACTGCTTTACCCAGGCAGTAGCCAGCAGACAAGTATCCACTTCTCTGGTGACTGTCCAGACTTGAATTCCAGCTGGGATAATTTAGACTATAACAGTGATTTGTTTCTATCTAAACCTAACTTTTAGTTCAAGAAGCTAGAACTGAGGACTGCCAAGATGGCTCCGCAGTAAAGAACACTAGATGCTCTGGGGAAAGGCCCAAATTCAGTTCCTTGATCATGGCATCTATAACTCTGGCTTTAAGGGATCTGATGCCCTCTTCTGGCCTCTGGGGGTACTGATTGCACATGGTGCACATACATACATAGAGGCAAAAGACTTGTACGCATGAGAGAGAGAGAGAGAGGTAGATAGTTAGATGAGAGATAGAGAGATAGATCATAGATAGAGCTTTAAGAAAACAGATGGGATAGTTCGTGTTCCAGGGCTCTGTCAGGGGTCCAGGCATAAAAAGGAAAAGAGGAGTTCCTGGACCACAGATTGCAGCTTTGAGGGTGTCTGTTTTCTCTCAGCTACCATCTTAGCCCATGTAATGCTAATATTACCTCCAGGGCATGATTATTTTAGGCCTCCTTGTAGATTTTGAGTGTATTCTTCAGCACTTTGATATTTAAAACATGTTTTTCTCTGAAGCAGCGGTTTTCCTGCGTTACAGACTATATAAAATTTATTGGAGCCCATGTCTTGTCAAAACTCCTTAGGAGGAGAGCTGCTGGGATGCATTGAGACGGGGCGACCTGGGGGAGGGAGGGCTGGCAAGGAGACTCGTAGATAATAGAAATTGACACTCACAATGGCCTGTGTGTGCGGAGATCCCCTCCAAGGCAAATCAGCATGCTTGTCTTTTAATTAACCTTGAAATGGGAATATTCCCAAGCACTGAAATCTTTTTGGGTAAACTGTGATGAAACAGAGGCCCCATGTTATCGTAATAACATCTTAAACCCAATAATGCATTTAACAGATGTATGTCCAGTGGTAGGTGCTACAACATACCACTGGTGATAGATAACAAGAGCCGAAAAGCCTTTACATAATTTCAGAGATGAGGCAGTCATCTCACGTAAATGGCCTCTGCTCTCCTTGCAGGCAGGGTGTCCCCATTCATGCTTTGTCTCAGGTTCCCAGGGCAGATTCCTGGATCTCTATCGAGTTGGACTAGTCAGTACCCCTCCCTGAGTGCAGAGAATACACGCCACATTAACTCACATCTACCCCTCCCTGAGTACAGAGAACATATAACACACGAGCTCGTGCCCTGAGCTTGTGACCAAGGCTGTGCCTCTCCCGACACGCCTTCCTGGTCAGTTTCCTAAAAGGTGGCAGGAAAAGCATCCTCTTCCTAAGAACCATGCCCAAACTCAGCACCTCAGGCACCGAGGCTCCCACCCCATGGGAATGAACGGAAGTAGCAATGTTGTGAACTGCCTGCACAGGCAGAGAGAGAGCCTTAGAAAGACTAGATCCCCAGGAGATAAGCACAAGTTCCAATGGCCTGGGCACCTTGGGAAGGCACAGAGGCAGACCATTCTTCCACCCCTCCATCTGAACAAAAAAGGCTCTGTCCGGAGCCCCTCCCACTCTCAGAACAGCTCTGTCCGGAGCCCCTCCCACTCTCAGGACAGCTCTGGAGCAGGGCCCCTCCCACTCTCAGGACAGCTCTGGAGCAGGGCCTCTCCCACTCTCACAAGTCTGGAGCAGGGCCCCTCGCACTCTCGCAAGTCTGGAGCCAGCACCAGCCCAGCCTCCCCTGGCTCTGTCTCCTCAAAGGACCGTCAGTCTGTTCTTGCACTAATTATGGCCTGTCATCCAGAACAAATACCTCATATGACAAGTGAGATAATTAATACGCTCAGAGAAAACTTTCTTTTTTCTTAATTAAAGCACACAATTCCTTTAAAGAGTAAGAAATGTATCTATTGTGTCCAGCCGGTATGGGTACACTGGAGTATGTATAGGACTGTTGTGATTTAGTTACACTGCGTTTTCCTCAATTTCCTTTTTAAGAAACAAAAACAGACCCTTTTTTAAAAAATAAAATAAAATAAATATCCAGGAAGTACCAAACAGGCAATGATGGCAGCTATTTGGTTCGTGTCTGAGGCATTGTGCAAACATCTATAACACCCACTTACTGAACTATTATGATCTTGTTTAGTTACAGAGATGGTGGGGAAGGGCAGGGGGCAGGGAGATGACTCAATGAGTAAAGATTTTGCCTTGCAAGCACAAGGACCTGAGTTCACTACCCAGAACCCATGGAAAAAGCTAGGTGTGGCAGAATATGCTTATGATCTCAGCCCTAGGGAAATGAAGACAGAAGGGCCCTTGGGACTCCATGGCCAACCAGTCTAACTGAATTGTGAGCTTCAGGCCATGAGACCCTATCTCAAAAAGCAATGTGGATGGCTCCTGAGGTGGAATGCCTACCTACGGTTGTCCTTTAGCCTCCCCAAGTATGTTCATGCACATGATTACATGCATGTATGTGTACACACATCACACAAAGTTACAGGCAACAGGGACCTCTAAGAGAGATGTGTGATAACAGGCTTAGCCTGGGCAGGGACATCTTCTGAACCTTCCTTTCTGCAGGGTTGGAACTGGAGCATCTCAAGGCAGTTGGCACAAATTTGTACTTAGAGATATACCTACCAGATCTCAGTATAAGAACAAGAAATATCCAGTTGTGTCCAGATGTGAGAAAGTGCAGGGAACACTCCAGCTGGTAAACCAGCGGAGGGCAGAGGGGAGCCAACTTCTTGTCCCCAATGTCCCAGAGAGTGCAGAAACACCAGCAGGTTGCCAGGGGACATGCTGGGCCTCAGATCACCAAGACTAACACAGAGGTGCACCAGGAAGTAGAAGCCAGTAAATAGCTATGCCAACGAAAAAAAAGATAAAAAGTGAGTGTCTGCCTGCTGGGGCACCCCAAAAATCTCTGTTCCCACGCCTTGGGAAAGTACAGGTGGAGGAGAGTCACCTTACCGAAGGTCACTTTGATAAGACAAGGATAAAGTTCTCAGCTCCAGGCCTCTATCACTTTATCCCCTCCATTTGGAGAGCTGAAATTGGGCATTTGTACACTCTGATTTATGCTCCCTTTTTTTCCTCCTTGAAAAATGTTCGATTCCCTGGCTTTAGCCATCAGGGGAAAAAAGAAAGAGCGTGCAATTTCTTCTAAGCTCACAAGTCTCTCTCTCTCTCTTCCCCCCCCCCTCTCATCTGTCTGTCTTTCTAAAAAGATGGTGAAGCCAGGGCAGTGGCTCTGAGACAATCATACCCATGACTCCCCAAGGAAGACACAGGGCAGAGATAGCGAGGCGCTGTCTGAAAAGTGGGTGTCTGTCCATATCTGAAATCCTGAGCCAGGTGTAATATCCACAGGAGAGGCCCAGTGCTCACCAGGAGGTTGAATACCTACCTAGAGGAACAGATGCAGGGTGTCTGCTCTGTACCCTAAGAAGGGATGGTTGAGTTTGGCTTTGGGGTAGGAGGTAGGGTGGTCAACATATGTGCCTAAGATTTTATAGGAGATGGAGAGACCGGAAGACAATCCAAGTCCGTGCTCATCAGCTTGGAAGAGATGGTGGGAAATAAATGACTCGTGGATCATCTCATTCTTGAGTGACAGCTCCAACTCCACCTACCTCAGGAGGTTGGTACCACCCAGGAATGACACCTATGAGGAGATTACGGGAAGCCTGTCCTGGCAGAATGAAGTATTCTCTCAATGGAGGACATAACTAACATTAGGCCACATTATCCCACTTATTCCTGCAAGAGGCTCCAACCATCCAAGAACCAGGAAGAGGCAAGGTTGGGGCAAAAAGGGCTTCAGATCTAACCATGATTGTATACTTAGGCACGGATGCTGGTCATATGTCAAGGCTACAAACCTTCCTTTTACAATCCATAGAACAGGTATTGGCTGTTTTGTTAATGATCCAATTTCTTTTAAAAATGGATATAGGAATGGACAATTTTGTAGACAGATACCAAATACCAATATTAAATCAGGATCAGATAAACCATCCCCATAACCCCTAAAGAAATAGAAGCAGTCATTAAAAATCTCCCAACCAAAAAAAAAAAAAAAAAAAAAAAAGCCCAGGGCCAGATGGGTTTAGTGAAGAATTCTATCAGACATTCAAAGCAGACCTAATATCAATACACTTCAAACTATTCCACAAAATAGAAACAGAAGGAACACTACCCAATTCAGTCTATGAAGCCACAGTTACGCTGCATATTCTTCCTCAGAGATGGAATGGTTTCTGTCTAATCAGGACCTTTTCACAATTTCCTTTCATAAAGGACTTCATAAGAGGTTTTTTTTTTTTCTACTTTTATTATCTTTAATGTTCTAAATAGATTTTTAAAACTGGTTGACTGCATATTGCTTTTAGCTTCAGAAGGTATTGCATATATTTAAGAGGCATTTAACTATTATAAATTAGTTTGATGACTTAAAAATGTCATTACTGAATTGTATATTTCAAAATAAATTTTATTAGTTTAAAAAATAATAAAAAGGTAATAATAACCAAAATACAATAAAATATATTTCTTCCCACAAAAATATATAGGATATATTCAACATTCTTCTTCTGTGACTTTTGGCAGATCATATCTTAGAAAAGACTGGAGTCATTTGTGGCCATAAGGTTATTCTCAGTCTCTTTTCATTATTTCTTCACAGTCTTAGACCTAAGTAAAGTTCTTGCTTTCATTTCTGACAGGAGTAATTGGTGTTTTCTCTGTTTTCAGTGATTCTGGCCACAGACTTACTAAACTACTGGTTTTTCCAAAGGAACAGATCCTTATTTTGCTTTTTCCTCTACTGATTTTCATTTATTTTCAGTTTTATCAGCATCTACTCTGATCATTACTTTCTTTTCTCTACTCCTTACATTCCCTTTTTCCCCCTGATTTCCTGTTTAGGTGACTAATTTCAGCTCTTTCTCCAGTGTATGCCTCCAACACCATAAACTTTCATCTCAGTTCTATTTTCACCGTGTCCCACAAATTTTGACAAGTTGTGTTTTCAGTTTTTAATTGACTTCACAATATTTTTCAATTCACTTGAGATTTTTGTCTTTGGTTCTTGTGTTATTTACAGTCATGTTGTTTAATATCTAAGCACTTTGGGGTTTCTTACAGGTGCCTGTTCTAAGAGTGTAAAGTATATAATTCTTATTCTTTTAAGTTTTTAGTGAGCATCTTATGAACCAGAATGCAGTCTCTCTTGGTGAAGGTCCCACATGGTCTTGATAAAAGCTTAATTTTTCCTGTTGGTTGATAAAGTAATCTACCGACATGAACAGTATCTAGTAGTTAGTGCTGCTGGTGGTAACTGTATCCTTACTCACTTCTGCTTGCTGGATTTACTTACCTATGATAGAGAGCTGTGGCTTCGTTGTTTGAACCCTTTGTGCAGTTCTGGGTCACAGAAGCAACATGACACTGATGACATTCCAGGTTCAGAGAGACTGTAGTGGAATCTCCGATTGTGCAGCAACCATGAGTGTGCAGTGGGGCGTGAGAGGGATCACCAGGTAAGTACCAGGGAGGCAGAGACCTGCAGAATGGATTGGTATATCTGGTGGTAGAAGGGCATACACAGGTTCTGGGTGGGCTAAAGGAGAGGTGAAGCCAGGTGGCAGGTCGGGTGAGCTAAAGGGAGAGAGGTGAGCACTACCAGGGGAGAGCAGTTGAACCCGATTGCACAGGGTTGGAGGGTGTGGTCAGGCAGATCACAACTGTCTGTAACTCAAGCAGGGGAATCCAATGCCTTCTTATAGCTCCTACAGGCACCCACCACACATGCATGTACACAGATGCAGATGCACATGTGATTAAGAAATAAACACTTTTTAAGAAAGAGTGATAGAGTGAAAGTGATCACCTTCACCAGGGACCGCCATGTTTTCTGTTAGAATGAAGATCTGTTCCCAACTCAACAATGGTAATTTCACTCCTCTTCACTGAGTTACAACAAACTAGTCAAGCCACACCCTCCAACCCTGTGCAATCGGGTTCAACTGCTCTACCCTGGTAGTGCTCACCTCTCTCCCTTTAGCTCACCCGACCTGCCACCTGGCTTCACCTCTCCTTTAGCCCACCCTGAACCTGTGTATGCCCTTCTACCACCAGATATACCAATCCATTCTGCAGGTCTCTGCCTCCCTGGTACTTACCTGGTGATCCCTCTCACGCCCCACTGCACACTCATGGTTGCTGCACAATCGGAGATTCCACTACAGTCTCTCTGAACCTGGAATGTCATCTGTGTCATGTTGCTTCTGCGACCCAGAACTGCACCAAGGGTTCAGCAAACATGCTTTGGGTGAGTATGTGGAGGCAGCTTATAGGATAAAAGTGGAAGGAGGCCCTCTTGGATAGGAGGGGCTCAAGGCAGCAGTCCCAGGAGGCTGGAGATGTAGCTCAGTTGGTAGAGTGCTTGATCCTAATGCAGAACACTGTATACATATACACCTGTAATGCTAGCACTTGGGAAGCCAAGTTCAAGGCCAGCCTAGAATACATGAGATCTTGCCTAAAATAAAACTCCCCTAACAGCCTCTTTGATGCTGAGTAGGGTGTCCCCTCATCTGAAATGGGATGGCAGCCACACCCACCCAGATGCTATCCCAACTCCCTCCTCAATGTTTCTCTGCCTTTAACACTGGCACAGTTGACTCTTTGCAGGAGAAGCCATCAGCAAACTTTCTGCAGCAGGATACTTTTTGGTTTCCTAGTCCAGTTCAATCCTTAAATAATTCAAAGCACACAACCCTCGCAGATCCCCGCAGGCTGGGCACCCTCTCGGGAAGCTGTTGGAATGAGAAGAAAGAGCCGCCTCTCAACCCTGAGTTCAAGAGATGACCAAAGCTTTTAATTTAGTTTGATTGATTTAATATCCTGCATCCTGGGAGCTGAGCTCCATGTGATCCTGGCCAGCCGCTCTCCCTGCTATGCTGGAATAGCGAACCCAGAACAATAAGATACTTTCTCTTCACAACACACACAGTGGCCAGGGACCATTTGCAATGAGTGATGGGCCCCGGTGACTGCTGGTACATCACCCAGAGCTGTACTCCGTGCAAATTGGAATCGTCTTGCTGTGGGAACCATCCTCCATTGGCCTCCTGTGGAGGACTGTGCTGTGACATTTTGCAGATCCAGTTCTGGACAGAGAGACAGTAGGTGCTTTGGAACCTCCAACTGTGTGCTCACCTGGGCAGCAAGTTGATACTTGGGGCTACTTGGCACTGTGTGCACAGTTGCACGCAATGGTCTGCTTTTGAATCTGTCCTACACCTCCTTGTGGTATAGGACACACGTGAGAATAGTTACCACAAGTTCCCCTCCATTGGAAGTTCTTCCCTGCCCCGTGGACTTAGCTTACCTTCTTGGGAGCAGTTGTGACCATGCAAGGAGACTGCTTTTACTTACTGTTCACTTCTGTTGGCATCTCCAGGAACTGCAGAGGTAACAAATACTGGTTGAGTTTTGCCACCTTGACCCAAGCCAGAGTATTCTGGGAAGGGGAATACTTAGCTGAGAAAAAGCAACCATCAAATAGACTGGTAGGCAAACCCAAGGGCATTTTCTCAATCAGCGGTTGATATGGGTAGGCCAAGCACACAGTAGGTCCTGGGCCCTTTATAAGATGAATGGATATAGTAACTGAAAATTCACTTTCAATTTGGGGATGATGTGAAAGTGAAAATTACAGGAAGCACACCACATAGATTGACAGCTCAGCATGTGTCGGTTGTATGTCGATCCCAGCATGGGGTAGGTGAGAAGAGACACGACCACAGAGAGACTGATGGCCACTTGGAACTAAGTGAAAGGTCAAGTTGGTGTTCTGGTGCCTGCAAGTTGACAGAAGACAGTGTCCCAACCCAGTCAGAGCTTGGGAACCCAGAATTAGGAGGTGAGGGATAGGGACCAGGGGTGGGAAGCTAGGGATGAGAGTTCAGGAGTGGTCAAGGTGCTATCCTTGGTTATTAAAAGAGTAACAGGCATGAAAGTCCTGGGAATTGCCAGGCGTCAAGGCATGGGGAGCCAGGCAGGCACAGCAGCAGCCTGTTGCCAAAGGGGCCATATCAAAGGCATGGGTCTAAGCCAGAAAACTGTGTGTGTGAGTGTGTGTGTGTGTGTCTGTGTGTGTGTCTGTGTCTGTGTCTGTGTCTGTGTGTGTACCCTCCCCTACCCCCATCCTCCACCCCTGTGATGCTGAACCCCTATATCAGCTGCCTGTTTCTGTTCGTGTCTGTGGATGGACTGCTTGCCTTGGGATGGGCACTGGCAAGGGCTTTTCTGGCCCCTGAGCTGGCTGAGTGCTTGCAGGCTGAGGGGCTGTGTGAGACGGCGTTGGTTTCCTAAGCAACGTCATCCAAGGAGAAAGACAGGGGGCCACCTGTAGACAGCATGCCCCAGGCCCATAGGTGTGCAGTCCTTCCATTAGGCTGTGTGGGTATTTGTGAAACACACTTTGCTGCTTTTCTCTAAGACCGGAATTATGTAACTGTGTATTCATGTGCTGTGTATGCATGTGCTGTATATGCATGCGCTGTGTATGCATGTGCTGTGTAGTCATGTGATGTGTAGGGATTTGCTCTGTGTATGCATGTGCTGTGTGTATGCATGTGTTCTGTGTATTCATATGCTCTGTATACATGTGCTGTGTAGGCATGTGCTCTGTGTATGCTTGTGCTGTGTATCTATGTGTTGTGTGTATGCATGTTGCTGTGAATGTGTGTGCATGTATGCATGTGCTGTCTGTATGCATGTACTGTGTGTATTCATATGCTGTGTATGCATGTGCTGTGTATGCATGTGCTGTGTAGGCATGTGCTCTGTATATGCATGTGTCATGTATCTATGTGCTCTATGTATGCATGTACTATGTGTATTCATATGCTATGTATGCATGTGCTCTTTATATGCATGTGTTGTGTATCTATGTGCTCTGTGTATGCATGTACTGTGTGTATGCATATGCTATGTATGCATGTACTGTGTGTATGCATATGCTATGTATGCATGTACTGTGTGTATGCATATGCTATGTATGCATGTACTGTGTGTATGCATATGCTGTGTATGCATGTACTGTGTGTATGCATATGCTGTGTATGCATGTACAGTGTGTATGCATATGCTATGTATGCATGTGTTCTGC
Organism: Apodemus sylvaticus; assembly: GCF_947179515.1. Lineage (NCBI taxonomy): Eukaryota > Metazoa > Chordata > Mammalia > Rodentia > Muridae > Apodemus > Apodemus sylvaticus. Next base: position 55,514,203 of record NC_067488.1, on the reverse strand, counting down.
ATATGGTATATATACACTCTGTGCAGCTATTCATAGCAGCTGTTCAAACTCATTCACACACACACACACACACACACAGAAAGAGAGAGAGAGAGAGAGAGAGAGAGAGAGACTAGGGAAGACTCAATCCCTTTCTAACTTATTTCTATACTATGTTAAACCTGAAGCTCACTTTTTTTTTCTGATAAGCTAGCTAGCCAGCAAGCCCCAGTGCTGCGTTAAGGAAGTACATGGCCAAGTCCATGCAGGATGGAGAGAAAACTCAGTAGAGTCTGCATTGCTTTTGCATGGGACCCGTGGTCAGTATGCAGCACCCACTTCTGGTGGTTTACAGCCTTCTGTAACTCCAGCTCCAGGGGCTCTAATGCCCTATTTTGGACTCCTTAGGCACCTGTACCCACTTACCCACTTTCACACAAATGCAGTCATACATACATACATACATACATACATACATACATACATACATATATACATACACACATACACATATATATATAATTTTAAGTAGATATAAATAATATCATCCTTGATCATTCTTCTACCATAATTCATTGAGGCAGGATCTCTCAATCAATCCCAGAGCTGAGTGATGGGCTTCACTAGCCACCTTGCTCCAGGCACCCCCTACCTTCGCATTCTGAGGGAGGGTAAGCTGCCACGCCCACCTGGTGTTCATGTGAGTTCGAGGGATCCAAATTCTGGTCCTCTTGAAAATGTGACAAACAGTTTCAGCCACAACACCACCTCCTTAAAGTGTTGCGATGAAAATTCCTTCCTAGCACAAGGCAGTGTTAACGCTGATGGTCCAGTGGCTGCCCACGCTGCTGGGGCTATGGCTACAGTTTCTGGTCAAGGATAGTGACTGTTCCCAGTGAATGCATGCAGCGATCTGAGGACCCCGCCTATTCACTTTGCCCCGCAGCTTCTTGGCTGTGCCCGTGCATCATTATGACAATCTCTCTTACGTTCTAAGAGGCTGGCATTTTTACTGGACCTCACAACCAGAGTTAATAATACACCTCGAGGTCACTTAAGACATAAGACTGCTCTCCAACTGTGTACTCCGCCTGATTGTTTAACCTGCCTTTAAGAGAACAATGTAACAGCCAATTTTATTTGCCTTGGACAAATCTTATTTGCCTTGGATGTCCCATGTTCAATATTTACAACCAGAGTTAATGTGCAGCTGTAATCTTAAATTATGTGCTTACCCATGCCCGTGACCCATGAGCAATGCATGTGTATGTCACAGTAATACACCCTAGAAACAGCAAATAAGTGGAAAGCAAACATATAACAAATAGCTACCGTAAATGGTGCAAGCAGTATTCAGATATTACTTGATAACATTTGTTTATTTTCTGTGTCAGCTGTGGTCAGCTGGAATCAGTTACTTAATCCTTTGTACAACTCTGTTAAAGATTTCTGTTAAGTATCCTTCATCCCTCTCCTCCCTGATGCTTTCCATCCTGACAAAAGAGAAAGAAAAGACATAGATACTCAGACACAGAGATGGACAACATTCCATTCAGACAGGCTGAGATTCAGGCTCAAGCAACAGAATACAGACAGGAGACAGAGGAACAGTAGAAAGTCCAAATCCAGCACTGCTCTGGGTAAAGCTCCTCCAGTGTGTGTGTGGCGGGGAGGGATGCTTTGACTTCTTTTTCCTTAACCTGGCACGAGGCATTATTGGTGACTCTGGGTCAGCAATGAGTTCAAACTGATGCCCCCACTCCATTTTCACAGTCGTGGACTATTCCAAAGCTGACAACTTGGTCCCCTCCTGCCTCCATCCTACCCCTATGAGGGACCTTGTTCCAACCTTGAAAGGAACTGGCCTCAGTTTCCCTAGAGAGGCAATGTTAGATGGTTGGACAAAAGGTCTTTGGGAAGGGGCTGGTGCAAGGACTCACTTGGAAAGGTGCCTGCCCCACACGCATGAGGGACTGAGTTTGCATCCTCAGAAATCCTGTAAAAACCCTTGTGTGGTGGTATTCATGTGGAAGCCCAGTGCTGGGGGTCAGCAGGGATAGGAGACACAGGCTGCTGGCAAACTGACCTGACTAATCAGTGTGTCTCAGGCTCAGTGAGAGACCCTGTCCTAAAACATACAGTGGAAAACATCTGACAGGATTTCTGATCTCCTCATATGTAATCATACACACACACACACATACACACATGCACGCATGCATGCACGAATGCACATGTGTGTATGAAATAAAAAGCAAAGGAAACATTTTTGAAGTAATTTTTGGAGTCTTAGAGTTATATCTGGTTGGTTGGTTGTTTATTTAAAAACTAGAGACTTAACTTTTATTATAGATTTTAGCATTGTGAATCCTGAGGACATTTTTTCCTCCTTTTATTTCTTAACAGCACCCCTACCCCAAGTAAAACTCTTTGCATTCCAAAACTAAAGCCTGGCTCTGTCTGCCCAGCCTGCGCAGATGCATTCTTCCGTATGACTGCATTTAATTTGGGTGGGGGTCAGGGAGCTGTGTCTAGTATCATACTCTTGCAGAATACATAAGTGTGCTGTATTATTTTTACTGCTCTTGTCCAATGTCACTGCCACGATCGTTTCTGTCTTACAGAGTGTTCAGGTGGGTACTCAGTGTATCTCAGGCTTGGGAGGAATGCTTGCTCTTTGATGGTCTGGGGAAATCACCTCCGAATCCTCGCTTCTCAGTTCCTTGATGGTGGTACCTGGGACGGAGGAGGGAGGGAAGGTTGTCAAGCAGTTTGTAAGATAGTTATGAGTCCATTCTGGAATTCAGTTTCTCCTATAGTAAATTTTGGTGTTTTATGATTTTCTATAAAATTTCCATTTCATCATAAATATCAAATTTATGAGCACAAAATTGGCTCTAAGACAAAGCTGTCTCCCTCTAAACTGCACTATAATCATGAAAGGCTCCGTCCCCCATAGTTTCAACTTGAGATTACTCTGTTTACTCAAGTCTGTCCCCAGAGCTCTGTGTATTTCACGAAGGTTGTCAAACAAGCTCTCTTAGCCATATTGATTTTTCCTATTATTTTGAGTGTTTTATTAATGTATATTCCAAGTTCATAATTTCTTTTCTTTAGGATATTTTGTTTTATTCAGAATGTGTTGGTAGCTCTGTATTCAGGCTTGCTGTCAATTGACTCTATGAAACATGTATGATGTTTTCAGTTTCCTGTTTTCAGGAATAGAACATGGATGCTAAGCTAGCACCCTGTGACCTTGCCCTTTGGTTCTTCCTTGAAAGACACATGGAAAAGACTGTTTCAAACACACACATACACACATACACACACACTTGTGCACATGCATGCATGCACACACCACACACACAAACATGCATGTGCATGCACATGCACACACATATCACACACACACACACACACCACCACCACCACCACCACCACCACCATTATTCCCCCAGAGCATCTTCTGTCTGTCCACTCTGTTCTAATTGTCTCTATTTCAACACCCTTTATCCTCCTATAATCCTCAGTAATTCAGTCCATCTGAACCTACAAAGGTATTTTCTCGCCTTTCTCTGAGATTTATAGTCCCTGCTTTGAAATGATCAACATTCTAACTGGAGTTGGTTTTCTAACGAGACTGAGAGGCCAAAGAGCTGATGTCCCCTTCAGCCAAGAATCAAATTTACCAAGATCTGATCAGAGACATTTAACCACACACATCCAGAGGAACATTTTCTATAAGAGAGAAAAACAGCTTAACCTCAACAGGGGAAGCCATATGTGTTCAGGGTGCCCCTCCCCCATCCCTTTCCACCACCCTGCCCTTTACTGTGCAAAGTGACAAGTTCCTGTTCACAGCTATCGCACTACTGCTAATTTGAGATTAACAGCTAGGTCTACTTTGTATTTTTTTTTAACATGTCATCTCCTACCATTTGTGGAGCCCTTGATTTTATTTATAGTTATTTTGTTTAGGTACATTTTCGAGCTGTCTTTCACAAAGAGCCTATAAGACGGTAAATTGATTTTCTGTGGTTTCTCATGCACAAAAATCACTTTATTTCCTTCTACTTGAATTTTTTTCCCTGGGCTTAAAGTGATAGAATCAGAACACTTCCATATGCTTCAGGGTGTTTTCTTTGGGATGTGGGTTGACGTTATGAACTCGCCACTAATATGAGCTGGCTCGTTCTAGAAACCACTCTTCTCGTGCAGTTAGTGAGCAGGTTTTGATATGGTTTCTTGATGATTGGAGTTATGGGGCTGCTTCGGAACAAAACCAAGCACTTCCATTGATGTGTTGTTTTGGCCTGCTGTGTCCTGCCCCACCCCCCTTTTAACCTTAGCATCATGAGATGTCAGAAATATCACAAACATGTCAGAAGACATGTTTGTGTCTTCCCACGTCTGAATTTATTGAATAACCAAGAATTCACAAGCTATGTTGATTTTACTACATTTATCAAGTAGTTCCCATTTCTCTTAATAGCCAGCAGCTGACAATCACAGGTTGTTAACACGCCCAGTGGTGGTGTGACACTCCTGGGGCTCTTGTCACTGTGGGGTTCGGGTGTCTGCCACCCTGTGGGGTCCAAGTGAGGGAGCGGTACACTTTCTCAGCCTGTCGGGTTCTGTAGGTTCTCAGATCTGGTTTTTCTGATGTGGTTCAATAAACCCATGTGTTCATACCTTCCCAGCCTAATTTCCTAAGTTTATAGGTGGCGACTTCTAACTTTCAGGGAGATTGCTGCTCTGTTGTCCCTAGCTGTTGGCATTACACAGTCACTGGCATCTCTCAGAGATATTCCTGCTCCGTGTTTTCACTCACAGTGGAATCAAACGCTAGGAGTCACCCTGGGTGAGGCACAGACTGAAGCCTCTGTTTCACATTATGAAGTCACTTAAAATAGGGAATAGCCTGGGCATAGCCGTAATAAATGTCAGGCCCTGTCAGTCCAGGAAAACCAGCTCTTCTACCTGGTGAGCAGCCCCTTTTCCTAATCCCCAACTCTAACCTTTCTCTGTATCCACAGTCCACACCTCCAGGGAAGAGAGGACCACTCAGGTTCGATGTAGCCGTTCTGGTGCTTAGTCATGGGGGCATCTCAATTGCTCCAGGTTCCCAGAACTCTTGTGATGCCTACCCCTCTCCGTGCTTCCTCGGGGTACAATCTGGGACTTTCTCCTGAATAGAATCCCAGTTAGCAACTTCCTATGATTTTGTGGGAGGGCCTCACGATAGGAGAGAAACAGGAGACAGAGGCAGGCTGCAGTGGTTAAACCTAATTGTCAACTTGCTTAGATCTGGAATCAGCTAAGATCTGGGTGAACCCAGGGGATTTCCAGGGAGGATAGACTGAGGCAAGGAAGACCCTTTCCCCCATGGACAGTGCTTTCTAGCAGGCAGCCCAGATACACTAAGATCGGAGGGGAAATGATTGAGGGAGGAGGTGTCTCTGCTTCCTCCAGTCCTCCTCACTGCTGGGTGGTCCATCCAGATGCTGCTATTCTTTCTTGCTGCCAGAACCAGCCCCTTCGAATTTCGAATGTTGACCAAAGGCTGGAGACTCTTTCTTCTTTCTTTCTTATTTGGTTTTTAGTTTAATGTATTTTAATAGCAAACATACAGGAACAGCACAGAAGACAGACAACATTAAAATAAGTCATGTATTTGCATGCAGGGCAACTCAGAAAAGTATAGTGAACGGATGGAATCTACTGTATGATAAAAATGCTACAAACTCCATTTCATTGCCCCCAATAAGAAATTTACTTTTTTTTTTAAAAAAAAAAAAAATCCAGATGCTGGCATTGTCCAGAAAATTTTAACAGATTTATTTTTAACCATTATGAAGTAGAAGGTTGGAATGTGTTCACTGAAATATTTTGCTTGCATTAATGCTTTACATTTTACACTTATATTAAAAATTCATATACAAATGAAAGTAGAGAAGCTGCCATTGCCTAAGTCTGTCCCCTATGGTTTCCACTCCGAAGTCATATACTTAGGTACCTTTTGACCCCATGGAAAAACAGTATCTAACATTCAGAACTACTGATAACAGGAATAAGAGAGGAGGGGCTGGAGAGATGGCTCAGCGGTTAAGAGCACTGACTGCTCTTCCAAAGGCCCTGAGTTCAAATCCCAGCAATCACATTGTGGCTCACAACCATCCATAACGAGATCTGATGTCCTCTTCCAGTGTGTCTGACGACAGCTACAGTGTACTTACACATAATAAATATATCTTAAAAAAAAAAAAACCAATTAGTTCGTCCTTATTGGAAAATAAAAAGGAATAAGAGAGGAATAAACCTTTTTTTTTTTTAGAATGGAGTGTCTCCCCTCCTAGTGGAGCACTTTTTCTGTGTATGCAGCGTGCTAACTGGATGTCTTTCGGCATAATTGTTCCACATTTGGTATAGATAGCACACAGGCTGGTATCATCAAAAGGCCAACCAGATAGACCTCACTTGCCTCCTGCAAAGCAGTGATACCTGTGCTCTGGAAGCACAGATCTGTTTTGAAGTCCTGAGCAATTTCTCTCACCAGACCCTGAACGGGGGAGCTCGACAATCAGAAGTTCAGTAGACTTCTGACAGCATCTGATTTCACAGTGAAATCATCTGAGTGTCACAGTACTAGGCCTGTACCGATGAGGTTCCCTCGCCCTTCCAGTAGAGGGCGCACTCTTGTGAGCGGCTTTTGTTTCCACCACTGGTGGATTTGTGGGCTGTCTGCTTTGTGTGAGCCATGGTTTGGGCATCTCCTTACCCCTCTTCTCCTTTGGCTGGAGTTTGTCAAGCAAGTGACGGGCACTGTCAGTAGAAAGCGGTGACAGCGCTGTGACACCGGCTTGGCGAGAGACTCTTAAGGAATCTTTCAGGCCCAGAGAATCAGAGTGTGACTATTGAATTACCCAGCCAGCCTTGTATACCGAGCAGTTCCTGGGCCTTCAGACTCTCTAGTAAGCAGATGACCACTGTGCTGAGCCCCTTTTGTCTGTAAGCCATCATAGTAAATCCCCTTTTGAAAACTGCATAACAAAGACAGAGAGACCATCAATATGTTCCCTATGCCCTCTGCATTCCAATCTGTCTCTGCAGGTGACTCCCTCTGCCTTTCTCTTCCATCATTTAGTTCATATTGTGGTAAGAGATAACTCTACTGACATGCCATCCAGCAGACCTTGGCTTACATAGCTTCATTTTAGAGGAAATTTGGGACCAGATGTTGCCGTACACAGGATTCCTCAGCATGAGCATGGGAACAAGCCCTACAAGGAGGCAGTCAGATTATGCTGTGATGATCCAGCCTGGACTGCCTCTGCCACCTCTGCTCAACCCCTATCTTGCCCTACCCCAGTGCTCCTTCAGAGATTGCCTAAGTCACATGGCTGGTCTTAAGCCCCCAGACCCCTCACCCCTTTCCCTGGATCCTCTGGCTATTAGTTCTATTGGTAATTACACCATCCATCTAGATCTGAGAACAGAGTGTCCAGGTCTGACTCCAACTTTCCCAACCCTGGGCAGTACACACTGCCCTTCTGAGCATACATTTCCACTCACAGCCCATACATCCATGGACATGGCTCAGGGTCCCCCTACTGAGACATCCAGCCCACTCTGATTTGTTGAGCACTCTCTGGGGCACTGCCTCAGTGCATATGAGGCAGCTACCCTAGTTTGGGAACTTTGGTCCAGAGGCTTCTTCCTGATGGTTCTGGAGGCTGAGAGGGCAATTCTCCCTTCAACCACATTGCATCAGTGTGGAATCTCAAAGGGGTTGGTGGGGGCAGGCAGCCTGCCAGAGGTTGGACCAGACCTGAATCCAGGCCTTTTACTCTCAAACCCACCTCCTAGTCAATGCTTTGTGTTTTGTCCAACAAGCCAAGGCCACAGAATGCATGGGGTTTGAGGTTCCTTCCTGAATTTTTCAAAACACTATAAAAGTTTAATACCGGAAAAGCACTATAAAAGTTTAATACCGTTAAAAAACTCCCACAAAATACTGTTTGTCTCAACCCTGAGATGTGTTTCCTCCCATGGGACCAGAAGGAGAATCATTCCTTGAGTTAAGGAACATATGTATCTGGCTTGTCTAGTGAAGCCTGCTAATGAAGCAAATTAAAGATTGAAGGACCAGGCCAGCACACTCTTAGAGGTAGGGCTCAGCTTTCTGGCTCCCACCCCAGCCACTGCTTCTCCCCTCCACACTTCTTCATCAATACCTGCTAAGGACTCAAGACACAGAGATGGGGTCTCTGAGAGCATCCCTACTGCAATATGTTTAAAGCAAATGCTTGAGTGCTCAGGGGCTTTGCTAAAGAATGAAAGTAGGAGATGTAGCCTTCAAGCTACAAGCTACCAAGGCTGCTTTTTGTCTCCAAAATTGGATGAGGCAATTAGGATAGAAGCTGGTGGGACAAAGGATGCATACGACCATAACACACCATAAAGAGGACAGTGAGATCACTTCTTCCTTCCATGTGCTGGGGCTCTTTTCCTAGAACTTCATCATACCATTGGTCATTAAAGAAGGGTTTGAGCTACTGAGGTGATGTGGGTAGACTGTAGGTAGCAAGGATGACGTAATGAGACTAGACCGCATGTAGGGTCTGGAGAGGTACCTGCCACATAAACATGGAGGCATGAGTTCAAGTCTCCAGAACTCATGTAAACCTGGATGTATACTGTAGGTGTCTACAATGTCACTGCTCCTGTGTGCACATAGGAGGTAGAGACAGGAGGACCCCCCAAGTCAACAAGCTTGAAATACACAGCAGAAAATCAACAAGGAGACTCTGTCCCAAACAAGGAGGAAGACAAGGACTCTCTTGGTTAGGTTTCCACTATTCTGAAAAGTGACCATGACTATGATCAAAAGCAACTTGGGGAGAAAGAAATTTATTTAACTTCATGGTTTACAGTCCATGGTGAAGTGAAGTCAGGGCGGGAACCTGGAGGTGGAAACCGAAACACATGGAGGAGCACTGCTTACCAGCTTGCTCCTCATGGATTAATTAACTTGGTTTCTTATCTAATTCAAAATCATTTGCCTAGGGATGGTGCTACCCATAGTGGGCACGCCCTTCCACATCAATCATTAATCAAGAAAATGCTCCCATAGATATGCCATCATTCAATCCAATGGAAGTATTTTCTCAATTGAGCTTTGGTCTTCCCAAATAACTCTTGCTTATGTCAAATTGACAGAAACTATCTAGGATGATGACCAATATGCAAGGTTGTTAATCTGGACCCTATATATGTACATATACCTGCATTCACATAAATGCATGCATACACAAATACTCCATACATGCACACAAAGGGACAGACTAATAGAAAGACAAAGTTAGACCCACAGAACAGACACATGTCCGTGGATGGTCATGCAAGACTACAGAGAGAAGACAGAGAGGTCCTAGGAAGGCCAGTCCCGTGGACCTTGAACTTCTAGCATGCAAGTTGTAAGATGGTACATGTCCTTTGTTTAACCCACCTAGCAACTTTATGACAGCTTCCTTGAAAAATAAATACAAGCCCTCTCAGAGGTTCCTGCAGGAGAGAATAGCACCCATGTTCCTTCCCCGTGTAAAGAAACACATTATTAGAAGAGAAACACATTTGATTTTGTAGGGCAAATAAAAGGGACTCCATTAGGAAAAGACATTGACGTCTGGATGTTCAGTGGCAGGTAGATTACGGAGACACAAAAGTACTGTCAGCAGAGACATCTAAGGGGCACCAGGATACCACTCAGTAGGAAATGCAAAAGGGAAGTCAGGGATGTTATGACCTGATTCCGTGTGCCACTGTCACTTTGGTTCTTACAGGACAGTATCTGCCTGTGACCTGGGCAGTGTAGAAAATGGTCCCATTGCACTGCAAGATCCCAATAGATTTCAGCTACACTTGATCTATCTACACAGAGGATCCTATTTTAGGACCCTCTAAAATAGGATAAAGCCATGGAGTCCTAACCCTTGGAGATTAGCCTGACTCCCCAGGGTCTCCAATCACAGACATCCCACCCAACCCAGCCATTACCTCTGCTCTCCTAGCTCCATCATTTCCCTATACTCTGTATATCCTCTCCTCCTCCGTTGTAGGTATGAGGAAACCCAGCCCAACGCAATTGGGACCTTGTGGTCCCTTATCTCACAGTGAGTTTCCCAGTTGATTCCCTGTCTTAGCCATATTCCTTCCCTTGTTCCCTAAGGTGTCCCTGAAGCCCATGGGGACTGTTGTGATCCAGCCACAAGCAGGGATTTCTTGGTCCTTGAAGCCCTTCAGCTTGGAGGCAAGTTGTGATTGGGCTCACCTGCTCCCCCTTTTCAATATCTCTAGGTGGGCAAGCTTCCCACCCTGTGGCTCCGGAAGCTCCGTATAAGTGGAATCGCCTCCCCGCTCACATCTCAGACACCTGCGTTCCTATTCTTTCCTCTAAGCATCCCTGCTTCTCTCCCACACCTGTCTCCTGAATGTCCCTCTCCCCAAGCTGCTGGGTCTCCTCCAACTTCCTCTGAATATCAAGCTCACTACTACTTCTGCCATTTGGGTATTTGTCCCTTTCACCCAAGCCCTCCATTACCAGGGCTACCTCAAGAGGTTTTCTGTCTGTCAGTGCCATCTTCTCGCTCCAGGATCAGAGGCCACATACAGCTTCAAGGCTGCTTTGCCCAGAACCTGGCTCCCAGCTTGAGATGTGCGGACTGATCTCAACTCTCTGTTCACATGATCCTGGTCTCACCGGGGTCATTTCTAATGTGTGAAATCGTAACTGATAAACCTGCTATATTCCTGGTAAGATTGGATGGCTCAGCTCATGTGAAAAGCGTGGAATGGCAGTTGGTGCATCTCAAACAAGCAGTTAATGCTAGGTGCAGTTATTGAACAGCGTGACTGAACGACTCCAACATCACAGATGTCGAAGACACTGCCTTTCCCTCTCTTGCTGCCATGCTGACTTAATCCAAATCCTTCAGTGTAGCTCATTCCCCTGACCACTTCCCATTCAGCAATTAGCTGATTCTCCTGCCAAAAGCAAATACTGTCCGCACTGCACATGCCTGTCACTGGGTCCCACCCCACTTTATTTACTTGTAATTTAAATGTCTCTCCACCTGAGTGATATCTGCCCCTGTGTCCTGTACCCAAGGTCCAGCCCATTCCAGGAATCACAGTGCAAGCATTAGGAGGCCACATCCTGTTCAGACACCTAAAGGCAGGAGATTACAAGGAACCTGACTCTTATCAGGATGTTACTCACTGCATGCAGCCTCAATGCATGCTGGGAAGAGTGGAAAGATGTGGACATGTGGACTGCCTCCAGGCCTGATGCAAGACATGAGAGCATGCTTCAAGGTTGATATATAGCAACAAAGACAAAAACAACAAAAACAAACAAACAAACAAAAAACGTGACCTCAGCCTCTGCTGGACAACAAAACGGTTTGCATTTTTAGGAGAGCAACCGTTTAGGGCTCTGTCTATGGTGCTGAAGAGAAGCCTTCTCATCTCCTCCAGGAAGAGCTTGTCTTTGTATTCAGTGTCTATCTCTCCATGCAATTCTGTGGGCATTCCCTAAGGCTAGGAAGGGAATGTTTAACATGCAGTACACTACCCACAGTCACCTATTCTAGGGCTGGGAGGGGCGGGGAAGGCACACTGGCCTCTCCGCAGTAGGGAGTTGGCCATCTTCTGAAGCCATCCTGGCTGGCTTACTCAGAAAGTGATTTCCCCCAGGATCAGATAAAGTATGTCTGTGCAGCCCTAGGCAGGCTGTAGCAGGGAGATATCCCCGGTCCCACTCACGATTGGCAAATCCCGCAGATGGCAACTTGATCAAACGGCAGTGTCTGGGCTAAGCTCCTTATCACGTCCCATCTGTGGGGGCTCTTGAAGCTTCACTGAGGGAGGATAGCATCCTCTCCTCATTCCTCCTTCTGCTCACAGAATTCCCGTTACTCTGCCAGGAGGAAGCTCAGCTTTTGTTCAAGCCACAAGCCCTAGGCTTTGGGTCCGGGTAAGTCTCACCTAGGCAGTGTGGCTGCCTGCAGTCCTCTGCCTGTGCTTGCTCAGGGCTCATCTGTCGGGCCCCTGGGAGCATGTGAGGGGACATGCAGATGGGACAGGTGGTCTCTCTTTATGTCTGCAAAGGTCTGCTTGATTATACTATAGAGAAACTCCCAGCTAGGAAGAGACAGGACCTGTGACTTCCCAAGCTCTCTTGAGCACAAGCCAGCCACAAACTTTTTCAACTCATTGTGACATAATTCAACTCATTGTCACATCATTTGTCCCTCGACTATTACTGAATTTCCACCTGCAGTGTTGAGATACATGAGATAGGTGAGATGAGTCCAGCTTTTTAAACACCATATAAAGGCTTACTGGGGATTTTTAAGTCATGTTTATTTCCCAGGGACTGTAAAAACAGGTTGATTTTGTTTCCCGTCTTCCAATCTTACTTTGGAATGCAAGCCCTTACTTTTTTTAGTCCAGGAGCTTGGAGCATGATAAGGCACACCGTGCTCCTGGTCCAAGCAGGTGTAGAATCTGGAAACTGTCAGAGAACCCCGGAGCCAGTACTCTGCTACATGGCTATAGCCAGACAGAAATAAAGCACATGATAATTAATTCAGAAGGAATTTCTTTCAAGGCGCTTTAGCAGGAACATTTTGTCAAATCCCTCCCTCTGCTGAGGCAAACTTCTAGCCCTGGTGAGGCACTTCTGGGGACACTTGATGTCACTTTGGCCAACAGAACTCAGTAAATGGCATCCCCTGTGTTCTTATGGACTAGGAGGGGACCAGAGACCATCAGGCAGGCTCAGGCGCAGAGGAACAGCCACGCTTCACACTGATCTGTGGTGCCTGTGGACCTCTTAGAGGCAGCCCTAATATCACTGCTGTGCATCCTGTACGAAGCCCTACCAAGGGCCCAGCTTCCAAGGTTCATGATCGATGGATCCTGGTCCCACCACACCGAGGGTTGAGAATCCAACACATTTGGCAACTGACATCAGCCACACTCTGGCTTAGCCTCCTCACATGTTCAGAATCTCAGAGAGCATGGTGTCCACACGGGACTGTCGAATACCCGCTTGGGTGTCTCTGGAGCATCAGAGAAGAGAGGATGGTAGGCTGGGAAGGCCCGCTTGTGTGCCACTCACAGGCAGCTGCTGCAGAATAGCAGGCACTTACTTACAGAAGGGGATAGGGGCCTCTCGGGCAGAACAGAGATAGGTATATGAATAAAGCTTCGAGAAGCTGGGGATGGGGAAGGGTCTCCAATTCAGGCAGCCAACAGTCCCCAGCTCCTGCTGTGGCTATGTAACTTGCTAAGAAAAGCAGAGCAGTCACAGATAACTGCCAAGCAGGAAGAAGCTCCTGCGAGGGCCTCTCTCCCTTCTCCCCATCAAAGCTCCCTCCATTCAGATGGCAGGGTAGGAAGCACAGTGTCCTGCTATGTCACAGAAAAGAGTATCACTGAAACCATCCCAGGACTCATCTAGCTCTAGGCTGGATGTGATCCATCAGACAGCACAGCCCATCCTCTCAACAATGACCCTGCTCTCGGTGGAATAGACTTTGTCCCCATTGCCTGGTCCTGCCCCTTGGTCCGCCACAGCCCTGTCTCATGACATTGTTCTCATCCCTGACTCTACCCCACCTCTGGCTCCATGTCGGCTCTAAATCTAGCTCTGCCCTGGCCTAGCTCCACCCATGGCCACTCTCAGAGGCAGCAGCTGCCCTCTGCCTGCCCATTGCATGTCTCTAGGATGGAATCCACCAAGCCTTTTCTGCATTCCTCCCATGTCAGACTACAAAGGTGCTCACTTGCCTCAGCCTGGTCCATCAGCTTCTGGACAAGAACTTACTATTCCTTGGAAATGCAATGAGGTCAGAGATTGGCAAATGAGTGGGCAGGACTACAGATGAATTGCCAGACAGGCTGTCTCTCGCCACAGCTGATAGACTAGCCCTCGTGATGACTTGTACCCATCTTGCTCCAGTGTGGAGAGAGCTGCTTTTAGGATGAAGCAAAGCCATTAAGTGGAACACGTGAATAGATGGATAGATCAACCCGTGCCTGAAGACAAACCATCTTTGGAACCTTTCAGTTACAGGAACCGATACATTTAGTGGTCCTGGGGTCAGGGCCTTGAGATGTGAATTTGGGGGGGGGGGCCACAGTGCCGTTCATCTGAGCACTTAAAAATGTCTTTGGAGGTTTCACAGATTGCCTTGAGAGTGGAATGGCACGGTGAAGGGGCTGGTGCAATATAGGCTGTCTAGCAGCTTGCCTGTGCTGAAAAATGGGTTCTTTCTCCTGCATGGAGTTAGCTTTCTCTTACATTTCTTTATGATGTGGTAATGAAAGTTGAGCCTTCGTCCCCGGGCATGAAAGCTCTCTCCACACTGGAGCAAGATGGGGACTGGTCACCACAAGGGCTAGTCTTCCAGCTGCGGTGAGGGGCAGCCTGCCTAGCAGCTCATCCACAGGGACCCAAGTCCTGCCCACTCATTTGCCAGTCTCTGACCTCACCGTGTTTCCAAGGAATGTTAAGTTCTTGTCCAGGAGCTGATGGACCAGGCAGAGGCAAGTGAGCATATTTGCAGCCTGCCATGCCACCCTGCTACAGCCTCAGCCTTGGTCTCCTAAGAAAAGCAGGAGACAGACCTCCATGCTGTTTCTGTACAGGTCCTTCTGGGGAACCAGCATCCGCTATCCGCTATCCGCCCCCGCTGGCACCTTCTCACTTCCACACTGCCTTGTTTACAGTATCTTCAGAGCCAGTTTCGCTCCCAGTCTGGCAACATGATCTCTGGTTTTATTGCCTTTCATAAAGCTTTGATCTAATTTATTTGGCATCTCATATAAATTTTTAAATTATCTTGTCTTACAAAAACCCTGCTGTTTTCTTCTCACACAATCCCATATATGCATAGACTGTACTTTGATCACTCTTACCCACCATTGCTTTCCTGTCTCCCCTCCCACCCCCACTGAACTTCCTTATTCTTCCCAGAAAAGTCTCCTCCCACTTTTTCTGTTTGTTTGTTTGTTTGTTTGGGTTGTTTTTGTTTTTGTTTTTCTGTTTGGTTGGTTGGTTTTGTAACACACTGAGTTTAGTCACAGTTATTTACAAGGGCATGGGGAAGGGACATTCTTTACTGGAGCTCAGGTAGCTTTACCACTGGAGAAAATGACCTCTCTGCTCTGGTAGCCACTGAGGTCCTCAGAAAAGGGCAGGGTCTACTGAGACCCTCCCCTGTCCATGTTGGAATGTTGACTGTTAGACTGGTAACAGCAGCTGTGATTTGTGATTGCAAAGGCCTAGAAGACAGCATCTCACAGCACTCCATCACGTGGTTCCTGTCCTCTCTGTGTCCCTTCTTCTGCTATGTCCTCTGAGACTTGGAAAGGGTGATATCGACTTGGGGTATAGAGTATAGTGTATAGGATGTAGGGTGTAGGGTGTATGGGATAGGGTATAGGGTGTAGGGTATAGGGTGTAGGATGTAGGGTATAGGGTGTATGGGATAGGGTATAGGGTATAGGGTGTAGGGTGTATGGGATAGGGTATAGGGTGTAGGGTGTAGGGTGTAGGGTATAGGGTGTATGGGATAGGGTATAGGGTATAGGGTGTAGGGTGTAGGGTGTATGGGATAGGGTATAGGGTATAGGGTGTAGGGTATAGGGTGTAGGGTGTAGGGTATAGGGTATAGGGTGTAGGGTATAGGATGTAGGGTATAGGGTGTATGGGATAGGGTATAGGGTATAGGGTATAGGGTGTAGGGTGTAGGGTTGAACATTCAGCAGTCACTTATTCTTAACATTTAAAGGCATAATAGTTGCTCTCCAAACAAAAGTCCTCTGACGAAGGCTAAAGGCAGCGCTAATCTGTGGGTATGAGCAACTGGTTGGAAGCTGGTTTCCACATGACCATTTAACAAAAATGGAGTAGAAAAAAAGGGGGAGTAGATTCCTCCCCTCCCCCACTGCAGAGCCCATGACCTCCCCACCCATGAACCTTGGACCAGGTTCACTGCACCAGGCATGAATTCCCCGCTATGTAACGGGCCTTGGGTCCAGTCAGAAAGTACTTGGTTACCCTCGCATCCCTCAGGACACTATCGCATCAGTGGGAACATCTTGCCTGGCGTGTTGACATTACTGCATTCAGGGCCTAGCTATAGATAAGACCATGGATGCCTGTTTGCCTTCATCAGCCTATGACAATTAGCCACTTGGGAAGAAGCTTCTCAGTACATCTTCTAAATTTCTCTATGTCCTACAAGCAAAGTCTGCCATGTCTTCAGTGATAGGGTCTTGCCATTTGGTTCAGATGGGCAACCAAAAGTGATAGCATCAGCCTGTGTTGGTTTTTCTTTTTTTTTTTTTCCTACAAGTTTATAATGTCAAATGAGGCTGAGGAGTGGGAGAACATTTTGGCCTTTTTCCAGTTTTAGAGAGAAGTAACTATGCCACTGTTCAGTGGGATGTTAGCTGTATGTTTAGACAAACGCTCTTCAACAGATTAAGGAGATTTGCTTCCCTTCTTAGTTTGTTTTGCTTTTGTTTTTGCAAATAGATTTGAGTTTTGTCCAATGATTATAGGACATTAGTTCTCAGAGAGATATTGTTATTCATTATATTGTTAATATTGCCTCATAATTTTGAATTCTTGCAGTAAACAATTGATGATGATGATACATTAATTGTTAGTTTGTTGCCAGATTCAGCAGTTTGTCCTGTAGATAGTTTGCAGAGGTGGACAGTACTGACAATTTCATCTTGCTTTGTTCCTTTCCTTTCCTTTCTTTCTCCCTCCTTTCTCTCTCCCCACCGTTCTCTCTCCCTTCCTCCCTCTCCCTCTCTCTCCTCTTCCCCTTTCCCTGCCCCTTCTTCTTCACTTCAGCCTTGTTAAGTATCCTTGCAATGATTGCTTTATAAAATGAAACAAGAGATTTTTCCTTTTTTTTTTTTTTAAGGTCTCACAATGCTGATGGTGATTTAAATACTGGGTGGAGTGTTCCTCCAGCTTGGAGTCTCTTTCTTGGGGACGCTCCTAACTACAAATTCCATTTCCTTGATGGCACTATGGCTGCTGAGGTTTTTCACTTTCATCTTGGGTGAATTCGAGGTAATCTGTTTTTTAAGGATGAGGTTCATTTTCTATGAGGAGTACAATTTACTTACATGTACAGAGCTCTCTTCTTATCTTTTTCTTTTATTAAACAGAAAAACAAGCCCTTGTTTCCGAGGTGATAATGGCTTCTTTCTCTACTGCCCTTGCCAGCTCTCCACTAATTGAGCTGGTCTCAGAGAACTAGCCTGGCGTCTGGATACTTTTCTGCTACTGTTTCATCTTACTGACCATCTGGATACTTTTCTGCTACTGTTTCCGACTCACCCACCTCTGCTCTTGCCTTGCCTTCTTTCTTACTTCCCCTTGTGTTTAGTCCACTCCTCACCCCCCACCCCAGTGTTTCAGGTGAAGTTAAGAGTGTTTGTTCAAAACCATGCATCTTTTCTAGCAAAACCATTAGATGATTTAGATTTCCTCACAGGCTTCACTTTAACTACAGCTCGACACTTTCTGTTCACTGTTACTCAGTTAAAAATATTTCTAAACTCCCTTAAGATTTCCTCTTCGACCAGTTGTCACCTCAGCAATGTTGATGAGTTTCCAGAAGTCTGTTTATAACTCCACTGTTGATTACTAGCCTACTTCCATTAAGACAGGAAAGAAGACTGGATGAGACCTCTGGGCCAGCCCAGAGTCTTCCTAACAGGAGTGTGGCATCTCCCGCTGGAGCTAAGGATCCACATCTTCCTCCTGACTTCTGCAGCTTCTGCTCCCTGGATTTGGAAGCTCTTTTGTTAGAGGCAGATGCTGCTGCCGCTGCTGTGTCTCACTGGTGAATTTATTCTCTTATTGTTCATCGACACTCTCATATATCCTATGCTAAGTCCATGCATCTGATTTGTAGCACAAGAGGGTTTCGTTAGCAGTACTTTGATCAGTACTCAGAATGGAAGTCTCTTTTCTCTCTCTCTCTCTCTCTCCTCTATTCATATACCTATGACACTGTATTTGAAGTGAGCTCCCTCATGGCATCATGAGTAATATTTACATCAATTCCTTAACAATAAAGGGTTTTTTTGTAATATATACAGATATATATATTTGATGATATATAGAGAGAGACCTGTGTTTGTTCTAATTGGCACATTTGAACTTGATAACACCACTTCCTTTTTTGTTTGTTTGTTCTGCCTGGTCTTCATTTTTCCATCTCCTTTCTCCTTTGGGTTATTAGAACATCTTTAGTATTCTGTAGTCAGCAATTTTGGGAATGTTGCTTTGCACAAATTAATTCTGAGAACAAGAGGATGCAACTTCCCCAGCCTCTTAGTCGTCTTAGAAACAGGATGCCATCAGGTCAAAGCTCAGCACAGAAAACTTGCCTCCTCCAGGGTCCCCTGCCTGTTCCTCTGTGATCATTGTCTTACATATTATGCCACCCACGTGGAAATGCCATAAGGCAAGGGCACAGTGTTTTTTACATTCAGCATCAAGCATGCTTTGAAGACTGTAAAATGAGGAAGGATCTTAAATGTAAGATCTCTTCTGATGATGCCTCATGACTCTTTCTGCCTTCCTTTCCCTCTCTCTAATTTTAATGCCCCGTGTCTCCTTTCCCCCATCCTTCTTCTCAGTCTAAAGCTTTTCCCTTGAAAATCTCTTGGAGCATTTCTGTAGACTCTGAATTCTCAGATGGGCTGCTTAATTCTGATTGCCAACTTGATTGGATTAAGAAACATTTCAGATATGGGTGTCTGTATCTGTCTGAGTGTGCTGTTGGGTGGAGCCTCTCAGAGAACAAGTTGCTCCTGTCTGCAAGCAGAGAAGAGTATCATTAATAGTGTTAGAGCCCACAGCTGATAAACAACTTCAGCAAAGTGGCTGGCTACAAAATCAATGCGAGCAAATCAGTAGCCTTTATATATTCAAAGGATAAGCAGACTGAGAAAGAAATTAGGGAAATGACCCCCTTCACAATAGCTACAAACAGCATAAAGTATCTTGGGGTGACTCTAACCAAACAAGTTAAAGACCTATATGACAAGAACTTCAGATCTCTGAAGAAGGAAATCGAAGAAGATCTCAGAAAATGGAAAAACCTTCCATGCTCATGGATTGGCAGGATTAATATAGTTAAAATGGCCATCTTGCCAAAGGCAATCTACAGATTCAATGCTATTCCCATAAAAATCCCAACCCAGTTCTTCATAGAGCTAGAAAGAGCAATTCTCAAATTCATCTGGAATAACAAAAAACCCAGGATAGATAAAACTATTCTCAACAGTAAAAGAACTTCAGGGGGATTCAATATCCCAGACTTTAAACTCTACTACAGAGCAATAGTGATAAAAACTGCATGGTATTGGTACAATGTCAGGCAAGCAGATCAATGGAATAGGATTGAAGACCCAGAAATGAACCAACACACCTATGGTCACCTGGTCTTCGACAAAGGGGCTGAAAGCATCCAGTGGAAAAAAGATAGTCTTTTCAACAAATGGTGCTGGTTCAATTGGAGGTCACCATGCAGAAGAATGCGCATTGATCTATTCTTATCTCCTTGTACCAAGCTCAACTCCAAATGGATCAAGGACCTCCACATAAAACCTGACACACTGAAACTAATTGAAAAGAAACTGGGGAAGACCCTGGAGGACATGGGCACAGGGGAAAAGTTCCTGAATTGAACACCAATAGCTTACGCTCTAAGATCAAGAATTGACAAATGGGACCTCATAAAACTACAAAGTTTCTGTAAGGCAAAGGACACCGTCAAAAGGACAAAACGTCAACCAACAGACTGGGAAAGGATCTTCACCAACCCTAAATCCCGACAGAGGGCTAATATCTAATATATACAAAGAACTCAAGAAAGTAGAACCCAGAGAACCAAATAACCCCATTAAAAAGTAGGGTATGGAGCTAAACAAAGAATTTTCACATGAAGAACTTCGGAGAGCTGAGAAACACCTTAAGAAATGTTCAATATCATTAATCATTAGGGAAATGCAAATCAAAACAACCCTGAGATTTCCCCTCACACCAGTCAGAATGGCTAAGGTCAAAAACTCAGGAGACAGCAGGTGTTGGCGAGGATGTGGAGAAAGAGGAATACTCCTTCACTGCTGGTGGGATTGCAAGATGGTGCAACCACTTTGGAAATCAGTCTGGTGGTTCCTCAGAAAACTGGGCATGCCACTTCCTAAGGACCCTGTTATACCACTACTGGGCATATATCCAGAGGATTCTTCAGCATGCAATAAGGACACATGCTCCACTATGTTCATAGCAGCCCTATTTGTAGTAGCCAGAAGCTGGAAAGAACCTAGATGTCCTTCAACGGAGGAATGGATACAAAAAATGTGGTATATTTACACAATGGAGCCATTAGAAACAATGAATTCATGAAATTCTTAGACAAATGGATGGAGCTGGAGAACATCATACTAAGTGAGGTAACCCAGTCTCAAAAGATCAATCATGGTATGCACTCACTGATAAGTGGATATTAGCCTAGAAACTTTGAATACCCAGGACATAATCCACAAATTAAATGATGTCCAAAAAGAATGGAGGAGTGGCTGGCCCCTGGTTCTGGAAAGTCTCAGTGCAAGAGTATAGGGGAATTCCAGAACAGGGAAGTGGGAAGGGGTGGATGGAAGAATAGTGGGATGGAAGAGGGCTTATGGGACTTGTGGGGAGTGGGGACCCAGAAAAGGGGAAATCATTTGCAATGTAAATAAAAAAATCAAATAGTACTTTTAAACAATAAAAAAAAAAAGAAAAAAAAATAGTGTTAGAGCCCATAGAATGGGTCTCAAGTTGGACTGGTTATTGGTTGGCTATTTCCCCAGCCTCTTCTCCCTCCCCTGTGCCTGCATTTCTTATAGACGGGATAGATTTGGGATTGAAAGTTTTGTGGGTGAGTTGGTGTCTCTATTGCTCCATTGGGGTTTACTGCCTGGCTAAAGGAGGTGGCCTTTTCAGGTTTCTTATCCCCATGAAGTGAGTTATAGCTAAGGTCACAGCCAAAGTGTATGTAGCTTGGGAACTCTTATGGAAGATTAAGAGGAAGGTTTGCAGGCCTGGAAGGGGATAGGAACTCCACAGGAAGACCAACAGAGTCAAATAACCTGGACCCTTGGGACTCTCAGAATCTGACCCACCAACCAAAGTTCATACACGGGCTGGACCTAGGCTTCCCTGCACATATGTAACAGATGTGCAGCTTGGTCTTCATGTGAGACCCAAACTACTGAAACAGGGCTATCTCAAAAGCTCTTGCCTGTCTGTGGGATGTGCTCTTCTAGCTGGGCTGCCTTGTCTGGACTTAATGGGAGAGGGACACCTAGCCTCACAGAGACTTGAAGTGCCAGGGTGGGCAGAAACCTGGTGGGGGCGGGCACCTGCTCAGAGGAGGATGGGAGATGGATTGTGGGAGGGTGTGACTGGGAGGTGGGCAGTGAGTGAGATGTAAAGTGAATAAGTAAAAGTAAATAACAAATTTAATTTAAAAAGAAAAGAAACATCGAGGGAACTAGTAAGGCAGGCGTTAGTTCTCTCCGTGACAGCATTCCTGAGAGGGTTACCGGAGGCGGGGAGACTGAATGAGTGTGGTGCCTATGGACTGGAGTCCCAGACTTAATAAAATGAGAAAAGAAATCATTGACAGGTAACCACCCTTCTCCTCTCTGCTTCCAGGCCCAAGTGTAAGCGAGCAGCTCAGCTCTGGGACCTTGCTCCTGCGGCTGAGAATGGGTAGCCCCACCACCATGCCTGGCCCCACCACCACTGTGGACCACACCCTCAAACTGGGAGCCCAAACAAGCCCTCCTCCCTCCGATTCTGTCAGGTGTTTTGTCCCTGTGCTGAAGAAAGCAACTAACACACCAGGGCTTCCTTCAGCTGGAGAGTGCTCCATTTCAACTTTATTCCTAAAGGTATTTCCTGTGGCTATGTATTTCCAAGGTAACAATTCTCCCCTCAGCACTTTTAAAGGTGCAGTACCACTTCCGGTCCCATCGCAGTGGCTTCAACTGGAGAAGCAGGCAGTCCATGGTGTTGTATCCCTGTAGGTTCTAAAGCACGGCATTGAGGCATTGAATGCAACTTCCCCAACACCCCCTCCCCCCCCCCCCCCCCCCCCCCGGCCTGTGCATCTGCAGTTTCTCTGCATCTGGGTTGGTGTTTCTTTGTGCTTGCTTTCCCTGGGACTTGATGAATTGATTGTGTTAGTTTTCACCTTTTCCCAAACCCGGTGAGTTTTCTTGAACTATTTTTGTCTTTACGCTTCACATTCTTTCTCTCAGCCTGTGTCTGACACCTCAAACCTGGGCACTTCGCCTGCCTGCTGTCGGGCCCTGGCTTTGTCATATGGCTTGGGTCCTTCCTCCAGGACTCCTCTCGCACAGCAGCCCTTTCTCTGAGTTCTCTTCCATTCTGCTGTGGAACCTGCCCACGTGCTGCTGATTTTGTGCATCTTTTTCCCCCAGGACTTAAGGTTCAGTTTTCTAATTTTTGTTGACTTCTAGTGTGTTTTGTGATGTGTTTGCTAATGGCTATTTCAAGTCTGTCAGATAATCCCACAGCATTGTCTGGGTAACCAGTGTCTGCCCGCTGTCTTTTCCTAGATCTGAGATGGCCCTGTTGTTCCTGTGCCAGGGGTCCTAGATTTTCACCCTGGACACTGTGCATTTTCTGGTTTGGGGCTCTGACAGAAGAAGGAAATGACACTGTCCTTGCAAGAAGCTTCATCCAGCCCCGCAGTTTCAATTCCTTCTTTAGACTAGTGAGTATAGTTTCCAATATTCTACGTTTCTGTTCCGATTTTCCCTGTGTGTCCTCCGGTGGCCAACTAAATATCTGCTTTATGGTGCCTATTCAGCCTCTAAGCATCTGGGATGTTCCACCAGGGCTATCTAACCTATAGGCCACAGGACCCATGCATTCCAGAAGAGCCACAAAAGTGGTCTAATACAAACTGATAGTCCTACTTAAATTCTGGTCTTTATTTTTTAATTACTTTGTGACTAGATTACATGGCTCTCAATTATGAACTCTGTAGATGACAATGTCTTGTCACAATGTCAAGATTAGACACACATGCCTACAAATGAGTACAGAAGATGGCACCCTCTCCCCGCCCCCACACACCCCTACCCTGTGTATCTTGTTTCTAGGTCCAGGAGTATGCAATCCCAGGTTTATACGCAGCCTTGCTAGGGTCCTGGGCTGGCTGGAGCTTCATGGTTCCTTGGGTCTCAAGGAACCAATGATAGCCACAAGCATAAACCAGGAAAGATCTGGAACTCTGAGTCTCTCCTTCTAAGAAGATGCTTGAACCAGAATGGAGTCTTTCCCATGGAATACTCTTCCTGAATAGAATGACCACTCAGGACCTTGGGACACTGAGGTCAGTCCTGGAGAAACAGGGCCTGGGAAGAAGTTGGACCTGGGGAAGTCAGACCTGGAAAGGTCCTACCTAGGAAAGATCAGGGTTCAGGCTTGGGGAAGCCAGGTGTGATGAGGTCACTCACAGGAAGGGAAGACATGGGGAACTCAGGTCTGGGGAGGTCCATCTTGGAGAAGCTGGACCTTCTGGATATGGGACGTAGGAAGATCTGATCTGATGAGTCTAGACTGTAGAAAACAGAGCCTGGTGTAGGAATGGTCTTCCCTCCATAACACTGGAGCATGCTGGCTATGCAAATTCCTCCCTATTTGTCTGTGGCTAGCTTTCCAGGCCCCTCTAATGTTTGTTGCTAATTTTTCTGCTCTTTTGACTGTAGTCCACTGACCCCTCACCCAGAACTGACCCTGGACTCTGCCGTTTCTCTCTCCAG
The DNA here is from genome assembly GCF_947179515.1 of Apodemus sylvaticus. Classification (NCBI taxonomy): domain Eukaryota; kingdom Metazoa; phylum Chordata; class Mammalia; order Rodentia; family Muridae; genus Apodemus; species Apodemus sylvaticus. The sequence goes on along the minus strand of NC_067488.1, from coordinate 55,490,275 downwards.
CCACCTCCCACCCAGAGCTCCTGAGCTATATTCAGCATGTACTAGAGCCCATCAGAGCTGTTCTACCTGGCCAGTCAGGCAGTGGGTTTTGATGTAACTTTTCCATTTGTTCTTGGTAACATTAAACAGTGTGTCGTGTATTTTTATTGATCTGGATTTGGGAAACATTTTTTGAGCACTTTTAACAGAATTCTGGCTCCTGTGTCCCAGACCCAAGTGTCTGGTAATAAGCTGAGGGAAAAAAAATGAGAAATGGATTTACTTTTCTTTTAAGAAAATCAATAAATCACAAGAGATGAATTTAATAAAAAATCAGAGCAGAATGAAGGGCTTTGCCTTATTAGAACTTTCATGTTGACACAGGGAAGTGGCAAATGTAAGACAATCCCCAGGGGCCAGGACAAGGCAGCCTGGGTTGGGGACACATGTGCAGGAAGCAAGGTGGTGCGTGGCCTCAGTCTTGTAGGGAGACCTCACTGTAAGGTCTAGTTTTCCCATTGTGGCCAGCCATACCTGCTTCCTAAAAGCTTCTAGCTGGTGCCTGCCTTCCTCAGGGGACGCTCAGCCTGGGAGGCTTTGGAGTTTCTGAAACACACCCCTAGGGAACCTCTGCTGAGATCGGAGCTACTCACAAAAGCTAAATGGGGAAATGTGGGTGGGAATCCTGCGATGCCCCAGACCTACACACTATGTCCTGAAAGAGAGGACACAGGAAGGACAATGCAGGACACTGGCAGAACCAAAGGGAGGCACATGTGAGACAGAAAAGAGCCACCAGGTACTGCCATTCCTGTGGTGGAGAAGTCTAGGGCACAGGAGGAAAGGTGAGTTGCTTATGATATCTAGATCTTGGAGTGTAAAGGGGAAGTAAGATTGTTGCCATGGAGAGAGGAGGGGAGGATGTCAGTGTGTGGAGTGGGAAGGTTGGGGATCACGGTAGAAGTTGGCTGTCATGGCAGAGAGAGGAGGAATGGATGTCATGCATGGTAAAGTGAGGCTTTGGAGGAGAAACTGATGGTCACAGTGGGGTGGGGGGACAAGATATGGGATGTCACAGTGAAAGATGGTGAGGGTGGATGTCTCAGTGGAGAGAGGAGGTGTGTGTGCTTTCAAAGTGGATACAGGTAGAGAGGTGGACTTTGGAATATATTTATGATGGGCTGTGAGTAAAACATATCCCTGCTTTTATGTATAGATATATATGTATAGTACAGTATGTGATGGACATATATGTGTTGTGTATACTGTACATGTTCATATATATGTATTGTACATACATGTAAATATACATTTGCCACGCACACCATGTATTTGCATTTTCAGGTAAGTTAAGGAAGAGGATGGGCTTCAGGTCGAGGCCATTCATAAGACCACTTATCAAGTGTGACCAAGGACTTGGTTTCTTCTCCAAGAACATAGAAGAATACACACACTGAGGCACATTTGAGCATGTGTGCACACACACATACTCACAGAGAGACATATATCCAGACATGCACAAACATACACACTGAGACACATGCCCATACATGACCACATAGAGACATATGCACATACACACACATAGATATCAAGACATACATGCATGGACACAGATAAACACAGAGTTACACACACATATACATACTGTCATGCACATAAACACACAAAGGCATATGCACTCACAGAAAGACATAAATCCAGACATACAGACACACTTATACACATGCATGAACAGAGAGACACATACCCACACATTTAAATGCATGCAAACACACGGAAACACACCCATACACGCATAGAAAGACATAGGTACACTTAGACACACAGAGGTACATGCACAGACATTCAGAGAGCACACACAGACACATATAAACACAGGTAAGAAGACATAGGCACAGGTATACATTGATATAAAGAGACATAAAAATGATACACATTGTAAAGGAAATAGTGTCATCTGAATACAGTCAGGGAGGCACGACCGCGCAATGGCTAACCCTCCTGCCAACCTTAGACAGCAAACCCCTGAGCATGCTGTAAAGGGCTTACTTAACTTAGGTTAATTGCCGAGGAATGCCTGGCCTGAGAGTGGTAGCACCACCCCATGCTTCTAAGTCCTGGGCTTTATTTAGATAGAAAGAAGGAAGGAAGGAAGGAAGGAAGGGAGGGAGGGAGGGAGGGAGGGAGGGAGGGAGGGAGGGAGGGAGGGAGGGAGGGAGGGAGGAAGAGAAAAAATGCTACCTGAGCACCAGCGTTCAACTCTCTGCTTTACTGCGAAAGCATTGTGAGCAGCTGCCTCAATCTCTATCACCAGTCTTCCCGCCCCTCCAAGATGGACTGTACTGTTGAGAGTCACAATAAAACCTTTCTTCCAGACTCAAGGAGCAGAAGGTGTTTGCAACCCCACAGGAAGAACAGCAATATCAACCAACCAGATCCCCCAGAGCTCCCAGGGACTAAGCCATCAACCAAAGGGTACACATGGCTCCAGCTGCATACGTAGCAGAGGATGGCCTTGTCAGGCATCAAGGGGAGGAAAGGTACCTGGTCCTATGAAGGCTGGATAGATGCCCCAGCTTAGGGGCATTGAGGGCAGGGAGGCAGGAGTGGGTGGGTGAGGGGAGGAACACCCTCCTAGAAGCAGGGGGAAGAAGGATGGGATAGGGGGCTTCCGGGAGAGGGGGAAACGGGGTAAGGGGATAACACTTGAAATGTACATAAATAAATAAAACAAACAAGAAAACAAAACCATGGCAGGGAATGCTAAAAATTAAAAATAATAAATAAATAAATAAAACCTTTCTTCCTTCACTTGCTTTTTAGTAAGGGTATTTTTTTAATGCAGTCAGAGCAACCAATGCAGCCAGTATGGAATCAGTGCCAGAAAATCTCCCCAGGGGAGGCTGCACCCCAGCTAACACAGGCAGTCTCTGTTTAGCCTCTCCCATTCAAACTAACCTGTATTTCTCTTACTGTGGAAGTTTCATCAGGAAGACATCTCCCCCTCTGGGGTTGAGGAATGTCCTGCTGCAGTGTAGACAGAAAGTTGCTCCTCTGAAACCAGCATCTTGGTTTCCACTCCGAACTTGCCTGAACTCTTTCCCTCATCAGAGTGCATTTTCTGTATCTTTGCCCTTCAGTTGTCCTCTGCGATAACTAGACCCCAGCCTGGATGCTCTCACCTCTTGAAATTTCCTGGGGCAAACACCTTAATAAATTACTTTTAAAATTCAGGCTTGAATTTATATTTAAATTTAAATTTAATTCTCAGGGAATGGACAAAACGCAGCCAGGTCTGTGTCCAGAACAAGCCTGCGAATTATCTAGTCTGGTTCCTTATAGCATCCTGGTCCTCTCTGAAGCTTAGTGAGCGAGGTCTCTACCATCCACATTCCTCTGATCATTCTTGTCTTCCATGAATCTCTGATTACAGAACACAAAAAAAAAGTTCCAAACGCGCCCACATTCCTCCCCCAGACCAGCTCTGTGGATCTTAGAATCATCCTCAGGTTTGCTACAGTGATGGCCCCACAGCTCAGTACAAATTTTCTGTATTATGGCTTTTTGTTTGTTTCTTTGTTAGGGTTTTGTTTGTTTTGGTTTTATTTGGTTTTTTGTTTTGTTTTTGTTTTGTTTTGTTTTGTTTTTAGCTGCTGCTGGGACAAAATATATGTCAAGACAACTTAAGGACAAAAGGTTTACTGAGGCTCAGAGTTCCAGGGCACAGCCCATCGTGGTGGGGCAGGCCCAGCATCAGGAGCCTGAAGCAGCACTCCCACAGAGTCGGTGGTCAGGAAACAGAGATAAATAAACCTTGCTCAGCTCACTGTCGCTTTCTGATTCAGTCCAAGCCCCCAGGCCACAGGGTGGTACATTTAACCCAATTTAGATAATGTCTCACAGTCATGCACAGAGATTTGTTTCCATGGTGATTGTACATCCTTTTCTGGTTGACAATCAAGATGAACCACTGCAGATGTTCATAATAAATAAAGTGGCAAAGTGTCTGGGAACAGGAGATGGACAGCTGGGGCTTGAAAAGGGAAAGTCTGTGAGAATAGGAGAACAAGAGAGGTGTCTTGCTGTGCCTACTGAGAATCCTGAGTGTCCTGTCGATAGAGCACTGGAGGAGGGGGGCTCTTAAAGCTACGTCCTGAAGCAGGAATGAGCACAAAGAAAGGGAACGGACAGGACAGATGACAGACATGACTCACAGAGTTACGGCTATGGCACCCTAACCACACCACACAATCCTGAAACCATCACTTCTGCTGAGAAAATGAATGTCAGAGATGTCAACTGTTCCCAGGGTTTCTCAGTACATAACTGGGTCTAAGAAGTCTACTCAGGGGCCAGGAAGAGGGAGAAGAAAAGCCCATGATTAGCATTGCAGCCTGTGAGATGATCCTGTCTGGAGTGTGGCTGGTCTCCAGGGGAGGAAGAGGCACCAAGCCAGCTCAGAGCAGTGGAATCCTTCTTCGTGCACAAGACTCCAGCTAGCGCCTTCCCAGCATGGATGCTTTCTGAGGTCTGGGTTACCTGCACATCACCCAGTGTCTGGTTTGGAGCTATGAAATGAAAGATTCCAAAATGGATAAATCACACATTAAACATTCTGCACCATTCTGGTCATGTGATAAAGCCCCACTTAACCCCACTCCATAGCTGAGCAGAGGGCCTGTCACTCGCTGGAGCCGACAAACCAAATACCCTGTTTGTCGCTCCTGATGGCTGTGATGGGAAGCCATTGAGGGCATCCTACAGGGGAAAGGTCAAAGTTTCTACCTGAGTAAGGAAAGGGTTAAAGGCCACAGGTTAAGGCCAGTGAAACCTAGATAAGACAGAATCTTCTGTCACAAAATCATGAAGAAAAAGAAATCCACGCTGTCTCACAAGCACAGTTAAAACTGCAAACTTCACGTGTGTAGTATGTGCCAAGCACTTACTTTTAACAGAAGAGGTGGGAGACCCAAGATGACTCTGATGGAGAACAGCGTTCACTTTACCACCAATTATTGCTAATCCATAGGGCACCTAATTTGTAAAGTTTACCGTGCTTCAGAAAAAGCATGAGATAGATACCAAGACCTGGTATTAGCTGAGCCGTCAGGCATTCTCTGTGGGTCACACACAGATCATGCCCTAGGTGGTTTTCCGTTGCTGTGATAAGTCGCTGACCAAAAGCAACTTATGAAAGATAGGGTTTATTTGACTTAAAATTCCAGGTTACGGTCCATCGCTTCAGGGACGTCGAGACAGGAACTCAAGCAGTTAGTCACGCGGTTTCCACCGCCACAAGCAAAGAGAGAATAAATGCATCCATGCCCACTGTCTGTCTGCTTAGTACTCAGCTATCGCTCCCTGCTCATCTCTTATAATGCCCAGGGCCAAGACTAGGAAACAGTGCTGCCCGCAGTGTGCTGGGTCAATTAACAATCAAGACAAATCTCCCGGAAAGCCTGCAGATAGGCAAACCCGAGCTTGACAGCTGTTCCACTGAGGTTTCTTTCAGATAATACTAGGTAATGGCATGTTGACACTTACATATTTGTACAATATATATATGTGTAGGTATATATATATTTTTTTCAAGAAAAATATGCTATCAATTTGACAATGGGAGTGACTAGAGAGGAAAGGCAAAGGGGAAAGTAATATATTGTAATTTAAGATTATATATATATATATATATATATATATATATATATATATATATAGTCAAAGTTTCTACCTGAGTAAGGAAAGGGTTAAATGCCACAGGTTAAGGCCAGTGAAACCTAGATAAGACAGAATCCTCTGTCACAAAATCATGAAGAAAAAGAAATCCATGCTGTCTCACAAGCACAGTTAAAACTGCAAGCTTCATGTATACACACACACACACACACACATACACATGCACACATACACACACACATGCACATGCACACACACACATATATATATATCCAGGATATACTGTATCCCCTATAGACAAGAGGAATGGCTGTGTCTGAGTTACCTGAGATTTATGCCTACAGCTGTGAGGGATAGGTCTGGCAGGGTTGCTTGCCTTGGATTCTGCCATGTGACCTGAAGATGGCCCTGTCTACCTGTCTGCTTTGGTGCCAGGGCTAGAACTAGGCCTGGAGGATTCCCAGGTGAGGGTGAGCAGAGATGGGGCCTTATTGGCCTGTGGCCAGCCCTGGCTTCTGAGTTCTTTGAGTCAGAGAGGATTCTGGATCTCTCCTTGTTAGTGGGGAACACGAGTCTCCATATGCTCTGGCCCTGGCCGTTTTTGTGGTGTGAGAAGGCTGTATCATCCTGTGGTTGTGGCATGGTCCAGTACAGAAAATGGCCTAGGTACCAATGTGTGTGCTTAGAACTTGTTGTGATACAGGTCTCTGAGCTGGTAACTCTTGCTGCTGGCCCATTGAAAAGGCAGCCAAGGCTATGGCCACACATATAGACCCCAGAAGATGTCCAAGGAGAATTATGGGGGCCTTATCTACACCACCAACATTCAGACAGTTAAGCTTGCCTGCCAGGGTGTGTCCCCGTGTGCTCACAGAGTCAACTCCCATTTCACTAGAAATCCATCATCCAGAGCTGCTCCAACACAGCCTGTCACATTGCATTCCTGACAGGTGTGGGCTAAAGACAGCACTAAATCTTATATAAGAGCTGCAACTGGTCAGCACAGGGCTATTTTCAGCAGCATCTGATGGGAACAGACTTTGAACACAGAGGCACTTTGACAGTCTGTGATGGATTTGAGGATCTGGATTTAAAGGTAAATGTCTCCTTGCATTTAAATGTATGCAAAGCCCTTGGTGAGAGGACCATCGTTTTCACTTTCCTTGCCTTGCCTTGGAGAAGCATCCTCACCTCTAACACACTGTGAGCCCCTAGATTCTCATGGACTTCCTAATCCAATGTCAGGAGCAGACTCAAGGTGGAGAAGAGCTTATGATGTATATGCCTGGATCTAGGGGTTTGCAGGGATTGCTGTGGTCCATAGAGGTCACCCTTTCTCCCACACAGAACAATGACCAAGTATTTTATGTTCAGTACACATGAGATGTCTCCACTCCCAAGCCTGGCTTGCAGCTGAGGAAGAGTCCACCGTATTCCAGGACATCTGGAGAGTTCTGGGACACCGTCCACTCTTACATGGAGGCTCCCTCTTTAACCGGCCTCCCTCACCTTGAGTAGAAGCTCCGCTCTGCCAGCCCACACTCGAGTGAGGTTCATAGCACACACCAGACTCTAGACTCAAATGATGGTAGGTCTGCCTGGCTGCTGCCTCTAATGGGATAGCCAGTAGACTCCTTGATTCCTCTCTCCAAAACAATTCACCGTGGCAGTGACAAGCTTATCCCTTCAGGGGATCAGTCAAGAATCCAGGTTCACCATTCATTGCCTTCTTCCTATACCCCAAGCCCAGCATATCACCAAACACCAACTTACCCTTGCTATTACTTTCTATTTCACAGGTCTTCTTGACAGCAGACCACAGATACTCAACCTTGCTTAGCTTTTCTATACCAAGGCCTGTTTGTGTAGGCAATAAATGCAGATGGTTTCTGGGGCTGCAAGTGAATCAAAACCCCAGTATCCCCACATACACACACACCACAGTAACTTAGCTTCCCTTGACTCATCTGGTCCCTCTTGCCTACCTCCTGGGTGACCATTACCCAAATGCTCTGGCCTGACTTGAGGCCTGACTGATTCTGAGTAGAATGTAGGCAAGGGTTACTTTTGTATTTATTTTCTTGTTTAAAAATCTGGACAGGGTATCATGTATTCCCAGGGTGACCTTGAATTCATGATGTAAGCAAGAATGACCTTGAACTTTTGATTCTCCTCTCTCTATCCACTAAGTGCTCAGACTACAGGGTTAGGCCACCATGCCTGATATATGTAATTCTGGGATCAAAGCCAAGATCTCAAAGCATCTCTACCGTCTGAGCTACATGTCCAGTCTGAGCCAAGTGTCTCTTTATACTCTGATCCTGTTCATCTTTTGGTCTAATCATCTGCTGTCCAGTCCTCATGTCACTCAGTGAGACACAAAGTTCTACATTGCCTGTATCCCCAAACTTTGATGCCACCATTTTGGCATTAGTTAACTATTATTGGATGCAAACTTAACACACATTTAACAGCTTAGGTGATTCTGGATTTGAGCTCAGTGCTTGGCTCAAGGATTCAAAAGGCTGCAGTCAATGTGTCAGACACAGATAGACTCTCATCTGGATGCCAGGATGATGAAGGATCTGCTTCCAGTCCCCTCAGGACATTGGCAGAATGTGTGTCCTGTGACTCAGTCAAACATGTAGTTTCCAAATGCAATTTGGGAGCCAACAAAAGTTGTCGAAGCTGTCCATACTCATCACCTATACAAACCTGGTTCACCACAATGTCTACAGTCAGCCAAGTAAAGAAAAGATCTGCTGCCTGCTGACAAGATGGAGACCTGTATAACAAGAGAGCACATCATGAAACAGCTATCCTTCACCTTGCTAATACTCTCTGCTTATTGAGAGCACTGCATATGCAAAGACAGGAGAGCATTGGAGGCCATGAACACTGGGAGATGGGACCACAGAAGCCACTCCGCATTAACCTTCATCCCATGGTGTCTTAGTCAGGGTTTCTATTCCTGCACAAATATCATGATCAAGAAGCAAGCTGGGGAGGAAAGGGTTTATTGAGCTTACACTTCCACACTGCTGTTCATCACCAAAGGAAATCAGGACTGGAACTCAAGCAGGTCAGGAAACAGGAGCTGATACAGAAGCCATGGAGGGATGTTTCTTATTGGCTTGCTTCCCCTGGCTTGCTCAGCCTGCTTTCTTATAGAACCCAAGACCACCAGCCCAGGGATGGCACCACCCACAAGAGGTGCTCCCCACCCTTCATCACTAACTGAGAAAATGCCTTACAGCTGGATCTCATGGAGGCATTTCTTCACCTGAAACTCCTTTCTCTGTGATAACTCCAGCCTGTGTCAAGTTGACCCAAAACAAGCCAATACACATGGACACCACAGACTTGGCTCATATGCCATCCAGATTTGATAAATGTGCTGTATAAAAGGTCTTTTGATAAATGGTCTCAATGGTTGGGCTGGACCAGACTTAGGTACCTGCGCCACATGCTTATACCCATAGAAGCCAATCTCTGCTCGATTCATGCAAAATTAAGAGTATTCTCCGCAGTATCTACTTCACGGAGCTATCAGACTCAGCACACGAGATTCTCAAATATTTCACAAATACCTCCCAGGGGCTCACTGTCTGGGAGATTCTATTTAGTTCAAGTCAGAGATAACTGGAGTTTTACTTGCTATTAGCCCTTGTCTAGATCCTGTTGAAAATGGAGTTTTGAGACAATGAATGAGATTTCCAGAATGGCCCTGGTGGTGCCGAAACCTTCTGAGGCTTAAACTTAATTTCACAATATTTTGTTTTCTAATCTCTGTCTGTAGTAGTAACAAATTTTGGAATTTTGAACCCTGGGAATTTCTTGAGCTACTCAGCAGAACAGCTTTTCTGAGAGGCATTATTTGCTCAGGGCAGTCTGCCCTACACATAAAACTTAATGCATGAGAACTCTGGCTCCTCACAACAGAAGAGGGGATGGGAGGAGCTCAACGGAAACTGTGATCGCTCCCAAGGCCAGGGGTCCATCAGGTCTTGGCTTCCCAAGTGTCTTCCTGACAGATTGATTGCATCATCTGATGTCTGTGCTTGGGCTTCTGAGTTATGACCTACCTACACCATAACCACATCTCTGAATCACATCGCCTCCCATTTTCATCTGTAAAGTATAGGTGAATGATACTTCAATCAAAGATTTAATTCAAAGTGTCTACACTATGGGTGGATTTTAATTTAATTTTATTTTTTTCAGTCTTCAGAAGCTTAAGTGTTTTGAGACAAATCCCTTATAAATTCTCTGTGACTTCTTCTTTTAACTTGTTCCTTGTAAAGGCCTTACCTACTCTGCCAGCAGCTGATAATCTACATCTATATTTTACTTGTACTTCAGATTTTTCTACACTTTACATATTTTACACATACTTCAAATGTTACATTTTATTTATGTGTTTGTGTTCCTTCTTTGAGAATTTCTTAAGACTTATTTTGACTATATTTTCTCTCTCTCCTCTGCCTGCCTCCAGATGTCCTCCACACTTCCCTAAGAACCCAACTTCATGCTCACTGTCTCTCATACTCTCTGCTATGGGCCCTAAACATTACAAATGATTGTCATCGCTCTTAATTACCCTCCAGAACTTGACAGTAAGACCTGATTGCTACAGACACCACAAACTTGAGTCATAGGACATGAAGAAATCAAACAGGTGATGACCTAGAAACAGCATCACCACTGACTATCTTTGTAAGTGCTAGAAGGTGCTATGTGTGCTACCAGAAAATAAAAGTAGCTATTACTCTGACCCACATGTAAAACTTGCAAGCTACAGTGATGACTTTCCTGTCTAGAGATGCCCACTGGTTCAATACTGGCATTAATGCTACTGGAGTCACCAACAATAACTTAAAGTTATTTCAAATTCTGTAGCTATGTTGTAACTAGATAAAGACGTGCATCTTGAGACACAGACTCCTTTCCTAACACAGACATAGCTCCTGTATACATCAAAATATTTTATTTTTATTATCATTCAAGTCAACATATATGTTTTATTTCTCAAGATTTATTTTATATTTTGTTTAATTTCCAGGTATTTGGAATACTATACTCACTTTCTTATTACTGATTGCTTCCTTGATTTGACTGGCTAAAAATCTACTCAAAATCCCCCCAGTTATGAACACTAGAGAGTTCATAATTGGTTTTCATTCCAGCTGAAGGGAGGTCTGGCCAATGGCTCATGTGTTCTCAGGAACAAAGGATACGCTGCCATCAGAGACAGTGTCTATAGACAACGTTTTCCCACACTGCTTTCTCTGGTTTGAGTTGTCAACAGTCTGGTCCATGTTTCCCCCTGGGATGTGTACAAGAGGATATTGCTGTTACTGGAATGATTCTGTTGCATTTCCCTCCCTGGTACATCCCTGAGGGCTGCTCTGCTCATAGCATTTCCAGGCACTATGACGCTGGAGTGTCCTCTTCTTGTATGACACTTTTGCTGTTATTAAACCTGTGTCTTTGCATTTCTAATTCATTTTCTTGCCCTACCCCCCCCCCCCCCCCCGGTGCTCATTTAATACTGGTTTGGCTCTAGCAGAGTTCTGCTGTTGTTGACAGACTTATTTGGGTATTTTCCTGCATTTCACTCTTCATCTACACTTTTGCATTTGTAAGAAATCACACGCTTAGATAGGTGCACATACCCCTGTGCCAGATTTAGTTCCTGAGAGATTAGGTTTTCTATTTTGTACCTGTTCTCAACAAGCTGTTGATGATTAAATTATTCTCTTGGATTCATCAGTTACATGGATTTTATCACTCTATGTCCCCTTTCATCTTTCCTCTCTTTTAACTAATCCTTAAATCAAGTTTTTAACATTTGAGAGAAAATTCTAGGACCTTGTCAGCCTTAATTGCATGTGGCTTCTTTCCACCATATGTCTTGTCACATCACACACACACACACACACACACACACACACACACACACGTTTTTGCACACATATATTTATACACACAGACACACACTTGCATACATACACATACACACACAGACAGGTACACATGTGTATACAAGAGGATATTGGGTGTCTTCCTCTTTCATTCTGTACTTTGTTCCCTTCAGACAGGGTCTCTTGTTGAACTGAAATCCATCCTTTCAGTTAGGCTGGCTCTCCAAAGAGCTCCTCAGAGACATGTCTCTGTTCCCAGTGCTGATGGTGCTGGTACGTGCAGCCACGGGTAATAAGGAGAAGTTCCTTTGATGAACAGTGAAGACTTCACTTATCTAGGTTGTATTAACTCTGTCTATTTAGCAGAATGATAGCAATGGTTTTTTCCTTGGGACCTGTGACCTAGTTAGTCACACATTTTTTGGCCTCATTATCCTTGATAGGTATGGATTTCATCTCATGAAGCAGGCTTCAAATCCAATCAAAAATTGCTTAGTTACCCTCTTACCATTTTTACTTCTACTTTATATCTGTAAATGCGTATATTTTAGAAAAAAACCTGATAGATGAAGATATAAGACATATAATGTGTGGGAATGTTATATAATGTTTTGGCACATTTATTTGTTGTGTAATATTTAAATAAGATTAAATATACCTATTAAGACAAAATTTCTAAATCAGGTCCTCTTGCTAGCACAGTGACTACTCCTACCCACTGAGCTATCCTTCCTGTCTCCTAGTCATAATTTTTAAAATGATGGATTTAGTAGTAGCAAAGGTCACAAGGTGTGCACATCCTTACTGAATTTCCTGCCATAGAATGATATCAACTATGTAATTACCTATCACTGATTCTCGCAATCACTTTTAGGAAAAACTTCTAGCAAGGGTATTCCAAAGATCTACATTCATCTGGAAGGTCTGATACAGCTTCTGAAGACAACAGTCCTTTAGGAAGGTGAAGAGAGTCATGTTGGGAAACAGTTAAAGCAGCAGGTACTGACAATATCAGGTAAGAAGGACCCCAGATTACCAGTGAGATGTACAGTCAGCCTAAGGCCAACCTACTCCAGGGGAAAATATAGAAGAGTTGCTAACTGAGTCAGAATCCACCTGGGATTTCACTGAATAGAAAGGGGAAGTCTTTAAGAATGCTGAGACCAGGGTAGCATAGTCAAGACTGTCCAAATGCATTTTTAAAAGGTCATCTGGCTGTCCTGTAGAAATCATGTTGGCAAGACCAAGTATTGCATCAGTAAACCAGGGAATTTGGAAGGCCAACTTTAAAGTCATAATAGCTATAACAAGGCATCAGCATAGTTGTGGGGATGAATAATGACATGGCAGAGACTGGGAAGAAAAAAGGTCCAGGATGTGGTCACTGATGGTGTGGCTTAAGGAGTCTAAGCATTGTTTAAGTGTGCAGGAGCAATCAAGCAAAGCCTCAAGTGTAGGTTTCACAGGCTTAGGTAGACGAGGGAAGGGCCTGCCTTGACACGAGACGACAGCATGCTCATAGAAGTCTATATGGGGATGTTATTTTCACAAGAAAAGCACAGGTTTGAACAAAGCTTCCAGAGAGCACTGGGTAGATACCAGAGATACTACTTGGATATTCCCAAGTTGGGTTTTCTACTTGGCTCTTGCAAATGATAGTTTTGAATTTAAAAGTAAGACCCAAGCTACAGAGACCTTTAGACGCTGACCAGCAAGGTTTGAATTTGTCAAAGGGAAAGGATAAAAGGTCAAGCAAGAGAATGTAGAGGTAGACCCTGGGAGGTTCACGCCTGGCAGCATGTGAAGAGGAAGATGGTCTAGCGTGGGCTAGACCATCTGCTTCCACTTGTCACCAGCCTTCTAAACACCTTTGTCCTATGATGATGGTCGTGGCAGTGGAGATGATAATGGTGGTAATGATAATGTGGTGGTGATGCTGCTGCTGCTGGTGTAGATGATGACGATGATGGTGATGACAGCGATGGCAGTGATGGGAATGATGATCCTGGTGGGATGATGCTGATGCTGATGGAACTGATGGTAATGAAGACAGACAGTGCCAGAAGCAATAGCAATGGTGATAGTCATGGTTGTGACAAAGACCATGATGGTAGTGATAATGGTAATCATAATGAGTTCTTTGGGGAATATGAGACTAGGATTCAATTTTTAGCAGTTATCCCTCTGTTCTTTAGTGATCCTTTCTTTCATGTTCCAACATCTGATCTGTTAAATCAGAAATGAAAATATTTGAAGTTATCCACTTATCTCCCTCCATGATGTCTGCCTATAAATGCCTTTGTCCATAAGATCTTTTGTGAGAGGCTCCTAAAAGCCTCCCTGTGCCAGTGTGCACCTTCAGATGCTGCTGTGAGTTAAACTGGCTGTACCTACTTTGACTTTCACTCCTCTGTCACTAATTACTGCCCAAGAGGAGGGTCCAAAGTGCCCATGATGTGTGTGCCACACAGCTCTATGACCATCTTCTTCTACCCTTAGTCTTCCATTATGCAGCCACAACCATGACCATGACCAGAAGGTCACCATGTTACCCACACATTCAGCTCATTTGTTCCACTAAGGCTTTGCCTAGACTGAAATTCCCTGCCTTCCCCTTTGGAGATGATGCAATTCGTTTGCCCCATGTTTTAGTCCATCAGCACCATCACTAGGAATAAAAAAAGACAACATATTGCATGCCATAGTACCAGAGCCTTATGACTTCACCTGACCAGATAGGACATTCATGATGCTCCAGTTCCTTGAGACCCTATAACCAAGCCCCATCCTCTCTCAGCCCCTTTTGTGGATACCTGGAAGGTCACATCTTCAAAATAGTTCCATTCCAGAAGGATGAAGGAGCCATATCCTGGGCTGGGTGCACAGATAAGACATCCTTTCTCTCTGTCCACCCACCAATTATGGTAGGCTCATGATTGGAAAGTGGGTTGGAATTTTGTGCCCATCTGTAAGATTAACTTTTTTGTTTGTTTATGTGGAATATCTGCCTGTACCACCCATCTCCCCAGTCCCACTGTGTTTTCTAACCTGAAGGAATAGCAATGCTTACCCAGCCAGCAAGACCCTACACACAAGCCTCACACCAGCTACACAGAAGCTATACTCAAGCTTCTCATAGCTATCTTCCTTCCTCCTTTGTGCTCACAGAAGATTTTTAAAACAAGACTGTACACATAGTTCAGTGATTTTTCACATCTGTCTCTTCTCTCAGGATTCAAAACCCCAAAGGGCAGAGACGTGTTGTCCTTACAAATAGTGTGCTAGTGATTTTCCAGTTTTTAACTCTCAGCTTGCCGGGGCACAGGATGCTGAGCCTTATGTGAGGCAAATGGAAGTCCTTCTTCCCTTTTGTTTGTGGTCCTGACTTATTAACTACTGAGGAGGTCTCCTCCGGGTGGCTATGCCAGGACTGGCACCTCCATGGTGTCATCTCCTCACCCAAAGCCCCAGGATGTGCACAGGGACCCGGTGCTAACCAATCATAAAGCTTTCTTTCTCCTCCTAGAGACACAGTTCAGGGTTGGCTTTCAGTGAGTCTCTCTGGAACTTCTCAGACTCATGTGGGACCCAGGGAGACACTGCACTCCTCTCTGCCCAACACTCAGCTACAAAGTGCAAGTGGCAAAAGCCCCAGCAACTGGAGAGTGAGATGCTACTCCAAAAAGAAGCAAAGATGGCGGTGCCAAGACAGAGCCCAAGCCTGCTCAAGTCTGAGTCCACCCCTATGCTCTCCCACTGTCCATCCCTTGTCTAAGAGGACTAGGATCAGTGACTTCCCCCAGGGTCAGAGACAGGAGGAACCACTCAGTGCATCTCCTCTTACCAAGCAGAAAGCCCTTCAATCCTCAAACATTGAGCTGATGCCTCTAGTTTTTCTCAATGATAAATGATAAGTCTTAGTCACCCTACTGTTTGCCCAGTGTCAAGCCATTTCATATTTTTGATCATGTCTTTTCTTCTGGCATTCACGGTAAGGATTCTCATGGGAAGGGAGCTCTGATCTGTGCTTGTTTCCTTTGGACAACATCAAACCTTTACAAGAACTGATATTTCTCACATGTGTATGCACTAGGTACTGTGTGTGGCAAAAACACCAGGAAGGAAGTTTCCTGAGTGTCTCAGGGCTCAGAGCCATCCTTCACCAGAGTGAAAAAAAGAAGAAGTAGAAGAAGAAGAAGAAGAAGAAGAAGAAGAAGAAGAAGAAGAAGGAGGAGGAGGAGGAGGAGGAGGAGGAGGAGGAGGAGGAGGAGGAGGAGGAGGAGGAGGAGGAGGAGGAGGAGGAGGGAGGAGGAGGAGGAAGAGGAGGAGGAAGAAGAAGAAGAAGAAGAAGAAGAAGAAGAAGAAGAAGAAGAAGAAGAAGAAGAAGAAGAAGAAGAAGAAGAAGAAGAAGAAGAAGAAGAAGAAGAAGAAGAAGAAGAAGAAGAAAGGGCATGGTCTCCAGTGGTCTCAGCCCTCTTTTGTTCAAATTGAACCACAGAAGTGCCTTGTGTTCTTATCCTATCTGTGTTCTGAAGACAGGCTCAGATGCTGGCCCCAGTCCTTGGCAGACAAGTATTGAGAACTCAAGGGCCAGCCAGGAAGGCCTGAGTCCATCTGTTCATCTGAGAAAAGAGCCTGAGAGCTGGGCCAACAGCGCAGCTTGAGAGGAGAAATGGAGTCTGAGTAGCAAAGGTTTCAAGCAATGAGCTGCACTTAAGAAGCACTAACTGGTAAAAAACCAAAATGGCGTGTCAACTGGTAGACGTGGGCACCTGTTTATTAGAACACATTCTCCACATCTGACAGCAATGAGGACACTCTCACACCACGTTCTGTTCTCTCAGGGCCATCTGACTGGTCTTTCAGAACTCCAAATTCCTACAGAACAACTTCCGAGGTCAATAACTCTTGCCTCGCAAATCCAGTGGCTCTAGAATACATCCATGCTATGTGAAGTTTAGTCATGCAAGTTAATAATGAAAGTGTTTGTAAGGACAAATCAAAAAACTATCCATAGATATGGGGTGACGCATACGATGATTTGAAAATCTGCTGCGACCAAGTCTTCAAAAGGAAAAGTCTGAGGCTTTCCCACCCGGTTCTCTGGTGCTTATTTATCTGTGCAAACATGCACTGCATGGAAAATCATATTATGTTGAGATGAGCCTTCTTCAGCCAATTCCCTGCTCCTAGTGGTAGAGAGGGTATCATCTTGACTGAGGAGCCTGCAGCCTTGTGGCTGTGTGCTTTCCAGCTGGACCACATAAATAAATGGCTCCAGATGGAGGCCCTCACCCAGGTTTAGAATCCTGTGGGCTTTGAGTTCCTGCTGTCGGATATGAGGCTTCATAAAGTAATGTAACCCTAGAAATGAGGATCATGGACGACCTCAGCCAGACCACAGCCAGATAGCACCCTGCTGACTCAGTTCTTGTATGTTTGGGACACCAGACAACACTAAATTTAATCGCCCTTTGGCTCCCAGTGTCAATAAACTAATTCCTTGCATCTAGGATACAATTCAAGAGACACAGAGGCTTCACTTGATAATACTTAACGAGAACCAGAAATGACTAAGTATGGCCTGCCCTGTTCACTAGAGTCTGTTCTGAGGTCTCAGGTGTTGGATAGATTTTCCTGTCAACTTGGCTGGGAATCCTGCACAGGTACCTTGGAAAATACCAGTGAAGACCCTGTGTGAAGGGACCACTCGCACCTACAACCCAGTGTCTGTGTGAAGGGCATAAGCTCATCCAATCAGTCAAGCCTGTGGCTAGACAGTTGCTCAAGTCAGAGTGAACATTGGTCTTTCCTCTAAATTCCCAAAAACCCCTCGCCCTGCTTACTGGAATGCACAGGTGCACGCCCCAGCCAGAAGTCACACTGACAACACAGGTAGATTCAGGACAAAGGCTGGGCTATATGGCTGTTCCTCATTGGAGCCCTTTGCCGGGTTTCCTGCAGACAGAGGAGCACCTGCCTGGGAAGGTTTAAGCTGGCTCCCCTTGCCTCTCTGAGGTCTTTTTCCTTGACTCAGAAATGGCATTATGGCTGGAGAGATGACCCTGGTAGTCCACGACCATCTGTAACTCCAGTCCCAAGAGATCTGATGCCTCTTCTGACCCCTACAGGCTCTTACATGCATGTGGCTCACACATTTACACACACACACACACACACACATACACACACCACACACACACACACACACATATATGTATATATATACACATACTAATTTAACATATATTTGTGTGTGCGTGTATATATGTCTCTCTATATAAATGTATATATATGTATATATACATATATATGAAGATAAAAATAAATGAGATTAACACTGGCCTACTCCTCCTTGTGGGAAGATGGAGTATGGGCACAGCTGCCACTATGAAAATGCTTTGTAGCAGCCAACATACTGTTCATAGGTCAAGTGACATATGTGCAAGTCTCTCTTTCCCCCTCTTCCTCTTCCCCATTTCTCCTCTTCTCCCCACTGTGTGTGTGTGCATGCATATGTGTGCATGTGGGGGTGGGGTGAGTGTGTGTCTGCTCCAGGAACAGCTCTTCCCGTGATTTAGGGTTTCCAAACACCCATGCTGCTATGGAAGTCTTTTCACTTCACATAAATCACAATTAATGGGAATCGAGAGAGGCAAAGAAAATTTATTTGGTTTAGGAAAAAGGCATTTGCAATAAGTAAGCCACCAGGTTACTGGATGTAGAAGGAGGCATGTGGAAGGACAAGAAGAGAGAGAAAAGTGGGACGAGGACAGGAGGAAAAGTAGGAGACAGAGGAAAGAGTGAAGGAAGAGGGGAAGAGAGTGAAAAAGAAGAAAGGTGGAAAACAGAGAGAAGGAAAGAAGAATTCAGGCAGGCAAAGGGGGAAGGAGAAGAAGAGGGAGAGGAGGAGGGAGGGGAGGAAGGAGAAGAAGGAGGGAGAAGACAAGGGAGAGGAGGAGGGAGAAGAGGGAGGGGAAGAGGGGAGGGATGAGGGATAAGAAAAAGACAAAAGAGGCAATAAGGGAGGTAAGCAAAGAAGGAAGAAGAGGGGAAAGGGAGGGAGGGGAGAAAAGAGATAAAAAGACAACAGAAGAGAGAAAGAGAGGGAGGGAGGAGAGAGGAAGAGAGAAGAGAGAGTGAGGAAGGGAGGAGGGAAGGCAGAGGAGGGAAAAAAGAGAGAGGAGGGAAGGAGGAAAGGGGGAACTGTCCTCATGAGTAGCTAGATACTAATTTAATCTTGGCAGCAGAGATGACCATACAATAGGCCTGGGGAGATTTTCCTATCTCCTAGACAAGCAAGAGGGAGCCCCGTGTGCTCAGACACATACAGTTGAAAGTGAGAGCAGGTTCTGGTTATGCCTCTAAGCCAGGCCTTGGGCGGAGCTGGCATGCAGAGAGAGGACCCTGGGATAAGTCCAGACTCTCTGGGAGCTGGAAATCTTCAAGGATCAGAGGCTGTGGTGTTTCACCCCGGGCCTTCTGCTGCATCAGAGAGGAGCTGGTGCCAGCCTGCAGCCTGCAGCCTGGAACCTGGAGGACAGAGGATTCAGGGTCTGCGAGGCTTTCTGTCTCCATGTGCAGCATTCCGAGCAGCAGCTCAGTGGGAGGAGAGTGTGTGCTTGACTTAAAGAAACCAAGTTGATTCCATGCAGCCCCGCAGCCTGGATGGAAGGATGAAGCAGAGGCTCCAACTAAAGACCTATAAGCCCCAAACCCCAAGGTATCTTGCTCAACTCTGCGGTCTCTCGGGGTGCATCCAGTCTCTCCGCACTCTTCAGGGACAGCCCCAAGCACATAAGCACATTGGTGATGGTCAGCGCTGTCCTCTGTAGACCAGCTCTAGAGCCTCCCCTCAGGCAGGGCGGTGTGAGACAGTCTAGATGGCTGTGACTGTGGTCAAGAGCCAGTATGTGTTAACAGTAGGTGTGCATAGCAGAGGGAGAGTCCCCTTTAAGCAGGGATGATAAACAACCCTGGCCTAGAGCCTCTGAACATGTTGAACCAGGAAAGATAAGGAGGATGCAGTCAGATCCACCTGGTGCTAACGAACCATTCACAGATATCTGTCAGACCTGCTGATGGCCAGGGTAACATTGGAAAGCTCAGGAAAAAGAAAAATATTGTGGGGCCGGGTGAAAAGCATCGCCCCAGGGTTTGTGTGTTGCCAAAAGCTTTGATTTACTGAGAAGGATCAGAAGAATAACTACAGCTTTTCACAGCAAAACAGACTATTTCCGAATAACAATTGTTCTCCTCACCCTGGTACATTTAAAAATACTTTTTGCACTGAGATGCTGAGTTATAATAGTACCCAGGATAGGTGGGGCTAGGAGGAATGCAGGCTCTGTTCCCCATACCTTGTGACTCACCATAGCCCAGCACGCTCCGAAAGCCACTTTAGCCAATGTCTTACCTCTCACAAGGGTCCCATAAGGGACACAAAGACCTCCCTCCCTGCTCTGGCTTGCTCCTTGGTGAAACCTTTGGCAGGCCTGTTCCTTGAGGGTGCCTCTGCTCACTTATTATGCCAAAGACCAGCCTCAGCCTAGAGAGGAGTTCTGATGGAAGGGATGACTGAGAGTGGTCGAAGCAAAAGACTCGAAGTCCAATCATGGGTCCAAGATGGCAGCCTATGTTCTGCTTGAGACAGTTCACTCCCTCTGTCTCTGTCTCTGTCTCTGTCTCTGTCTCTGTCTCTCTCTCCCTCCCTCCCTCCCTCCCTCTCTCCCTCCCTCCTTCTTTCTCTCTCTCAATGTCTCTCTCTGTCTTCCTTCCCTCCCTCCTTCCTTTCCTCTCTCTCTCTCTTTCTCTCTCTCTCTCTCTCTCTCTCTCTCTCTCTCTCTCTCTCTCTCTCTCTCTCTCTCTCTCTCTCTCATCTGCTCAAGATAGTTCTCCAAGCAGTTCTTTCTTGCTATTCTAGAAAACTTATCTGGATATCTGGACATCTCTTGTAAATCATAAGCCCAGTCTTTAATTTTACATATCAATCCAGTCATTTACTCCTGGTTCCCTTTTGATTTTCCTATGAATCAGCATCCCATGATCCTTTGATTCTTAGGAGACAGTAAGCCCCTCGCCCCTTTTTTAAACACTGAAAAAGAATTCAGAGATCTGCCTGCCTCTGTTAAGCACAGATGATAAGCTAGCTGGGTGGGACCCTGTGCTGAAATTTCCATTTCTACCACTCCTGGGTCTTACCCTGTTCTGTCTCAGGCCAATCCTGAACTCAGGAACCTGTGTGCCTTTGTAAACATAAAAATCTAAGCTGAATGGGATCTCCTGTGATCACCACTCCCTAAATTTCTTTATCTCCTTCCTCAGCATCTTTCTGATGAGCTGGCTCATAGTGCAGCTCCCTTTGTTCCTTTAGATTTATGAAGCCCCTGGTATAGTTCATTTACCATCCTTGGAGTATTCATGTGCCCAGCAGTAAGATGGGGTATTGTCTCTACTGGAATGACAGCCAGGACTGGGTGGCCACGTCCCTAGCTTTCGTTCAGAATCACAGGCATCCTGTGAAAAATGTGCTGAGAAGTGACCCCCCTGCCCCAACCGCATGCACTCTCTTTATGTTACCCATCACCAGGTGGAGAACTCAGGATGTCACCACTTACAGGAACGTCGTTTTTTCCTAGGTTGTCTTTCAGGTTGGGCCAGCCTTAGCCAAACAAAGCGGCTAAAGAGAACTGGAAGGAGAAAGAGTCTGTGTGGAGAAAGAAGACTCACTCTGAGCTTCAGATACAAATGACTTTTGTGAGATAGCCTGACCTACCTGCATGTGGTGAGAGCACACCCAGGTGCATAATATTAGTGAGCTTCCTGGTACTGTAACAAGTATCTGCACGTGCCAACTAAAGGGTTTCTTTCCACCTTTTGTTGAGGGGGTGTGGAGTGTTCCAGTCCATGACGGCTACCCTATCATCTTGGGTCTGTGACAAAGCAGTACATCACACCAAGTTCACATGTTGCAGCAAAATGGCTCTCCTGGCTGCTGGAAGGCCACAGAGAATAAAAGGAAGAGAGTTGGTGGGGCTAATGACCTAAAGACCTCCCATCAGATCCCGTTTCTTAAAGGTTCCATCATTTCCCCACAGCAGGAGTTGGGGACCAAGCCCTCACACTCCCTAAGCACAGTATAGAGAGAAGAAGGAGAGGCTGGTACCCATCTAAGGGTGAGCAGATCTGATACCTCTGGAGTACAACATGCCTGGGGTGTAACCAGGGCACCTTTCCATAAGACTTACTGTTGCTTGGGTATTTCCTGCAAACTGTAACACCCCCTCCTAGAATGAGGAAGAAGGCTCTGTGAGACTCATAAAGGAGATGACACATCCAAGACGCACGCGTGCACATGTGTGTGTGCACGTGTGTACGCATGTTTGTGTGTGTGTGTGTGTGTGTGTATGTTATTTGATGGAGGATATGAGGAGATGGAGAGATGAATGGACCTGGAGTGCATGATGTGAAACTCACAAAGAATCAATAAAAAGTGTTTTTTTAATGTATTGGCAAAGATGACCCATTAGATGTGTGACTATCAAGCAGCCCCAGGATGTGGTGAATGCGCCCAAGGCATTGATAGCTGCTAAGGTCACATTACTGTAGAAAATGTCCCACATAACCACAATGCCCTGGGTTCCTTTAACACAGGGCTGACCTGGTTCTTTGTACCAAGGTCCATTCCAAATGTCTGTCTGACCACAGGCAGCTGCATCCCAGCTCTGGCCGTACCTCCTGCTCCTTACTATCTGCTCTGACCTGAACTGTCTAGTCAGATAATTGTACTTCTGCTCTCCAGTGTTCCAGTCCCTAAATGTAAGTTAAGTGTGACTCATGCCTGAAACAAATAGAGCACACATTACTCAGATCCAAATTAAACTGTGGCAATGCTCGGAAGCTGTGCCCCCTCCAACAGGGAAAAGGGACTCAGCCAGCTCTCTGCAGGACTCCTTGGACCTAGGGGAACTAGGGGAGGCGAAGGGGGCTCCCTACCCGCCTTCTGGTACCCTAGTGGGATAGGAGATCTATTGAGCAAGCAAGCTCTGTGGCAGCCTCTCACTTGGAGAGGGGGCAGGATCTCATTTAGAGCAAATTGTGGAGCAATGGGGGCTTTCTGGGAAGTGGGAGTTTCCCTCCAAGTCTATTCCTGTATTAATGGGCTCTCTACTGTCCTGGCTCAGCAATACCAGGCCAACAGATTGCTCATTTCGTCCCCAGTGGCAGGCATTAAGCAGGGCGATTTAGGATGAGAACACTCATATTTGGAAGTCTTTTCTTTGAGTACAAATGGAAAATTACCTTTTCTTTGGCGCTGAGAGAGCGAGCAGCAGGTGTGAACACTTTTTGTCAACACTCCAAGCCCAGCCTCCTGGCTTGCCTGGGATGCACTGTTACTACAGCAGGGAGGTCCAGAGGAGGCACTCTGGGTCCAGGAGAGAACCCCACCCCACCCCACCCCACCCCCACCAAGCCTGTCTTCACCCACTCATAGTTGGGTCGCCATTTCTAAATTGAAATATTCCATCCCAGAAGGATCCTTAAGGCTCTGGAAGTAAATGAAATCCAGGAAGCCCTTGAAGCTTACGGGACAAGGAAAGCCAGGAGGGTTTATGAGCAGAGACAACTGTCGGGGAGAGGAGAGTTGTCCGTGGGGCTTCACGGATGCAGCTTTCCTGAGCTGTCACCCAGGATGGGTGGGTTTCTCAGAGATGCAGATGTTTTCACTCACTCATGTTCCTCCACATCCTCACACACGCTCCTCCTATACATTAGTCTTTTTACAACTCCACCATACTTGGGTTAAATCTGTCATCGTCATTGTCATCGTTGTTGTCATTGTCGTTGTCATATTTAGTGCTCTATCTGGGGCCAATGGACATCCATTTGTGTCTCCCCAGGAGAAGCTACCCTACACTCAGGGTCTTCCCATTTTACTCCAGGTAGCAGCTCAAGTGACTGAGGGTTTAGTGACTCTGGGTCCCCTTTGCCGCAAGGAGGAACACTGGGCAGGCAAGACCTGGTTCTTTCTTCATCCAACTCTAGGTAATATATGCTGTCTCTGGGCAAGGAGTGGAAACCCACCTGCCAGTCTCTTAGTCTTTGAGCTACAAGCACAAAGGACATCTTGGGACTCCATCATCAGCTGTGATGTTCCATGACCATCCTGTTCTTTGGATGATACCCTTGTGGCAGCTTTCTGCACCTCCCCTGATTGGTCAGCCTGAAAAAAACCCTTCATTCTCTTGTTACCTAGCCTCAGTTGTATATGGCCAGCTATGCTACATCACCCATCAGATGGGAAGGAATCTTGGCAATCCTGCTAGGGGTTCTTCAAAGTGCTGGCAGCTGAGTACGTATCCATCCACCACCAGCCATCTGAGACCATGGTCACTCACAGCTACTGAGGAAAACCTAACTTAATTGTTTTAAATACTTATTTCATTGGTTTTAGTTATGTATAAGTGTGCGTGTGCGTGCATGCATGCCTGTGGCTATGCTCATATAAGTGCAGTTACCCAAAGAGGCTAGTGGTGTGGGATATCCTGGAGCTGCAGTTAGAGGTAGTTGTGAGCTACCCTCTGGGTATTAGAATCTATACCTGGATTCTATGGATACGCATCAAGTGCTCTTAACCACTGAGCTATTTCTCCATCCCTAAACCTTTAATCCGTGTGGTACTGGAGATTGATGCTAGAGCCTGTATGTACCAGGCAAGTATGCTACTGCTGAGCTACGTGCTTGGTGCTCTGATTTACTTTTTCATCTCAGTAATTGCCCAGGCTGGCCTTTGGCTTCTCTTCTTCCTGCCTCAGCCTCTATAGTCACTGGGATTACAGGCCTGTACCCATTCCATGAGACACACCTGACCATGAGCAGCCATATGCGGTCGCCCTGGAGGCGGGAGCAGAGGGATGGCATCCCAGGGACCAGAAGTCCCAGCTGTGTGTTCTGTTTCCACCGTGTCCAAGTGAGAGGTGGCTGTTGGCCAACAGCGAGAGCCTCCTCTCCGCCGTGGCCATTCACTAATGGCTTGGAAAGAATGAGGTGCAGGGACCGCTGACCGCGAAGATGTTTGTGGAACAGTCTTGGAATGAAAACAGACCCGTGATGATGTGTGTATCTCAAGAGATGCTCACCGAAAAGGGCAATCACCTGGAATAGACTCCCGGAAGGCAAATGGACAGGGTGATGCAATCTAGTCTACCTCCCTCCCAGCCACTGCAGGGTTTATTCAGTAGTTCAGGAGTAAAGTAACCGTGTATCAGGGATGGAAGCTATGCAGGGGTTCCGTGTGAGGCTGGCCTGGATATGAACTGCTGTCTACTCTGCCTACAGTTGAGCCCATACAAAGGCTGAGACCATACATAGACCATTCCGGAGCAGCCAGTCCTGTGATGGAAACTTGCTGGCATTGGTTATCTGCCATTGTGGGGACAAAGTAGTCCCACGGGTGTGAACACTGCTGGTGTGCCTAAACCTGTCTTCCCGACTTGTGCTGACTTAGCCATCATCACCTGGTACGCTCTCAAGAATCCACTTGTCAGTGTGATCTCCATCTAGCAATCTCTGGCCAAGGAACTGCCTTCCATAGTGGAAGACTCCTCCTACCCATCGAATTTGTCTGTGATTATCACAGAGGCAGCGAGCAAGCCAGAAGGCAAATGTCACCATGATGCCTCTGTCAAGCACAGCAGGGTTACGTCATGGGATGCAGTTTGACTCAGGACTGCACTCTGATGCTGTCTTGCTGGGCAGAGATGGAGGGGGGGCAGGGGAGAGAATGGGCATGAGGGAGTGGGAGGAGGGAGAAGTCTTCTGCCACAGCACCTCTCCACACAGCATGCACATGTGAGCTCATGTAGCCTACACATGTCTTATTCATGACATTTCCAAGTTAGAAATTGCATGCCCACATAGCACAGATGTTTTAATAGCATTTCAACTTGCGTACATGATACTTACCTTTATATTTGTTTCTGTGACTGTGTGTTTCTGAGTCAACTGCAGAGCTCAGGGCTGCATGGCTGGCCTGCTTCCTGTTGAGATTAGATCTTAGCGCCTCTCCTTTTTCACACCCCTGCCTAAGCTTTGTCTCAAGCTTAGAACCATTCA
This sequence comes from Apodemus sylvaticus, assembly GCF_947179515.1. Taxonomy (NCBI): domain Eukaryota; kingdom Metazoa; phylum Chordata; class Mammalia; order Rodentia; family Muridae; genus Apodemus; species Apodemus sylvaticus. Next base: position 55,464,578 of record NC_067488.1, on the reverse strand, counting down.
CTTTGTTCTTGCTTGTGTTGGACTTTCTTGTTATTCCCAAAAGCTTATTTCCCTTTAATCAGCTCAAACCTTCCCACATTTCTCATCTCTTAGTGGCTTACAAATTCCACACTTTGGATTGCAACGCTTACTCTATGTGTTAAATCGCTATGATAAACTCCCTGGATTTTCTAATCTTGCCTGGTTTTTCTCTACCTGGCACCTAATGTTTGATGTCACCTGTTCTTTGTGTGTCTGTTTTTCTTTGCGTGCTTAGGTGTTTGTGCTGTGGATGGGTTGGACAGCCTATCTCTTCTGAGAATTTGGGAAGCATCCTTTGAGGTTCTACTGTAGACTAAAATCTGATACAGCATCATGCCTCTCTGTCTTATTCATTCAATTACTTCTGTCTGTAGTGACAACAGCACAGCATTTTAAGTACTCCAACTGTAGACGTTCACAAGTTCTAGGATTACTGTTGTCTAGCTTTGCTTTTCCCAATCAAAAAAAGGGGGAGGGTCTGGATTTTGAATATTTATATATTGTAAACTTTCTCTCATACAAACTCCAAAATCGATCTGTCAAGTGCCATGTAGATATTATTGGACTGGAGAGGATAACACTGAAGCCATAGATGACTTTATGGGCAATTTACCAACTTGATGTATAAGGGAAGTCCATTTACAGGGTCGTAAGGATGTCTTCTCTTATAAGGGGAATTCAAGTGGAGCCAGGAATGAAGTGACCTAGTGAGCCGTGAAGAGCATTCTATATAGAGGAGTCTGACTGTGCAATGGTTTAATGAACAATGTGCCTAGTGTTTGGGAAAACGCTGCACAGTCAAGGTTAATGTAGACTGAGCAGGGTATAGCAGACAGAGCCCAGAGTGACACCACGAGTCCCTGGGTCTACAGCAAGGATATTACCCTGCTTTGTTCTAATGGGAAGCTCAGTAGATGTGTTAGTTGGGATTTTATTGCCACAAAGAGACATTATGACCATGACAATTCTTATTTTAAAACAACAACAACAACAACAACAACAACAACACCCTTTAATTGGAACCGGCTTACAGTTCCAGAGCTTTAGTGCATTGTTATTATGGCAGTAAGCACAGCAGCGTTCATGCAGACACGGTGCTGGAGAAGAAGCCTGGAGTTCTACATCTGATCCAAAGACAGCCAGGAAGAGACTGGATTTGATTCATACAGGACAGAGTCTGATCGTGTGTGTGTGTGTGTGTGTGTGTGTGTGTGTGAGAGAGAGAGAGAGAGAGAGAGAGATCTCAAAGCCCTGCCTCTATAGTGACACACTTCCTCTAACAAGGCCACACACCTCCTCCAATAAGGCCACACCTCCTAATAGTGCCACTCCCTAAGGCCAAGCATTCAAATATAAGGATTTATGGGGGACATACCAGTTCAAACCACCACAGTAGACAAGGCTTAATTTTTGTATGTTAGGTTATCACTGTGAGTCATAGTATGTAATGACAGAAACAGAAGCAGAGAGGCAAGTGAGAGGCACTTTCACGAAAGCAAACTGGTATTAGAAAGGAGCAGAGAAAACACCAAGAAGGTTAGAGTGATAAGTCAAAGATATGAACAATAGAGGGACAAGATCAATGTGTAGTGCATAGTTACAGAATAAGCTAAGCAGCGTCCAGGAACTCAAGGTCACCAAGAAACCCAGCCTGAGTGACCATAAGAGAGATGTCCCATTAATCATTAAGAAGTACAGGTGGTCCTTGTATACACTACAGTCATATCTTGATAAACGCATCACAAACTGAAAAGACGCTAAATCAAAACAGCATAGAGTTCCCGAACCAAGCCTCCTAACTCATCGGCACCGTGTACTATGCACAGTCCAGTCAGCTGTTCACATTACAGATCACTGGGCTGACTGGGAGCTGTGGAGAGATGTCTCTGCCCAGCAGTGCAAAAAGGGATGAGTCAGAAGCCACACTGGAGTTCAAAGTCAGGTTTCTACTGAATGCATATTGCTTTCACACCGAAGGTAGTCCTAAGTCAGAACCCATATGGAAGGAGGTTTTTCTGGGGTCTGATGCACATCAAAGCATCATCATGTTCACTATGTGTGTTCACCCATCCCTCCTCATCACTGCCAGCTTCTCTGGTCTTATTTCTCTTTCAGAGGAGCAAATATCACTGTCCTGTATACTTACCACCCAGTTGTCTGGTTTCTCCACTGATGGAGAAGGTTCCCTTTTTGTTTTAGTCATTCTGTCCTCTGTGTGTCTCCAAGGGACCACACACCTGTTCTATTACGGTCTGCATAAAGACCTGATGGAGAGAGGGAGTTTATTTGTTACTCTCTGTTGCTGTGATAAAATACCAGGATCAAGGGAAATTATGGAAGAAAGAGTATATTTAGGCTTATGGTTCCAGACAGAGTCCATAGTGGCGGAGCAAAGGCTTGGTAGCATTAGCAAGAACCTGGGGCTCACATCCTGAACCACAAGCACTAATCAGGGAGAACAAACTTGAGATGGTGCAAATCTTTAAACTCTCAAAGCCTGCCTCTAATGACACACCTTCTCTGGCAAGGCCACATCTCCTAAGCCTCCCTAACAGCACCACCAATTAGGAACCAAGCATCCAAATGCCTGACCCTATTGGAGGCAGAAGTAGTAGGGCAGGCATTTCTCATTCAAAATGCCACAGGGAGGAAAAAGGCATGGACGAAAGTAGACAGCCTTGGTAGCAACCTTTCTTAGGTCAAATGTGTGAGTGTGTATGTGTGTATGTATGTGTGTGAGTGTGTGTGTGTGTGTGTGTGTGTGCATCTAGAGTTGAGATTTTCATATTAGAAAATTATTTTTATGCTAGCCTCTTATACAGCTTTTTCTCTGAGAACTTTCATCGTAACATGTATTACAAGTGTACTGGTATTTCTAATGCATTTCCTTTCAAGTTTTGTCCAAAACATTCTCCTTATCTTTTTTCCTCCTTGTCTTTTTGCATTGGGCAAGACATCGACAAACACTTTGAAAGGGAGCATCTTGCATGCCGATATCACATTTCTCACTGAAAATACTGACATTTGGTTCTATGTGTGTCACGATTTCTGGTAGACCAACTTGGGCCATCGCATTTTTGATCACAGCCAGTAGACTTCACTTGTCACATGATGACTGTTATCTGGGCTGTTGTTTCTGTACTTGAAGCAACCTGGCAAGAGGAATTTCATCATGGCCACTCTTAGGTGCACAATGTCAATTATAGTGGCAACATCTATGCATTCTCAGTGGTTGTGGACTTAGGTTCCCAGCAGTTGACAGGCAAAACACATTCTGCTTGTGAGATCAGACATTCCTTGTGGATTGTTTTTGCGATTGAGCATGTTCTATCTTCAACTCCATTCAGTTTTGGACATGAACACTTCTACTAATGAGAGTAGCAGCTATCCATGACAGCTGTTTTGCAGATATCCAAATGAGTCTTCTGGTCTGAGATACTTTTCTGAACAGCTTTCTTCCTCTGGAGTTTTGTACATAAGAACAACTGCACACAGATGGTCCTTATCTTTAGGCACCATCCACCAGCTCTTCACATCTTCATGGTCACAAGGATCCTAATTAAACACGTGTTTATTGATCCTGGCTTGAAGAGTGGAGGTTGTCAACCCCTCTCTGTAATCAGATAGGCCGCGTTCCATTCTGTGCACAGTTTGATTTCCGATTCTCGGAGAAGCAAATTCTACAGAAAGACAAGCAGGGGTCAAAGAGAAAAGTTTGGGGAAGAGAGAAGAAAACACTGTAAGGTGAAGGGGGTATCGATAAGATGAGGTAGAGAAACAAGAAAGCAGTTAAGGAGGAGGGAGGGGTGAACAGAATACACAGACACAAACAGGTGTACATGGATGTGCTGGAGACCAGGCCAGGATGGGATTGGACACACAAGAGCATCAGTGAGCACATGACTATGAGACACAAAGTGGGAAAGAAGGGAGACAGAGAGCTGTCAGACAACTACACAGAGAAAGAAAGGATAGGCTGATAAAGGCAGGCTGAGACTACAGCACAACCCGAGGGAAGATTTGACCAGGCTAGAAGAGAGTCCTCATGGCAGGTTGCCTATCGCATGAGTCTCCTGCCTCACCGTGCTGATACAGCAGCTGGGAGCAATGCCCAAAAGACCTCAGGAAAAAAGATGTAGGACCTCTGGAGGACACTGTCTAGAGTCTCAAGTCTTTTATGGCCACAGTAGAAGACTTTGGTGTAGCCTGTTTTCAGTGTTGTCATGGGGAAAAAAGGGAACCAATAGAAAATATAGGAAAATTGGAGGAAAACTGAAGCAATCTTAAGTCTGTATTTTCTATTCAATGTAAAATGAATTAATATTTATATAAAAGCCCATGCTATAACAAAAGGAGCAGTGTTAGCAGATTCTTGTTTCCCAACATACAGATATTAGTTTGTCTTCTGTAGCTGAGATAAACACCATGAATGAAGGCAATCTGGGAGATGAAAAGGGTTATTTAGCTCATAACTCAGAGTCCATCATAGAGAAGTCAGGACAGGTGCTCAAGGCAGGAACTTGGAGGCAGGAACCAAATCAAGGAAGAAGGTTGCTTATTGGCTTCCTCCCCGTGGTTTGCTCAGCTACCATTCAGATACAGCCCAGATCCATCTGCTTAGGCATACCACTGCCTACAGTGGACTGGGCCCCCAAATCAATCAGCAATCAAGAAAATACCCTACAGAAATAACCCCAGGCCATTCTGATAGAGGCAATTCCTTGATTGAGGTCCCCCTTTTCCAGGTATGTCAACTTGACAAGAATGAAACAGCAGAATGCACATGAGAAAATAGCAAGCATTTATACATGCCCCTAACCTCTGCTATAAGACAGCATAGCTCGGAGCACAAGGATAAGCAATGGAGACCCCTTCTTTAGAATGCAGGGAAGAAACGCTTTACAATTTACATAAATGTTCTTCCAAAGACCTACTGTTTTCAGCAAGAATCCACTTGATCCCCTAGGCACTGGCGAGAAAAATCAAATCTTCTTTTCCATTTTTCTCATGGCTTTAGAATAGCAAGGTCACCTTAAATTGAAGTATGACCAGTGATTTAGGGGAGCTTCTGTAAAAGAGATGTAGAAAGGTAGCCTCCTTGTGTCACGTGACCATCAGAGAGACATGATGGAAAGGACTGAAGAGGACAAGTCCTCTAAAATAATTTGCAGTGTTGAAAACGTTAGGACTGTTTTGGAGGCTGGAGAGATGAATCCGTGGTTAAGAACACTGGCTGCTCTTGCAGGGGACTCAGGTTCAAGTTCCAGAACCCATGGGGAAGCTCACAACCAGCTACAGTTCCAGATGTAGGGAACCCAACACCCTCTTTACACAATGCTTATATGTGGTGCACATATATAAATACATTCATTCATTCATTCAGACAGACAGACAGACATTCATACACATAAAATAAAATAAATCTTTAAAAGCAATGTAAAGAAAATATTGTGACTTTGGCTGGGATTAGGTGAGAACCCTGGTGGAGGATTGGCTGTAAAATCAAAGTTGATAAAATTATAAGCTTGCTATGAATAAAAGATACCCCAGAATATCCACAGTGTTTATCTTTCTCAAAGCCTTGGGATATAATATCCTTGTGATAAAGGGGGGCAGCTATGATACAGAGAAAGTAGCTGAGACAACTCATCTCCAAATTACAGATAGACAGTGAATGAGACTGGGCCTAACGTGGGCTCTTAAAATCTATCACCCCCAGTAAAGCTGCTCCTATTCCAACTGGACCACACCTACTAATCCTTCCCAAACAGTTCCACTAACTGCAGACCAAGCATTCAAACATATGAGCCTATGTGGGCCATTCTCATCCAAACTGCCACAGGGATATTTTATTGTGTTAAATCTGTGTTTCTGTAACTAATGACATGTTTACCTCCTTTCCTTGTTCTAATCTACCATGAATCTTTTTTTCCATGTGGTAGCCACTGTTACAAAGGGGTTGAGGGTCCAAAGGGAACAACCCATAATGCAAAGTATCTCAACAAAAAAAAGTGAAAGCTTTACTTTTGTGTACAAGAGGGAATGTAGCTATGCATAAAGAAGCAGGCAAGCACACCCAGCTTGGGTCTCACTGGGCTATTACTCCTAAGGCCAGTGGGTCCTGGGCCTCACTCTGAGTCATCTGACCTTGGTCCCACACTCTTATGTCGACAGCTGACCCAGAGTGAAGGAGCTGAAAAGCAAAGAACAACTTTTGAGAACAGGATATGACCTTGATTTTAAGAAGTGTTGCCACTAGAGGATTTGAATGTCTGCCAAGTGGCGTCTTTATAGTTTTTCTTTAAAGGAGTAGGGGTTTAGCTTATTTAACCCTTTGACAGAAAACATTATTTACATTTATAACTCTTCCCAGATCCTCCATGCTCGTTCTCTGCTTGTTCAACCTGATGTCCCTGAATTCTGTGTGGAGCCTGTATCCTCAGGCCATCTGGACATCCTAGGACAAAGGTTTGTATTGCTGAGCTCTTCTGGATTGCCAGTGCTTTCTCCCAGTCTGTGGCTTTCCCCCTCTTCCATTTTCTTAATGGTGTCTTTTGATGCGAAGAAGCTTTTAATTTTGAGGAAGCTCAAATCAAATTCATTTTCTCTTCCGGTTATTGCTCTTTTATTTATTTTTTCCTCCTGAGTGAGACCTTTGCCTGCTCCCAAACTACAATTGCTTCCTCTAGTCCTCCTTTAAAAGCTTTATGGCCACAGATTTCTTTTTTAACATGGAAAACTATCATCTCAATGTTGTGAAAGAGGGGTTGATTTTCCTTTCTAAATGGATGTCTGGTCTGAGTATTGCTTCTGCAAAAGGCTTCCCATCTCCATCCAATTGCCTCAATGTCTGTGTCAAAAATCAATTGCCTTTTAGGTCTAAGTCAATTTGGACTCTCTTACTTCCATTGATCTCCATCCTAAATGGCCACTGCCAGCTCATTGTCCTTCTTTGTGTGACTTTCTAGCAAGCACTGAGATCCATTATGAATCAAATCATCAGACTATATCTTTTGTCTTAAATATTTCAAATATCACATGGCGATATAAACTTTAAACTCATCTTATGACTATTAGTTAAAAACAAGCCTGAACTTTTTTTTTATAGAGTTGCGTTCAATCTGTAGAGCCTCAGGGGGAACTTGATTGGTTAATATGGAGCGCTCCCAATCTATGAACATGGTACACTTCCCCAGTCACATGCCTCTTCTTTGACATGAGAACACGCCTGCATTTTCCAGATGCAGAAGGTCGCATGCAGCATTCAGCAAAGTAGACTTAAGTGCTCCCTTGTCTTTATTATTATCCTTAATTTTTGTGCTGTTGTCATTATATAAGAAAGATCTTTAGCGTGATTTGTTTTCTGCAGCAACGTCAAGAGTCTTCATCCAGCAGCAGATGGAAACAGATGCAGAGACCCACAGCCAAACACCGGGTGGAGCTCGGAGAGTCTTGTGGAAGAGTGGGGGATAGAATTGAGCAAGCTGGAAGTGTCGAGGACCCACAAGAAGACCTGTAGATTCAATTAGACTGGAATCATGGGGACTCACAGAGATGGAACCACCAACCAAAGAGCATGCAGGGGCTGGACCTGGGGCCCCTACACATTTACAGCAGATGTGCAGCGTGGTCTTTTTGTGGGTCCCCTAATAATTGGAGGGAGTTGTCTATGACTTGGATGCCTGCCATTGAATCCCCTTCCTCTAATTGGACTACCTAGTTGGGTCTCAGTGAGAGAAGATGCGCTGAGGCCTACAGTGACTGGATGTTCCAGGGTGGGGTGGTACCCAAGGGGGCTTCCCCTTCTCCACAGAGAAGGGGAGAGAGTAAAGAGGGGAGGATTTGTAAGGGTGGGACTGAGAGGAGAGGAGGGACGGGGGGGGGGGGTTTAGGGGGTAGGAGAGTGATCTGATGTAAAGTGAATAAATAAATAGATAAATAATTAGATAAATAAATAGAAATAATAACATACTATTTTTTATGTTGTAGAAAAGAACATTTTATTTCCTTTAAAAATGTTTACGTTATTTATACCTTTTTGCCATTGCCTGGCCTTCACTAGAAAGCCCAGTGTAACAGGAAAAGGTGCTGCAGACTTGCTTTTCTGCTCAGGGTTCTTCAGGGGAGGGGCTGGCTGTGAAGGTCCACCTGAGTCCTCTGTTCCTGTGGTGACTCACACAGTCTATCAGAATGTCAAATAGGATCATCCCAGCTCCCTGCTGTACACCAGCTGCCTAGAAGTGACTGCGGACTCTAGGATCCCTGCCTAGCATCTCTAGGTCCACACTGATAAAAGCACAGGCCTGATTGTATTTGTAAATACTTTATTAGGTTTTACCCTCAGCATTGTGGTTGGAATACGGACTTAAGAAATGGCTATTGCCCCCCCCCCTTTCAATAAGATTGGCCACATTTCCTGCTTCAGTGTCAATCATGTAGGCAAACTGAACTTTCTATTGTCTATTTAACTGATTTTTAACTATCTGTTCAATGAGTATATAAGACTCATCAGATTTTCTCTTTCGTCTCACATTGCTAATATATATATATATTATGTGTATATATATACATATATACATATATTGTGTGTATATATGTATATGTGTGTGTTTATATGTATATGTATTGATGGATTTGTCATGTGCACCTGAATTGCAAACATTCCCCTGCTCCACTTAATACCCATTATTGTATCTTTTACATCACAGATCCCTTAGTGCTGTCCTGCTAAGGGCCTCTTGCTGATCCTGCCCCCAGCTGAGCCCCTGTGCCTGTGGCTTCTGTATGTGTGTGTGCCCTCTATGCTCCCTCTTTCCAAGGTTTTAGGAATTCCATTAGCCTTTTCAAAGAACCCTGCTCCCTTTGTTAAGTTCTTAATTGCAAGTTTTCTATTTCATTTAATTCCGTTCTCCCCTTTATTATTTTTATTATTCTCCCTTCTTTGGGACTAATTTGCTCCTTTTTTTCCCCTTGCCTCCTAAGGTAGATCATTAACTTTCAAACTTTCTTCCCTCCTAATTATGCATTTAAATTTATAAATTTCTTCCTAAGCTTTATTTAAACCGCAGCTCATGTATTTTAATACATCCTGCCTTTGTTTTCATTTAACTCAATGTGGGTTTTTTTAGCCCTAGTCTTCATGGCGATTTCTTCTCCAAATCATGGATGATTTGTGTGTTTACCATAATTACTAACCATTTGGGTATTTTTGTATTTGTTTCTAATTTAACTGTAGTTAGTAAGCAAGGCAGGGTGGCCCTCACCTATAATCCCTGAACTTAGAAGATGGAGAAAGAAGATCAGAAGTTCAAGGGTCAGCCTCAGCTATATCCATGATTTCAAGTCTAGCCTGGGTTATATGATAGCCTGTCTCAAAAAGCAAAAGCCAATTAATAGTTTAACAGTAGGGACTCTATCATGTTTTCTGGCACAATAAAAAGGGTTGCAAAGTATTCCTTTCAGCTCTGTCAGATTTTGCTGAAGATAATAATCACATATAACATCAATCTCACACAATTAATTATTCTGCAATTAATTATTCCTCAATAGCAAGTGATTATATTATCCCTCTCTCATGAACATTCAGAAGGCATGAGGAAATAACCTGCATTTGCCACCAGTGAACTCCACATTCGCTGGCAGGCCATTTAATCCTCTGCATCTTAACCCTCTGCTGGCCCACCTGTTCCCTCACCCTGAAAGATGAGTGTGAGCGTCTTCAGAAACAGCTGTGGACATACTCAGCCTTTCACTCCAGCCTGGTTTTCTTTATGTATTGAAGCTGTAGGCAATATATCTAATATAATATGTTAGGAAAGGCTAATGAACATTATATATTTCCTAATATATTTCCTAATATAATATATTAGGAAAGGCTAATGAACATTTAAAAAGCAAAGTGAAAATATTCAGCAATATCACCAGACACAAGTCCACATTCAGCTGGGTTCTATATCTTCGCTTCATGCCTCAGGTAGAATATGATAGGAGGCGATGGCAGGGAGGTCATAAATCATTGACAATAAGTTTAGAAAACAATTCCTTTGCGAAGAGAATCAAGAAATGAAATATGTGAAAGGGGCTAAGGACACAGATCAACAGGCAAAGGTGCTTGTTGCTGTGCCTGGTAACCTGAGTTTGATTCCTTGGGAATGGCATGGCAGAAAGAGAGTAATGACCCCCACCACACATCCCTATCTAAAATAAAATAAATACAGAAAATGTTATCTATCTATATCTATATCTATATCTATATCTATATCTATATCTAAATCTATCTATGTGTGTATATCCATATCCACATTTGTATCTATATATCTATATCTATGTGTTTATATCTCCATTTCTATCTATATATCTATATATCTATGTGTGTGTATCTATATCTATATCTATCTATATGTCTATGTCTATATCTATGTCTATATCTATGTGTGAATATCTATATATCTAAATCTATGTGTCTATATCTATATGTCTATGTGTCTATAACTATATCTATCTATGTGTGCATATCCCTATATCTATATCTATAATCTATGTGTATATATAGATTATACATATACATATATATCAAAAGAGTAATGGTATATTCAGGGGTGATGGGGAGATAACTCAGTGAGTTATGCTATGTAAGCTTAAGAGCTAGCATTCAGATCCAGTGCTCCCACATAAAAACAGGCATCAGCCATCCATATTCCCGGTGCTGGGGAGACAGATACTAGAGGATTCTGAGGGGAGACAAGTGTTACCTCTCTAACCAAACTGGTAAATCTCAGGCTCAGTGAGAGACCCTGTATCAAAACCAGATGGTCTGCAATGTTGGCTTCTGGCTTCACAAGTACACCTGTGTGCACACATACCCCCACACACATGTTAACACCATATGCACATATACATATACACACCAAAAGATAAAATATAGAAATACATGCAAAAGTACTGAGGTTCTGCACAGAAAATAATACAGAACTGCAGAGGTAAAGGCTTAAATAAGGAAGAAGTTATTCCATGTTGCTGTCTGATCTCACAGCACAACCAGGAGGGCAAGCTTCACCCACCACACACTGGGTTGCCAGCAGACTGTTCTTTGTATTCTGATGTGTCATCTCAATACAAAAAACAAAAACAAAAAAACAAAAAAAAAACAAACAAACAAAAAAAAACTGTGAGTCAAAGACAATTCTGAGAAAGAACAGCATCAGAGGAATTCAGAACCCAACTAGAGAGATTGCTCCTCCTCAGGGGTTAAGAGTCTCTGCTGCTCTTTCCTACAGCCTGGCTTTCATTCCCAGCACCTACACAGTGGCTCACAACTGTCTGTGTTGCCAGCTATGGTGGATCTGATGCCTTCTTCTGGCTTTGGGGGTAACCTGCCCCCCCCCACACACACACACATACAAATCTTACAGTAGAGCTATAAAAATCAAGAACTCACAGAAATGGCATCAGGGAAAACTTGGATCCATAACCTTGGCTAAGACCTATTTCTCACAAATATGGCATCAAATGCATGTTCCACACACAAAAACTAATCTGATAAATTTCATTGAATCAAAATGTAAATCTTTTGTTCTTCAAAAGGAAACATTAAGAAAATGGAAGATAATCTGGATGTGGTGATATAAACCTTTAATCCCAGCATTTGGGAAGCAGAGAGGCAAGGATATCTCTGAGTTTGAAGCCAGACTGGTCTACAAAGTGAGTTCACCATTACAGAAGAAAGGCTGTCTTGAAAACAAACAAACAAAAAAGCATACAAAGAAACTATACATGAAACAGAAGAAACAGGGAAGGAAGGAAGGAAGGAAGGAAGGAAGGAAGGAAGGAAGGAAGGAAGGAAGGAAGGAAGGAAGGAAGAAAGAAAGAAAGGGTGGGAAGAGTGGGAAGAAGGGAGGGAGAGAGACAGAGAGAGAGAGAGAGAGAGAAATTTTAGAGCTTTCAAATAAAACCACACATAGAATTTTTAGAATCCAGAAATAAGTCAGAAAGACAGAAAAAGTTCTTTAAAAGTCGTGGGCATGGTGAACAGTTACGGTGCCCATGAAGGAGGTACATGGTTTTAGGTTCATGAAAAGATAACCCTTGGCATCTTAAAATGCAAATTAGAATCCCAGTAAGAGATGATAAGACTTAACAGCTTTAAAATGACTTCCAACAGAGAGATGGAAAGCAGCAGTCAATGGGAGAAGATTCCAGAAGCTTTCAAATGGATCTGGGAGTTACTTATCTTTCAAGGCAGCCACTTTGGAAATAAATCTGGCTCTTTCTTCAAAAATTAAGCATAGAAGAACCATAAGGCCAGCAATGCCTTCACCCAAGACAAACAGAAACATACTTCTCCAGAGACCTGGACTTCAGTGTTGACGGTTACTTTCTTCATGAGCCCACAAGCTGGGTGTCCATAAGCTCATAGGTGGGTAAACAAAATGTTACCTATGGGAAAAGTAGAATGTTATACTATTTGACAGTGAAAAACATCTCAAAGGTGATTTTGCTTTCAGGTTCCATTACAGATGATGTTTGTCATTGTGGTGGGATGCGCATACTTCCAAATTGAAGAATGCATACGTCTGTGTTACAGGAAGTGAGCCAGCAACCGCGAGCAGGCAAAGGATGAAAGCACTGGAGCAGCTACTGGTCCAGAGAAATCACACACCAGCTAATGGCTTCTGGAGCCTGGGACCAGCGAGGTGGGTGGCTGTAGGCATCGTGATAAAGAATGGGGCATGGGGAGTCTCAAGAAAGCCCCCTTCATGATTCTCCTGCATGGCCTTAGATACAGCTTACCTCCAAACTGTTTATTAGAGCTGGTAGTGAGATGTGAAAAAATAAAGAGTTAGCATCTGAAAATGTTTATAGAAAATTGACAGAGTAATTTCATGTCTGTTAAAATTAATAACAAAAAAGTGGAGTCGATTTTGTATGCCTTCTGGTCTCTCTCTCTCTCTCTCTCTCTCTCTCTCTCTCTCTCTCTCTCTCGGATAATTTCTCTTCTGCTGAAAATTTCAAACTACATTCTGTGATAGACTGCAAAATATCACACCTTGACCCAAACCTGTGATCAACCTGTGGGTCCACCTGGCAGGAAAGGGTGGCAAAAGGGCGGGATTCCCAAGACCAAGGACCATGTCTGAACATCCGATGAGAGCCAAGGGTTAATGTGGTACCTTGGTATATGGGTCACTTATATGACCCTGCCATATGGTATTCTAGAAGAAGGGTGACATGGTGTGCCAATAACATCTTCTGAGAGCCCTGAAATATGGGAAGCTTGGTCGCACAGCAATGCAGAGAGAGTCAAGTTCCATGGACTCAGTGCCTGCCTGGTCTCTCAGAACCTCCCTGAGGCGCCTGTTATGCAGAAGCAGAGGGAAGGACTGTGTACTCTCTACCAGGGGCATTCCCAAGATGGAGGACCGTGTCTGAAGATCCTATGAGAGCCAAGGGTCAATGTGGTATCTCCAGGGAATACCTGGGTCACTTGGATGACTCTGCCATCATAAGCACTGGAAGGAGAGTGACATGGTGTCAGGTATTCTCTACCAGAGCAGTGAAGGCAAGGGTGTGAGTTTGGGGACTCAAGGGTGGGGGCTTCATGAATAGCACAAGCCCCCACCAGGCAGGAACTGAGAATGGCATGCCTTTGCTGTCCTTCTATGTGTGCCTGTGTGTGTGTGTGTGTGTGTGTGTGTGTGTGTGTGTGTGTCTGTGTGTCTGTGTGTTAATCCGTTAGCATTGGTAACATGGCTTTGAGGTCCAGTAGAGCCAGGGTATCTGTCAATAAACCATGATGAGGGGACCACTCTTGAAGAGGGGGCTGAAGACAAATACAAGTCTCTGTCTACGGTGATGAAGAGATGCCCGGTACCCACTACCCCTCTGTTGACTGCCATTTACATTTCAGAATAAACACCTTAATTTTCAGCCTCTGAGATTTAAAGAGAAATAAGCAAACCCATGCTCAGGCCTCACAGCGTCATTGTGAGCTTTAGCTCTACTAAGCCAAGAATGAGGTGCAGGTTATAAACAACAAATGCCACCTACGTCTCAGAGTGTAGAGTCTGTCCTCCAATCCCGACACTGGAGACCTTGCTGATGGTGCCTTGCTCAGGACAAACTTAGAGCCCCCAGAGGGCTCCACTCTGCTACCAGAGAAGAAGCTAAGGGCAGCAGGGGACCACAAGGAGATTGTTGCCTTCTCTTGGGGCTGAAATGGAGTTATGAGATTGGTTGTCTAAGTCCAGGGGGGCTTCCAGAGGGTTCTGTAGGCATAGGGTTCTGTGGTATGAATAAGAATTTGCCAGTTTTATACTTATGGAAAGGAACTGTGAAAGGTATTTATGCAAGGTAATTTGAGCAATGCTGTGGGACATTGGGAAGGTGGGGGAGAAGGCCTCAGAGGCCTAAAGAGGACAAGGAAGCCTTGTGATGTCAAAGTGTAAGAGGAACTTGGTGTGTGCAAAGCCATGATGTGTATCTGTAAGTGTGTGTGTGCACATGTGTATATGTAATCATGTGTGTTTATGTACATTATATCTTATATATGTCTGTGAGTCAATGGCTACATGCCTGTCTATATCTCTGTACATGTGTGTGTTTGCATATATGTGAGAGAGAAAGGAAGAAAGGAAATTAGTTGTCCCTGTCCCCAGACCCCAGAGCCTAGGTTAGACCCAAGACTAAACACTTGCTTGTTGTCCCAGGAGACCTGTACCAGGAACCAGGCTTCTCCTTGTTGAGTGGTACTTGTTCCTGAGCTCAGAAAATCCAGCCATGATGTTCCCTGTAGAAATGGGTGTCTTCTGTCTTATTCTTTGGGGTGTTGAACATGAATCATACAAATAAATGGGGATGGGGTGGGGGTGGAATCACTCTGCAGGAGATGCAGATGGAGCCGTGGAGTGAGGGTCAGCTCATCTGACCCCGGGGGGCCACTCAGAGTCTTAACCTTTCTAACTGCCTTCCTGTATCCCTGCTTGGTCTGACTGGGTGTATTCCTACCACAGAAGATCTACCCTCAGAACAGAAGGAAGGGGAAAGACTGGCAGAGTGGCTCACTGCTGTAGGCTGCAGAAGAGGTGAACAGAGATGACCTCAGAGGTGGAAACACGGAGGCATCCAACCAGGACTGCAAAGGAGCGAGCGGGTACTGAGGCCTCCTAGGTCTGAGGGAAGCAGCCTTCCACTCTAAGCCTTCTCTAGGCTGTGGTGGAGCCCATGCCAGAGGTTACCCCTGATCTGAGCAGTCGCAACAAATGGTTCAGAAGATACCTCCTGACAGCTCCCTGTATGTGTGCTCCCCACCACAGCACAGACTATAATGATGGAGTCTTGGGAATGAGGAGGGATATGAAGAAAGACCCCACAAACAGCCCTTCTCTTCTGTCTACTGCTGGGCCAGCCTGAAAACCTGATTATGCTCAAGCTTAGTAGTTTCTGTTGCCATCAAGACAACAGAAACATGCCAGGTCCCAGGTCCTGGAGGTCCTGACCTATGCAGATGAATAAAAAAATCACTCACCCCAGACAGAGCACCAGTGTCAGACAAGTGAACTACCAATTGCAGTTCAATCCAGCTTGGTGTCTGTGGTGGTTTGAGGGAGAAGCTCCGGGGTATGGACTCACTGGCGGAAGTATGTCACTGAGGGTGGGCTTCGAGGGTGAACACCTCATGGCATTTCTCTCTGTTTCATGATTGCAGTTCAAAATGCTACCTCTCAGCATCCTGCTCCAACTACCGTGCCTGCCGCTCACTGCTACGCTTTCCCGCCATTATGGACTCTTATCCATCTGAAACCGTAACCTCAGACTCTCTCATTATGGGTGTCCTTAGTTCATAGTGGGTTCATTCATTTCAGTACTTGGTCCCCAGTTGGTGTCACAGTCTGGAGAGGTCTAGGAGGTGTGAGAAGTGTGTCACTGGGGACCAGATCTGAGAGTGCAAACCTCACGTCTCTTCCAGTTCATGCTCTCTGCTTTGTGCTTGTGATGCAAGACATGAGCTCTCAGTTTCCCTTTCCTGTTACCATGCCTGTGGCTTGCTGCCATCCACCTCCTGACACACGCCATGATGGGCTTATCCTCTAGAACCATAGGCCGACATCCACACTTTCTTCCATCAGTTGCCTTGGTCATGGTGTTTTACCACAGTCATATAACGGTAACCTAATACCACGGTGCTCCGATTTACCTCCAAGAATATGAGTGAACAGCTGATTGGCAGGAGCACGGACTACTCACAGTGGTTATCCCCCACCCCATGAATACTCATCCTCTTCTAGTCCTTTAACAAAAATGTTAATGGGCCAGATCTTGAGGTGTTCTCCTGGATGTAATCATGGTTGCTTAGTGTTTAAGAGGGCACCATCTATAGCATGCCAAGGACCAGCATCCTTCAACAGGCTCTTCCTGGTGAGTATTTTGTGGGATCGTGCTGTGTTAGAGGGCCTCAGGAGGGTGAGAAATCAAACAAGACAGGAATGCTTTACATAGCATTTTCCATGGACCATTGGCATGACTAGGCTGACCTGTCCACCTCCTAGAATCCTAACCTCACAGTAGCATATGCAAGTGTTAAGTCTCTAGTATGCAATGTGGAGACATACAGGAACTCTCTGGGTAAGGGTGAATCCTCTGATGAATGTCTCAAATAAAGTGACACTCTGCTATCTATCTTCATTTACTCTCTACACTCAGAAATTTGTGGCTAGAATAAAAAAGGAAAAGGTGATATATTCCATGGAAGTCTCACAGGGATTCCCCAAAGGGGGCCAACCATGCTGGTGGACCTGCAGGCACTAGAGATCCTGCTCCTGCCCTCTGGTAAATGCTGGGAACGAGTGAGCAACACTGAGATAGAAAACACTCTAAGCACAGGACAGAGGTAGGTCCTTATGATTGTACTGGGGACTCCTCTTCTCCAAAGCTGGTTTACAAAAGCAGGCACCAGCCAGTGCTCACTACCCTTGTATTCCAGGGATACATCTTCAACCAAAGAAAAGCTAATATACCCAGAGGTTACAAAATAATGTCTGGCCCCCTGCAATAAATACTAAGAAATGCAGTACCGCACATTGTGCTACTAAAAACTATTAGAAAGAAAGCAGAAGGCATCGGAGATTGGACACTCTAGTGATAATGAAAAGGAAACAACTGGAGGGGTTGAAGTTTCGAGTGCAGTCATTAGCAATGAAAGCCAACTGTAGCTGAGAACAAGCCAGGGCCCGTAATGGCAGCTTGGGGGTCCGGGGCAGGGCTCCTCCAGCCACCAGGAGGGAAAACAATCAGATAGGAAATAGAGGGAGCTGTGGAAGACGGGAGAGACAAGGGCACAGGGCAGAATTGCTGAGAACACAGACGTTAAACAGTAAAGGCTACATAAATGCTTTCAAGGAAAGAGTGGGGAAAGTGTCTGCGACGTAGTCTGAATGAGAAACAACCCCATAGGCTCATGGATCTGAAACCTTGGTCCCCAGTTAGTAACACTGTGTGGGCAGGCCTCAGTGCTTTCAGGAAGTCCAGTCTTGCTGGAGGAAGTGGGTCTCTGCAGGCAGGCTTGGTGGGGGGTGGTTAGAGCTCTGCCGCACTTCTCTCTGTTAAAAAAGCTCTGTCAGCTTCCTGGTCATGTTACCATGCTGTCCCTGCCATTATGGACCCTCCCCCTGGAAGCATAAGCCCAAATAAGCTTTCTTCATTACTCTGATTTTGGTCATGCTGCTTTCTCACAACACAAAAGGAGCCAACAGTAAATAAGGACCAAGCTCATAATAGCATACGTGGACAAACAATCACCATTAAACCCATACAAAAGTTATTAAAGAAGAGGAGGAGGAGGAGGGAGGAGGAGGAAGATGAAGATGAAGAGGGGGAGGGGAGGGGAAGGGGAGGGAGAAAGGGAGAGGTAAGACCACAACAAATATACAAGCGCTAATAACTAAAAAGTAGGAGACCCAGTACTGAAGGGACCAGGGACTGAAGGGTCCTAACAGGAAACCCGTGAGGGAAGCATAGGAAAATGTGAAGTAAATTTTAAGATAAAGCTAAGAGAAATCTAAAGGCTCCCAGCTAAGAAGTGAAGCCAATCAATGCAAGAGCCCAGCTGGCTCGCAACAATGTTGCAGGGAACCCACAATAGTAACTTTAATTCTTCAGGGAAAAATTATGCCCAGGCTGTTACATCAAAGCTAATCTATTATTTACTGCTAAGATAAGATGAGATTTATTCAGGCATAAAACTGTTGATGGATTTGAGGATGCTGAATTCAGGAGCTTATGTTCCCTAAGAGAGTCTAACAGGAGCGAGAAATGAGACACGAGGGGGGAAAGACATTCGCAGCACTGGTGCCCCCGAAACAACAGAATTCTTATCCAAAAACATCTGATAGCAAAGCTGGTTCAAGTCTACGGAGACACAGCCCAGAAGAAAGAGAACACATGCAGGAAGAAAGGCTTAGCAAAGGGTGGTGGGGCTGGGGAGATGGTTTTCCTGTTAAAGCGTTTGCCTTACAGGAGGGAGGATTGGAATTTGGGCCCCCGGAAGGCATGCATGGTTATTTGATTGGGGATGCCTCACGTAGTCTCCAGTATGTGAACACTTGGTTGCTGGTTGGTGGGGTTATTTTGGGGGGAGGCTCCGGGGTATGGACTCGCTGGCAGAAGTATGTCACTGAGGGTGGGCTTCGAGGGTGAACACCTCATGGCATTTCTCTCTGTTTCATGATTGCAGTTCAAAATGCTACCTCTCAGCATCCTGCTCCAACTGCCGTGCCTGCCGCTCACTGCTACGCTTTCCCACCATTATGGACTCTTATCCATCTGAAACCGTAACCTCAGACTCTCTCATTATGGGTGTCCTTGGCTGTGATGTCTTTATCACGGCGACAAAACATTAACTACTTTTCCACATAAGTGCTCAGAAAGTTTTCCTGCAATTACAGCACTCTTCAGGCAAAGACAGGGATTGCACGAGCACACAAACTAGCCAGCCTAGCCATATTGATGAGCTCTGGGTTTGATTGAGAAACCTGCTTCAATGAATATGCAGAGAGCAACACAAGAAGGCACGGGACATCAACCTTGGGCTTTACACAGATGCGACATTCGTACATTCTGTCTTTCTTTCATCCCAGATCTGGACTCATCGCTTCCCTGCTGCCTGACAGAGACACTCTTTCTGATGGACTTGGAGCTATCAAGGATTTGTGGGACTTTGAAAACTGAACTATTACATACCTGTCAGGAGTTCAGTATCCCTCTTATACTTTCATATGTAAATGTATGGTTTTGTCTGTGTATGAGTGTGTACAAGTGTGTGCATATGTGTTTGTGTGTGTGTGTGTGTGTGACAGAGAGAGAGAGAGAGAGATACCTCACTTGTTTCTCCACTGAATATTGATGTTTGTAACAATGTGAACTCGGGTATGTTTGAATTCAGAGCCTTTGTGTGGTGACAGATGTCTACACATTTCACCTAGTACATTCTTCTAGCCATGGATACCTGGAATGTCCCTAGTACTCTGTCATATGCACATATGATGTTCCCACAGTGTGGACCTTGCAGATTCCCCTATCTTGCCCAGGAGAAGACTTTCTGTATGACAAGGAACACCAAAGTTAACTTCACTTGATCTGGCCATTTTGCTCCCAGGCTCGAGTGACAGGCCACAACCAGGAACATGAGGGTGGGAGGGGCTTCATTCTGCTGTATTCTCAACCAGCATTCTTAGAATCTGAGGTTTTGTGCACCAGATGGGTACAGTGTATATAATTTGAAATAGGGCATAGCCCCATAGCCCTGGCTGGCCTAGAACCAGTGGTTTTCAAGTCTCCCTTTAGAGGGTAAGATCTTATATTACATACTTTAGCTAGTTTTAAAATCTGTTCTTTTAATCTTTTAAGAAAATCATTACATTTTTATTTATTTGCCGTGTGTGTGTGTGTGTGTGTGTGTGTGTGTGTGTATGTGTGTGTGTGTGTGTTTCTGTGGCATCGTGTGTGTAGAAGTCAGGGACAATTTGTAGAAGTTGGTTCTCTCATCATGCCATGTGGGTCCTGTGAGTGGAACTTAGGTCATCAGCCTTGGCAACTGATTGAGCCGACTCCCTGACCCATCTTGTCTTTATGCCTTTGGCTTTCTATTCTCCCTTCCTATTGTATAGGTGTACTTACTGCTGAGTTTTTAAGACAGACATCTCCCCAGCCTGTTAAGCAAAATTCTTTATCCTTGAACCCCAATATGATCTTTAGTGGCTCCCACACACATGCAAACATACTTGCAGACACCCACACATACATTACAAAAAAGAAAACTATTATAAAAATCAAACGTGGCTATACAGGCCTATGATCTTGGAGTTAAGGAGATAGAGGCAAGATAATCAGAAATTAAAGGTCATCCTTGGTTACATTCAAGAGCAGCTTGGGATATTTGAGAACCTGTTGAAGAAAGAAAGAACAGATGGATGGGCGGGAGGGAATGGATGAGTGCAGAAGGGATGAGAGGGGGAGGGGAAGCAACAGGAAGGAAGGACGGACAGGGAATAGGAAAGAAGAGAAGCAAGGGGGGAAAGAGGGGCCTGGATAAATGGGAAGGGAGAGGGGAGGGAACAGGAAGAGATGAAAGGAAAGAAAAGTGAGGGGATGAGAGAGAGAGAGAGAAAAAGAGAGAGGAGGAGGAGGAGGAGGAAAGGGGAGGAGCTTGCAAAGGCTCACAGGTTTCTCATGGAAGGCAAAACATACCCAGGCCCACACCACTGACAGGTAAGTGGAAGATAAATGTATTCACAGCTAATCAACCCTTAATAAACTCTATACAAGATCAATGATGGGAGGGACTCAGTTCAGATCTCTGCCCTGGGGTGGGGGTGGGGAAGCGGTGGGAGGGGCGGAAGCGGTGGGAGGGGCAGGGGCAGCTTCTGGGTGAGATGCAGCTTGACCTCTGAAACCCAGGGGAAGAGACTCTTATGCAACTCAGGAAGCCTGAAAGCAAAGACCCAGGTGAGTGAGATTTCCCCCAGGATCCCCTTCACAGAATCAGCAGAGACAGAAGATGCTGGGCAGTCCCTGAGGATAGCGGCGAGACGGGTTCAAACTTGAAAGCTACGGAGGCCTAGGTAGGCTGGAAGGGGCCTGGATGGAGAGACAAAGGCGAGCAGCCTGGGGTGACTCTGTGTCTCTAGAGACACACTGACCAACCCACGCACGGGCTTCGTGTCCTTCACTTCATGTATCTTACAACTTGGAGAAGAAAATAAGGAACAGTTAAACAGGGATGGGGAAGAGAAGCAGGCTGTGCAGAAGAGGGAGAGAGAAAACCAGAAGAGAGGAGAGGAGGAGGAGACAGGAAAAGAA
Source organism: Apodemus sylvaticus (assembly GCF_947179515.1). Classification (NCBI taxonomy): domain Eukaryota; kingdom Metazoa; phylum Chordata; class Mammalia; order Rodentia; family Muridae; genus Apodemus; species Apodemus sylvaticus. The sequence continues at coordinate 55,443,206 of NC_067488.1, read as the reverse complement.
GGGAGGAGGGGCACAAGAAGGAAGAGGAGGGAGGAGGCAGAGAGAGGAGGGAGGAGAGGTGGAGGAAAGAAGAAACTTAAAACCACAGGGAGAGGACCTATGGCTGCTAGCCTCAGTTCTGCAAGCCTTGGGGGAGCCCAGGGTGCCACTTAGCTGATTCCTGATAAGAAACGCAGACAGATATGGAAATTCACACCAACAAACGAAGTGCATCATTAAAAGGCGTGGGGTGTCTCCACCAAGAGGGTCCTTTTGTTTTCTTTTGTCTTTTCATCACACACTAAGTCAGGCCTGCATCACTGGCCCCAGTGTGTTTTAGGGACTCTCTGTGTGCTGTGTTGGCAGAGCGAACTATCATTTCAGGGACACACATGCCTCTAAAACAGCAGCTCACAATATAAAAAGCACAACAGACAGAATTATGAGCGAAAATAGAGAGGAAATTTATCACTCGGGATCTCAGCAAAGGCCTCCTAGAAGCTAGCCGGTCAAAGGAGCAACACCACCACAAAGTTGTAAATAAAAGAAGATAAATACACGTAAAATTTGAATGGCAGGATTAAGTCCAAAGCAAAATGTCTGTGTGTGCAGGATGCTCTCACTGGGTGAGGGACAAGGCTGGGGCTGCCTTAATGCCCACGGGCAAGGGGAAACTGTTGAAATCATTGACAGAAGATGACCAGGAAACAGCACTGCATGTCCAAAGTGCAAAATATCATCCTGCTAAAAAAAAAAAAAGACTCAGGAAACAGCAAAGCGTAAGAGACTCACAGCACAGTAGGGCCACACATCAGTGGGAGAGAGTCCCAGCACAGAGCAGCCAATGCATCTCAGTGGGGACTGCAGAAGGTTAAATGCATTCAACAGAAACCATGGCAACAGCTGAGGCTGTCACTCAAAAGCAAAGCCAAGAGGGGCCAGGAGTGGTCCACTGATGTGACCTCAGAGGGGATGAGACAGGGAGCAGACAGTGGTAAAATCAAGATCAGCGCCACCAGGGCAGGCCCTTATAAAGACCAGCCAGACACAGCGGGCCCTCGAAATCCACTCACGCAAATGAAGGGAGATGCGGTGACCAAGCCCGGATTCTGAATGGTAAATAACAAGGCAAACACTACAGAATTTTTAAGGAAAGACACAAATATGATGATGTAGGCAAAATGGAGACAAGTCTGGAAAAAAATATCTAATATTCCAAACTAGAAGAAGAAAAAAATGAGGGGGGGGGAAATCCCAATTTAAATATTGCAATGTAATTAAAACTTCTCCTTGGAAGAAATAATAACAACATCAAAAAACAGATCTAAAATTTAAGAAGATCCTAGGGAGAGTCCCTCAGATTTCCAAAAAATGAATGTCTTTAATGGGGGGTGGGGGGAGAGAGAGAGAGAGAGAGAGAGAGAGAGAGAGAATTTTGACTGTCTAGGATTTTGATTTCAAAACTGTCTATGGACTTTTCACTGGTGAAAAATCTTATATTTGCTAATAGTTGAATGGGTTGGTTTTTTGTTTTTGTTTTTGTTTTAAGAAATAACATACGAGTATAAGTTGAATTATTCAAAGGAGTAAAAGGCATTTACCTCAGAAAACCTATAATTACTGTTGATTCCCTGGCAGGGGAGATGGCTCAGTGGATACCTCTGAGGAATATGCTAACACAAGGTCAGAGTTCAAAGCACCAGAAACCATTCCAAGCTGTGCAGGTGTGGAAGTCCTGTGGATCCAGAGGTGGAGGATCCCCTCAGGAGCATGGCAGCTAGATAGCTGCATCTGTGAGTTCCAAGGTTCACCATGAAACCCTTCCTCAGCGAATAAAGTAGAGTGGTATCCAGAAAGACACCCAGTGTCGGCTTTGGCCTCCACAGGTAAATGTAAGCACCTAGATCTTAATATGTGTGTGTGTCCCCACACAGGAACACACACACACACACAAACACACACCACACACATTACATACATGAGTGAATATGATTTACCCTTTTGAGGTACTTAATTGACTTAATGAAAAACAAGTATTGACAGAACTGGCCAGAGAAATATTCTTTAACAAACACCTCACACATGACACATTTACAGAGAGGCGGAAGTAAAGGGAATTCCCCTTCCCTGACAGAGAGCTCTGCACTTGCAGACTGTGGGGGCCAGTTCCTTTGTGAACTGGGGCATCTCCCCCCTTCCTATGGCTTCCATCAAAGATGCTCATTCAAGGTGCTGATGCTGAGGACCCGGGCCATTCTTTGCCCTGTGTCAAGCCTGCCAGCAGTGCCCCACAGCTGCAGAGAGCACCCTTCAGGAATCCCAAGAGACCTGCAGCCTGCTCTGATCCTCCTGGAAAATGCTGCTTTCCTATTTGGACATCTCTGAGGCCAATTTTAATTTATATAGAAAGGAAGAGAATAACAGTCACAAATGATATAGGACAACTGTAGAAATATCCTGTCATAAATATTATTTTATATTAAATATGTCTTCTCTCTCTCTCTCTCTCTCTCTCTCTCTCTCTCTCTCTCTCTCTCTCTCTCTCCCCTCTCCTCTCCTCTCCTCTCCACCTTATTATAGTGCAGACTGCATGCCATAGACGTCAAGCATAGTATTTCATTTTCACTTTGCTGACTTGAGAAAGGTCACCCTTCAGTTGGAGGAAACACCATGGCTTCTCTTTGGTATGCTCATTTTCTAAGTGCCATTTAGCCAGGACTTTGGGGGCACTATTAAGTGAAATAAGGGTTATTCGGCCTCAACCCCAGCAAATGGTAATGGTCATTCTGACCATAGAGAGCTCTGAGGGACTAACATGCGGGTAGCATAGATGGAACAAACACGCTGGACGAAGACATGATTCCTATCACATGATTCCTATCACAGGTAGGAAAGAGCAATTGTGGAATGGAAACTGTATGATTTGTCTAGCTGGAATTCCTCATGTATTGTTTCAAGACTATTTGACTGCATGTCACTAAAAACATGGAAAATAGAGTCCTGCATGGGGTGGGAGTGGGGGTGCATATTTCCAATATAAGTCCCTCACCACCTGCTTCTTTTGTAAAAGCTACTTTGTGAAAGTGAACTTTGCTCTACTGTCTTCAAAGTTGTGTCTGAACCAAGATAGTGCCTCGCTTCTTAGAAGTATCCAGGCCAGGTTCAATGACACACTGCGTCAGCCTTGCCAACCCCTCAAGGGGACCTGGGATCTACTGTTTATCTGATGTCCACAGTATGTCTCTTACAGCAAACATTAGCAGATCTAAGCCATGAGTCAAGGAAAATATCACCTCTACCGGCAATGACCTGCCCAACAGATTGTCAAGAGCAAGATGATCAGTCAGGAGAAGGAACAGGGCAGAGCCAACTGGTTCTTGCTTGTAGGAAATTTGAACTCCTAAAGTTCCCCAGAAGCACTGAAAATGGTAGACCATGAAAAGAACAGAATCTCTGGAAATTTGGGGAATTAAGGTTGTCAGCATGCAACAGCCGTCTTCATGCCTGTCCTTTGTAACTGCGGTACACCATAATGACATTGTGAAGTTTACAATAGCAAGAGAGACGGAGGCTAGATCAGAGAGTTCACAAGACCTCTTAGAGAAAGTCCTAAGATACACAAAGCAAGACTAAAATGTAGGGAAGCACGTGCTATCCAGGAAAGGGCCCCTCAGCATGGGAATCATGGTGGCACTTCCCCTGTGACTCCCCAAATAGCCTTTAATAAGATTACAATGAGAAAAATTGTCAATGATTTCAAAGACTCCAACAACCCTGCTGCAACATATGAAAGATTGGGGTCTGTGGACAAGAAAACAAACTACTTGAGAAAGAAAAATCAATAGAATAATGAAAAGAGCCTGTCCCATAAGATAGGAAATAATAGACAAAATATTAATTTTTGTTCTGTTGTATATATGCATGTGGCGTGCATGTGTGTATGTGTGGGCACACTTGTGCACGCACATGCGTATAAGTGCTTGGAAAGGGCCAAAGTCGATACCCTGTATCTTCCATCACTTTCCACTTTATTTATTAATGCAAGATCTCTCTCTGGACCCTGAACTCAGCGATTTGGCGACTCCAGCTAGGTAGCTTGCCCAGGGATCCCCTCTAGGCCTCCCTCGAGCTGGGATTATAGGCAGCCAGCTCATCTGCATGGCTTTTATGTGTGTCCTGAGGACCCAAACTCTGGCCCTTATACTTGAGAGGCGAGTGCTTTATCCACAGAGCCACATCCTTTTGAAACATGTGGTTTGTTTCAGAAAGATGAAACACATAAATAGAAGAAGATAGAGAGCTCACAGTCAGACCTGCGTGTTTAGGGACCTGCTTTATGGGAGAGGTGACAGAACACTGCAGTGAGGACAGAAAGGACCTTTTAACAGATGTCATTGAGTACGACTGGATGACCTCCTGGGCAAAGCTACAATCGAAGCTCTCGCATGCAGCCTGGTGATGGTCTAGCAAGAACACGGCTCAAAACCTAAATTCAAGTTGCAGAAGTGTAAGGCTGGGAGACAAGCAGGAAAGTCCTTCTCTAAGCGATTCAGCTTTTCTGACATAACACCTAAGGGCTGTAGCAGATGATGAACAAAGCAAGTGTGTTCCATCACCGCTGCAGGGCTTGGGATCAGGGCTCAAGGATAAAGGGCATCACCTAGCTGGAGATACATTGGGGAAACTCTGTGATTTAAGAACTCAGTTGTTAGTAGACAAATACAATAGCCAAGGAGAATAGAAAGCCAAAAAACATAAAGAGGGCCAGGGAGCTGGCTCGGTGAATGAGGGTACCTGCTGCCAAGGCTGGGGACTGGGTTTGAAACCACATGATTGGAGGAGAGAGTCAATGCCTACAAGCTGTTCTTTGACCTCTTCACAAACATGCGAGCATGTGGTCAGACGCATGTGTGCCCATGCACCCAAACACACACACACACACACACACACACACACATACATACACACACGCATGCACCACAAATAAATTAAAATGTAATGGTTTTCTTAAAAGATAAAGACAGTAGGTTTGAACACTGGCTAAAGTATATAATATAAGGTCTGTCCCACCTCCAAAGAGAGACTTGAAAGCCACTGGGATCTTCAGGAGAGAGACTCTTTCAACAGGGCTTACTCATGTGCACCTTAAAATGATAACAAGATTATATATATTTCAGGCCAGATGTGGTGGTACCTGCCTATAATCTCAGCATTTAGGTGACAGAGGCAGAAGGATTACGGCAAACTTAAGCTACCCTGCCCTACAAAGTTGTAGACCAGCTAGAGCAATGCAACAATGTCCTCTCTCAAATATATACACTGTGCCCATCTGCTGGACAAAAATCTCAGAGTCTAAGAATGTTGATTGAAGACGCAGTAGAATGTAGGAGCCCCTCCACCCACATTTCTGATGGGTACAGCCTGTTACTCCAGGAGAGTAAAATAGCAGGACCAGTGAAGTTAACTCTGGATTATCTCAACTGAGTTCACTGGGAAGAAACAACCTACAAATTGCTTAGGGCCCTAAAATAGATTTAAAAAAAAAAAAACAGGGAGTATGAACTATACAGCTAGCAGCTGAGACTCTGTGCATCTTGGGTGTCATTGTGATATTACTAGCTCCCTCAAGCCCTTATGGGTTTGACTTCTCTGTCACAGTAGACCACCTCTTGGAACTGTGAGCTGGCATCAACCCTCCTTTCCTTAAGTTGCCTTTCTTAGGACATCTCATCACAGTAAAAGACGGTCACTAACTGGTTTGAGCTTCAGTGTCCTCAGGCATATGACAAAAATGAGAGCAAAGATTTCTCAGGTGCTGGGGAGAAGGCTCCGTGGGTAGGGATGCTTGTTGTACCAACATGAGAAACTGAGTTCATATTTTCAGCATCCACTTAAGCAAAGGCTGGGTGTGGCCCTGTACACTGGCTGCTCTCATGCTTGGAGGTGTAGAGATTGGCTTTTGAGCATATCCAAGAAACATTGAAGCCCAGGTTTAGTGGGAAACCCTGCCTCAGGAGAGTAAGCCAGAGAAGGACAGGGTACTCAACATCCTTCTCTGGCCTGTTCCTGCCAAAGGTATGGGTCTGTGAACACACACATGCATGCACACACACATGCATGCACACATGCGAGCATGCATGCACACATGCACACACACTTCTCTACTTCTCCAAGTTCAGTTCCAAAACCAAATTCATGAAGGAAAAGAACAGCTGCCCTTCATATGCTACCAATGCTGACTGTAGGTTTCTGTTGATCCACTGAGGACCATTACCCATTCATGAGTCTATCTCCAGACGACAACCATTGCTCCAATGACAACCTGACTCTACTAACCCGAGTCTGTACCCAAGGTCATCCATCCCCAGACCTTCCCTCAGGAAGCCTGTCAGCCTCTGCTCCCTGCTTCCCCCGCCCTCCACCAGACAGGCAATTTACCTTGTTTAGGTGACAGCGTCCTCCAGGCATGGCTCTCCCTTACTTAGCAAGAAATACTTTCAGCCTTTTTGGATTCAGCATTTCGCGTGAGTGGCACTTTCCTGCTTGGACAAGGATAATGAAGCTTATGTTCTGGAGATAATGTGAGGCTGACCGATAGCATCATTAAGCGCTCATGAGCAGGAGTGCCTACCATGGCTGGCGGGAATGAATGAAGCCCGCAGCCTCCTCTGTGAACTGCAGAAAGGAAAAGAGAAGCTGAGAAAAATTATGAGAGGGTCGGAGCGCACTGGCCGCACGAGTGCAGAGACTGTGATCCACAGACCACAAACGCTTCGGTTTTTGCATGCTCAATGCGGTAAAGGCACTGACCTAAGACAGCCACGACATTAAGCCCCAGAGAACAGTGCGGGCAAGAAAGCTACCTGAACGCAGGTCGGATTAGCACCGATGCTTATCAAAGACTGTGAAAAGCACAAGGCAGAAACACATTTAAAATAGAACAAGTAGAAAATGAATGGTCACGGCTAAATTTAAAAAATTTCAGCAATTATACTGAACACAGTGAGGCTGTCTTCCAAATCCATGGCAAGATTGTCAGACTAAATGATGAGCAAACCCAAATATAGGCCACTTAAGAAAGATGCAAGCTCGGTAAGTGTTCTCCTGCTACTCCAGCTCTGTGGGGGATCCAGGATTGGAAAACTTTTCAGGTTTGCTGGCCACAAGCCTAGCTCCCTGCTCAGTGAGGGACCCCATCTCGAGCAAAATAGAGTAGAGGCTGATAGAGCAGGGACTCAGAGTCCTCCCTCCGGCCTCCAGGTAGGTGCACAGGTACATACACCTGTATGCACTCCTAAATATGCACCAGACAAACAATTTAAAAAGAAAGTCGCAGAGCTGGAGAGATGGCTCAGCAGTTAAGAACACTGACTGTTCTTCCAAAGGACCTGTGTTCAATTCCCAGCATCCATGTGGCAGCTTAGAACTGTGTGTAATTCCAGTTCCAGGGGATCTGACATATTCACACAGGCATATATGCAGACAGAACACCAAGGTACATACATTTTTTTTTAAAAAAAAAAAGTAAATTGTATTCTAATGTCTTATACTTTAAATCGCATTAAAATGAGAAACACGCTGCATGTGGTGGCGCATGCCTTCCAACAGCTAGGAGGCGATGGCATACGGATGCCTAAGAGTCCAGGCAGGCTTCAAAGGAGATGCCGCTGCAGATACAACAAGTCTTCAAAGACTTCACTGAAAACTCATCAGGCCTTCAATAGAGGTGTCATGGAAGCTTCCGTGAGTCTTGAAAGGAGACGTCACATTGCAGACTCAAGGAATCTTGAAAGGAGACATCATGGTAGATACCATGATTCTTCAAAAAAAAAGACTTCACTGCAGATTCAATGAGTCTTCAAAGGAAATCTACTGCAGATACCTTGAGTTTTCAGAGTAGAAGCTACTGCAGCCTCGACAAGTCTTCAAAGGCAAGAAGACATCTTGAAGGCTTTATAACCAGAAACAGTTTAGAAATTTAGGTGACGGGAACACATCGCTTGCCAGACACAGCTCCCTCATGCTACATAATGGTAAATATTAAATGTGGCCATTGATGGACTGAACAACTCTAGGTCCTAGCCTGAACAATTTCTTGCACACAAAGAAATTCGGCATCTTCATGGTAAGTTCTTCACAACCTCTGAGGATTGTACAACAAAATGTGGTACAGAAAGCCCAGAGAAAAGCCATTAACAACCCCTCGCCACACAGCCAGTGCCTGACCAAGAATAGAATGAACTTGTTCTACTCTGCTAAGGGCCTCTAAAAAAGGGAGAATAATTCACAGCCAGTCTCATGTTCTCCAAGAAAACACTAAAAGTTTCCCCCTGAGATCAGAAAAAGAAAATAGTTTCTGAAACTTTCCCCAATAAGAAAAGAAAATATAATGAAATGCGTAATAATCAGAAAGAAAAATTTAAAGCACCACAGTTAGGTGTGAAGGAAAGTCTAAAATAATCAGAAAAATTATGAATATTATTAAAATTAACAAGGGACTTCAGCAAGAGTCCCTGATTCAATTCAAATGATAAATTATGTCTTCATCCTCAGATTTATAATCAGAATTTTTTTTAATTTCCCCTTATGATGGTATTGAAAACAAAGTCCAATTCCCAGGGGAAAATATTTAAAGGTAGATGCACACTCTAAATTATGGACAATGAATATTACTAAGAAAACTCTCAGATCATGCTTAAGTAAACATATGTCATCCATGGATTTAAAGGCACACAATGTATTATATGTAGCTTTCAATCTTGCCTAATTTCAGCTGAAGATTCCATGAAATCCCAATGAAAACAGGAGAGGCAAGGCAACTGATACTGTAAACGTGAACAGGCAAACAGAACAAAGCCTCCTGATTGCAGAGAAGGAGAGAAAGATGGAAGGACTCTTAACCTCTGAGTCATCTCTCCAACACCCCCCCCCAAAGTCCTTAAACAGACCCTTAAAGACAGAAAGAGAGTGATCTCTTTAGAGTCGTCACACTGTAAGATTCTTATGTGATGTTTGTAACCAGTCTACCATCACCTCCTCCACCACCACCACCACGACCACCACCATCATTATCACCATCCATAAAAAGAAATGGGAAGGTATGACCATTCAAAGAAAGAAAATAAATCAGATGGACTCTTGCCTGAAAGAGACCTGACCAGCAGATCAGCTGGGCAAAGACCAGATGTGGTGGTTTGAATGAGAAACATCCATTTGAATAGGTAGGCTCTGGTTGATAATGGTGTTTAGGGAGGTTTAGATGGTACAGTCTTGCTGGATGAAATATGTCACAGGGGTGAGCTTTGAGAGCTTTGAGAGCTTGTATAGCCTTGCCACATTTCTAATTCACTCACTGGTTTGTCCTTGCAGTTAAGATAAGGATTTCTTGGGTTCCCGCACCTGCCATCATGCCTGCTACTTGCCTCTGTGCCTTGTTGCTATGATGAACTCTTGTCACTCTGGAACCATAAGCTCAAATAAAACCTTCCTTCTATAAGTTGCTCTTGGTCCTGGTGATTTATCACAGCAACAAAAAAGTACCCAAGACACCCTGGAACAATGGTACCAATGGACCTTAAAGACCCTAAAGAAGACATTGACAGTGAGGGTGGACATTCAAGAGTGGAAAGGGGACAATGACATGAGACGCTCACTGGCTGGACTCAGAGAAACCCATCTGAACAAGCAGAAGGGAAAAATAATGATTGTGACTCATCATTATAAATCTGGGGAACAGAAAGAAAAAATGATGGCAGGCAAGTGGTTGCTCTGCCCCAGACACTGTGATAAATCACTACCATGCATGATTGCTAATCAGACTATCAACAGAACCTTCATCAAGAACCTTGGAGTCCAGAGGCCAGGGCAGACATAATCTATGTAATGAATAGAAGGAATAAGTGTTGGCCAGTTTTAACGGTCCACATTGACACAACTGAGGATCATCTGGGAAGAGATTCTGAGTAAGGAATTGTTTAGATCATCTTTGTCTTTGGCGACTTGTCTTCACTGTAATGAGTGTGGGAAGATCCACCTGAAATGCGAGAGGGACCTTCAGCTAGTGCCCAGGGAAAAGGCTGTGGCATAATGAAAGCCTTGTTCCTTTGCCCATTTGGCCTTCCCTCTTGCTATAAAGCTCATCTCTTGTTGATGCCGATGACTACTTTACTGAGGACCAGCCTCTTCAATCAACACTGAAGGCCAGCGGTTCTCCAGGAATCCTCCGGGCCTTCAGCACTAGAAGGGGGACTGCTGAGGTAGGTATCCAGCCTATGTGACTGAGCAGCTATCACGCTTCCAAATTCTCAGGTATGAGACAGTCATTGTTGGCAAACCCAAACTCTGTAGTGTAATCTAATCAAAGAAAACCCCTTGTGGGGTATACCCCACTCTATGAGTTCTGTTCCTCCAGAGGACCCTAATACCATTACCAACAAAGAATCTTAGAACTCACAAAACCATCCTTCAAAAGTGAGGGCAAGAGAAAGATGCTTTGGGCTGAAGACGTTAAGAAGCTGAGGTAAATAGAAGTAATGAGGGGACTGGAGAGATGGTCCAGTGGTTAAGGGTGGCTGATGCTCTTTCCTGAGACCTGGAGCTCAGTTCAGCTTTCAGTCAATTCCAGATGTCAGGTTGGTAACCGCAGTTACCTAGCACCATCCCAAACACAGACATTGATAGCGAGACTAGAAAGGGTCATCTTCAAAGAGCCGCCAAAAGAGGATGGAGGATGCTGCCCTTCCTCAGACAAAGTAGCCTGTGATCAGGAAGGGTCATGAGACACATATATCACACACTCAGGGGACTTTTAGTACAGCAAAAGCTTAAAACTTTTGACAGTATTTCCATACTCAATGGAAATAGTGGGTGTGGTCCTGCGTTCCGCCTTCCATTGGGGTATGGGAATGCCACTTAAGCAGGTGAATGGGAGATAGATGCTAAACTGCATTTACCCTACACCTGCTTGTGGGTGAAGGGCTCACAGGAAGCACTGGTGTGCTGCTCAGGGGGTAGGAGAATGCAGTCTTGACGGGAGAGGTCATGGGGTTCCTAAACTCTTGGACATCCAGAAGAGCTAGGTTGCAGAGAGTTGAGAATGGAGAAGGCCAAAGGGCTGAGAACAACACAAGGCCAGGGCTGGGGAACTCTGGCTTAGCTCAGCAGTGACTTGTTTGGGAGGGGCAGACAAAGGCTTCCTTCATGCTCCCAGATCGGTTCTTGATGAGAGAGACAGTCTTTGATTTGAAACTGTTTATTGATTATTCGTCATAGAAAATGGGTGCCTACCATCTCCTCAGGGTGGACCAGAGATTAAACACCTTTTGCAGGAAGGAATGTGGGGGGAAGGGAAGCTTATTGGCTAAACCCTCACGGCCTCTACATACCTCATTAGCATGGAGAACTCTGTTCTGATCTACCTAATCATAGGTCATGTTTATATGACAAGGACCTGGCTGTAAACAGATGAAGTTCTTAATGTCCTCTGGTATGAGGTTCCAGGGCTTCCAACCCACTCAATGCACTCAACTTTACCAAGTGTCCTGGCAAGGTTCACTGCCCCACAATCAGGCTATACGAGTATAAGTCTTGGCTCACAAACTACAGAAGGGCTGAGGCTTGAGCAAAGTGCTATGTGAGTCTGGCCCATCAGGCAGAACAAGGACTGAGTGATCCTACTCAGCATCAAGCACTCAGTGCAGAAATGTGAACTTGGCCTTGGTGGTCCAGGATGAGGGTAGAGGAGGGAAATCAGCCCTTGGTGGGTTTTGGTTCTGAAAGGCGGGAAGACAGAGGGTGGTGATGGTAACCCAATGTGCATGCTCTTAGAACCACTGGGTCTCTGGGTTTCCGATGAAGTATTTAAAATTAGTTGTATTTATATATGTCTGGTTTTAGTCACATTTAAAAGTATATTGTAAAGATCAGAGGTGGCAGGGAGGGATACGCAGGTCTAGCAAGAGGTGGAGCTCTTCTGTCTAAGGCTGTGCTGTGTGGCTTTGTATATTTACTGAACCCTACAGAGTATGTGCCAGAGTGAGCCCTGAGGCTGAATGGGAAGTGGGGTGTTAATCAGCAATCATCTATCAAAAGGTGCAAAGCAAAACAATCAAACAAAAGTATTGGAATAGGAAACTCAAAGAGAGTGCAGAGTGTTGAGACAGCAGTCACACAGCAGGTTGTAGACATGATGATGGGCTCAGCCATGCTGTGAGGAAACACCTGCATCCTAGACTCTGTGGATCACAGGGGGGGGGGGGGGAACCGAGACGACCAACTGGCCTGTACACAAACTCCAGGTGACCCAATGACAAACCATGAGTTAAAGGCATTGAATCTAGTTGGTGACAGAACATCATCATGACACTGGAACAGAGGAAAGGAGAGGAGAGGAAGGGGAGGGGGAGAGGGGAGGAGGAGAAGAGGAAGATGATGATGGAGGAGGAGGAGGGGGAAGGAGGAGGAAGAAGAAGAGAAAGAAGAAGAGGAAGGAAGAGGAGGGAGGAGGAGGAATATAATTTGTTCTGCTCATATACTCATTAGAGCATGGTCAAACTCCCAGTGGTCAGCTGTAGGGAGCTGCTTGCCCATTAACTGTCGTTAACTGTCGTTAACAGTTAACAAGTCCTTATTTGGGTGGAGCCTGTTGAGTCTTGCGCCTTCCGCGTGGATACAACCTATCAGCAATGCCCACGTGGCTAAGCCTGATTGGCTGGCTATTAGCATTTAAGGGCTGGGCTGATTCTCTCGGGGTCAGAAGAAGAAGAAGTACAGGAGGGAGAAGAAGTAGTACAGGGGAGAAGAAGTACAAGGGTCCTGAGTAAACTGCTTGAAGAAGATCTTCCTGTGTTGCGTCATTCCTTGCCGGCGAGGGTGGACGCAACAACTGGTGCCGAAACCTGGGACAAGAAACTCTCCTCGTTCGTGGGGTTTGAAGATCAGAACTTCTCACAGTCAGGGTAGCGCGCTGGTAAGTTCCCGGTTAAATGGGACAATAAAGTTCTCGGTGAGAGACAATAAAGTTCCCAGGCAAGGTGGGACAAAAGGGACCATTAAAAACGGACAGCCTGTTCCTCTCTGTAAACAAAGAGGGAGGGAAAAGTTTGCGGAAGGCAAACCGAAATCTGGATAATGATGGTTTGGCTGCAGCTGATCAGCACCAATGCCCTAATAATACCTTGAAGGGTTATGTTAAATGGAAGGATATGCTTACTGGATTATGGCATGGCCCTGATCCAGTGTTGGTGTGGGCGAGAGGTTCTGTTTGTGTGTTTCCTCAGACTCAACAAGATCCACTGTGGGTGCCTGAGCAGCTGACCAGACGCTGCAATAAAAATGAAGATCTTCCTGCTGTTACTAATTCTCGGCGAGATGTTGATGCTGGTGTAGATGGAGCCAAGATGGGCGATCTTGTCGGTGTTCCCGAGACCCATGCTGATACGCCATGATACTAAGCTGTTTCCTTGTCTTTCTAACAAGTCTCTTGATATACCTTATTCACTGTTAAAGAGGAGGGAAGTGTAAATGAAAACTATGCCCTTGCCATCCTTTTGATAGTACTTTCAATTGTTTGCCTGTGGTGCATCTGCAGGATGAGGTGTATCCAACAAAGACAGGTTGCAATGATGGTACAGACATTCACAGCCATTGAAGCTGGACAGTCCTCCTAGGCCTGGCTGGCAGCCATGAAGGCCTAATAAGATGCTTTCCACGCTCAGGATGCGAGGCTAAGCACTGCACTCAGGGGCCCATGATTGGAGAGCCCTTGAGGGGAGCATGTTTGACTGCACACGGGTTGGTACCCCAGAACCCGTCTCTGAGCAAAAGGTACCAGACGGGTTTGACGAAATCCACTGGGCTGATGGCTCAGAAGGGCGTCGAAACAAGGTCCATGAGTCTACCCAATGGGCAAATGATATATCAGAGGTCAAACCTCTACTCTTGCCTGAATGAGTGTTTAAAAAGAAAAAGGAGCAACTGTAGGGAGCTGCTTGCCCGTTAACTGTCGTTAACTGTCGTTAACTGTCGTTAACAGTTAACAAGTCCTTATTTGGGTGGAGCCTGTTGAGTCTTGCGCCTTCCGCGTGGATACAACCTATCAGCAATGCCCACGTGGCTAAGCCTGATTGGCTGGCTATTAGTATTTAAGGGCTGGGCTGATTCTCTCGGGGTCAGAAGAAGAAGAAGTACAGGAGGGAGAAGAAGTAGTACAGGGGAGAAGAAGAAGTACAAGGGTCCTGAGTAAACTGCTTGAAGAAGATCTTCCTGTGTTGCGTCATTCCTTGCCAGTGAGGGTGGACGCGACAGTCAGCCACTTAAAGAAAACTGAGTCCTTCCCCACCTGCATCCCTGCCAGAAGTCATCAATTGTGGGGAGCTACACTTTAACATCCTTATCCCAATTTTTAAGAATTCTCTTTGATGGTTTTCTGTCTAGGCTGTTGCTTTTGGAGTTTGGGGTGGAGGTTGTCACAGAAGCCTTCTGGGTCCCTCTTTCTCAACTATGAATCTGCAGTCATCAGTGCTATAAAGAAAGTAGCTTCCTTGCCCTTTGCCCTTTGCAGTCAGAGGTAGCACAGATCATGGACTTCTACATGATCTCTGGCATCAGCACATACCCCAGACCTCAGCATGGTCTGCTGTGGCAGTATGGCTACCATACTGTACAGACCATGGACATCAACACAGCACTAAGCTGCCTGAAGCCATGTTGGTGTCTGTGGGCCATGCTGCCACCAAAAGGCATGTTGACATGTGTGGCCTGCACCTGTTTGTTTTTGAGACAGAATCTTACTTTATAGCCTAGGCTAGCCTCAAACTCAAGGTGATCCTCCTGCCTCTGCTTCCTTGACGCTAGGATTATTGCACTATCCAATCTGATGCTACAACAATTGAGGATTTGGGTGGGTTTTGTTGTTGTTGTTGTTGTATTTTTTGTTTTGTTTTGTTCTGTTTTTTGCTACTCTGGGAACCAAACCCAGGCCTTGCGTGTGTTAGACATGCACCATCACTCATTGAGATGCATCACTATCCCTGAAACTTTGAGTCAAGTTTAGTGCTTAAGAGCAGTGCTTACTCTTGCTAAGAGCCAGGTTTTGGTTCTCAACACATACATGCTGGCTTACAATCGTCTATAACTTCAATTCCAAGGGATCCAATGCCCCCTTCGGGCCTCTCCAGCCACTGCACATATGTAAGGCATATACATATATGCAGGAAAAATGCACACACACACATACACACACACATGCTTATATATGTAGGATATATGGACACACACACATACACACATACACACACACACAGGCGCTTGCATACACACACACACACACACACACACACACGGATCCTACACACTTCTCATTGAAATTGCTAACCTTTTAGAGGCAAGCCAGGCACAGGTAACAGTGAGATATATCAGGGAGTGACAGGACTTGTGCACGGCTATGGGTAAATCCTGGCATTCGGCTCCCACACCAAGCACAGGCACAGAATACAACCCAGCTCTCCTGCACCCCAGTCTACACTCAACCGCAACACTCAAGAACACACACTCATACCAAGAGACTAAGCATCCCCAAAGTTCTATTCTATCCCCAAACACAGGCCACATAAGAGCCATCAAGAGGACAGACAAATGTGTCACATAGTCCCCTGCAAAAGGCACAATTGTCTGGTAACAAAAGCATAAAGGAGCTACTTCTGAGCCGTGATGGAAATGACTCTCCTAGGAACACCTGTCATGCTTGGTCCCCAGTGATCCATACATGATTCTAGCAGCTTTTATCAGATGTACTCCACTGATAAAACTGTGGGATAGGTGATTACGAACATACAATCAAGGGTCAAGCAGCCAACTCACTGGATGGTCTCCCTCAGAGGCCTCTCTGGACTATCCTTTCTATCTCTTGTGGCTACCTTTTGTCTGGGTGGTCCCCAGTGGTTTCCTTCTTACCAGGAGCTTATTAGGGGAACTGTCTTTTAAGAATCCCAAGCTTACCTCTGTACCTAGATTGGCCATGTCTCTAGAACAACCAGGGGCTTCAGGGCTCATGTCACAGATCCTCAACCAGCTTGAAATCCTTGGGTCAGGTTATATCATACTGCTAAGTTTCTTGAAACTGGTCCTCCAGGATGTTTGAGTGGAGGGATGTTGCAGCAAAGTGATTGTCATGCAAGCGTGAAGGCTTGAGTTAGTCATAAAACCCATGCTCCCCTCCAAAAGATGGATGTGATAGAACACATTTGTAATCCCAGCACTGATGAGACAGAGACCGGAAGACTATAGACTTACTGGCTAGTCATCCTAACCTAGTTGGTGAGTTGCAGGTCCCGAGGAGAGATCCTGTCCTAAACAGCAGGACGAATAGAGAGACAGAGTCACTGCAGCTCACTACTCAGTTAGGATAACTGGCCAGTGAACCCCAAGGGAAGAAGGGAGCGCTGGGCTTGTGGTAGCATAAACCTGTAATCCCAAGGAGGCAGATGCAGGCATTTCTCTGCAAGTTCAAGGCCAGCCTGATCGAAACAGTAACTTCCAGGACAGTGAGAGACCCTTCCTCATAAACAAACAAACAAATAAATAGACAAGTAAACAAACAAGCAGTAGGCGTGCTTAAGTAATGATACTTGAGGCTATCCTCTGGCCTCCACATCCACAGGCACACACTCACATACTCTGTCTCATCCATCCCACAACTGTGTTCCTTCCCCTGTGGCACATACACAAGGGCTATCTAAAGGAAGCCTGAGGCAGCCAAGAGACCACTAAGTGCAAGAGAAAAGTCTGGTGGGGATGTTGGTAAGAGCAGCAGCAGCATTTGTGGGGTTCTGGTTCGTAAGAGCATTGAGAGCGTCTTATAAAGTCAGTCTCAGAACTCTGAGTCTTCTTTGCACACTCCACACATTTGTTTGAGCCCCAAACTCACAGTGTTCTTCAGACTTATTGCTTAAAAGAAGGTTACAATAACGGGAGCAGAGCACGCGTCTCCACTCACAGAGGATATTGAAAGAGACCGTATTTGTTAGCTTAACTTATTAGATCCGTGGGCACTGTTTAATGCGCAGAAGGTCTATTTACCAGCCACACAATTGAAATACAAAAAAAAAAAAAAAGGAAGCTCAAACATACTATGTTTATTAGTGCCACTTAAATACTTAAGAGAATTTAATCATCTATGCTAATAAATAGGATCAAACATTAATCAAAGTTGAATCTAAAGGGATAAAGAAGTGATTGTTTTCTGTGTGTGATTTTTTAACAAGTCAAATAGCAATTTTGAAACCAGAGTTTCTAAGTGACTCTTGAGTCCCGTTTTTCAAAGGATGGAGCAATCCTCCAGGATTTGAAAGAGTGGGGGTGGGGGGGGGGACATATGGGATGGAGACAACCAACATGGTTCCTGGTATCAAGTAAATAGAAACACTGGGTATCACCATCCTGGTCCAAGCCCAGAGCCACAGTTCTTTGTGGCCTCTGGCCGGGTCTAATACCATCACAGAGATCCTCCTGAGAAGGAAGCTGTAAGTCAGAGATGGAGACTGGGCTGTGAATGCAGAGTCAGGGGGATGTGGAGGGGGGCACACTGTCAGTTTGAATGACAGAGGGCTACAAGCCACCAATCAGAGGTTTAGACCAACCAGGCTCAAGAGGCTGGGAAAGGACAGAAACTGAACCTCACAGAGTCCATGAAAGAACATAGTTACTAACTACAAGTTTGCATGCCCATGCTGTTGCGGAGCCGACATCATGGTCATTTCTGACAGTGGCCATGGAATTCAAATTCCCCAGACTCAGTCTTGGCCCCACATCTGGCTTCCCTCCATATTCTCTTCCCTAACCTATTGCACCACCCCCAGAGAAGTCACACAACAGCCAGGAACAACAGCCACCTCATGTGTGCAAACCCAACCTTAGCAAAGCTGTCTGGACTGCCCTCCTGGCCTGGAAGAGTTTCAGAGGCCCTCTGATACCTCCCCACAGGAGCACCAGGGAACCAACTGGCTGTCAGGCACCACCACAGCAGGGAGCTTGGTGGAATCTTCCAATTAAAGGTACTTTAATTACTCCTAACTGCAGAGCCCAGGCTGGGTCTCCTGGCTGGTAGGAGACAGAGCAAACGGGATTCCTCTCCAGACAGCTCTCTCAGGCCCACCTGAGCCCTCTTCCTGTCCCCTTGGAATGCACTTTAATTATGCTGGCCTAGTCACAACACTTTACATCTGAGGAGGAAATTGGATAATCCCTTTAGTGACAATTAAAAGAGAGGATTTGCCTGTGGGTCATCAAGGGCATCTGGGAACAAGCTGGCTGCTTTTCCTCCTCTCTCCTTAATCCCCTTATCTGGGCTCCTAGGGGCCTCTTTCTTTATTACTTTAAAAACCTTATCTGGAAGGAAAGAAAACAATCAGAATGCCTGCGTGATGGTTATCACAGTAGCGCTAAAATCCAGAGGGCTGCAAGGCTCTCAGTACCTAAAAGGCTCTAAGACTTGGCCAAGCAGTGGACCAGAGAAGGTGTCACAAGTGTGCAGGCTACTGTGAGTCCCTCACTGGAAGCTGAGGCTGGAGTACTGAAACTGATGATTGTGTCTGTCAAAGCCAAGCATGGTCAAGGCATCAATGGTTCCATTGATGTTGGTGCAATGTGGGTCATCAGCAGGAGTGAATGCTTCACCTAGAAACACTTCTTATTTGAATCCATTCCCAAGTCATGTACAGTTTTCTGGGAAGGTGAGAACTCTGCTTCACCGTATAAGGAGGCAGAACAGTGTGTGCCTTGACCAGCTGGACATGGTGGGGACTGTGTACCTAGACACTGTGGATGAGGGGGAATATCGGGCATGTCCCATCATAGTCCATACAAAGTCGACACATAAGTCATGGGATAGCCCAATCCCAGGTGAGAAGGTACCATGACCTTATCCAAAGTCAATCAAAATCCTAAGACTCCAACCTCCAGCATGGCCACTGTCCTAGTTTCATAACTGGACTGTGATAAAACATCATCATAAACAGCAAGTTAGGAAAGAAAGGCTTTGTTTGGCTTCTGGTTCAAGGTTACAATACACCCTTACAGGGAAATTAAGGTAGATGGTTACATTCACAGTCAAGAGCACAGAATGACTGTATGCATGCCTACTACTCAGCTGGCTTTCCCTACTACTACACAGCCCCGGACCTCCCTCCTAGGGAATGATGCCACCCACAATGAGCTTGGTCTTTCTACTTAGGTAATCAAGACAATCCATCATAGACATGCCTCCCAAGCCAATTTTATCCAGAAAAGCCCTCACTGAAACTCTCTCTCCAAGTAAATCTAGATGTGTCAAGTTGATGATTAAAATTAACCATCACAACAGGAAACGTAAGCCAGCTGTTCATCAGGAGAACCCCAACTCAAACAAGGACCAAAGGCAGCCAGTGGGGATGTGCTCATAATGTTCGCATCTCACAAATGGATATATGGCACTGGTAATATAGAAGTTTGGGGGAGCTTGCGAGGTCATGAGGACCTAACCTTCCACTTTAGGAGAAATGTCCTTACAAAAGAAGATCAAGAGCTTCTCTCGCCCCTTCCATCAAGTCAGGCTCAAGAAGTAAATGCCAATAAGAACAAATGGCCGTCGGGATGTTGTTCAGTTGGTAGAATGCTATCCTGGCATACATGAAAACTTGGGGTTCAATCTCCAAAACTAGGTATGCTGTTGCATAGTTAGAATCCCAGCACTTGGTGTTGGTTTCTGCGTTGATTTCTGTGGCTGCCGCTGCTGACCGGGCCCACACGTGCGCATCCCGGGCGCCGGGCCTCGGGCCGTGGTGGAACCGTGAACCGCAATGAGACACGCTAGACCAGATAGCTCCACGTGGGCTTTATTTAAGAAGGGGAAGGGGTAGCCGGTGGGAAGGAAAGGGGGAAGAGAAAGAAAGAGAGAGAGGAAAGGAGCGCTGCTCAGTTATATACTGGGGGTGACGTAATTACAGGTAAAGGTGGACTATGGAATTCTGGGTAAATAGCAGCCGTTGCCTAGGCAACAGACCTATACATTGCTTTGCATGGCGTCACAAGCTTTGCAGGCCTCAGGCCTCGGGTACCTACACTTGGGAGAAAGAGTCTGGAGATATAGAAGTTTGAGATCATTCTATAATGAGTTCCAGAGCAGCCTGGGCTACCTGAGACCCTGTCTTGATAGATTAGATGGATGGATAGATAGATAGATAGATAGATAGATAGATAGATAGATAGATAGATAGATAGATAGATGATAGATAGATAGGTGGGTGGTGGGTGGATGGATGGACAGATATTTAAAAAAAAATTAAATTAAACCAGGAGCAGTCAAGGTTCCCTTCCAGAGCCTCCAAGATCCCCAGGATCTGGGTTATGAAGAACCACCATAGATGGGATGGAGCCAGAGCCAGAGCCAAGGTTGCTGAGAGAACAGCAGCATTCTCTCAGCCCATCCTGGAAGGCATCTTCACTCATACCGCTCACCTCTCAGGCAGAGGGATGGGACCTGGCAGCTCTGCTCTCCCAGAAGGACATCTGGCAGGGATTGGTCCTGGCTTCCTAGGCACTTCAGGTAACTCTGCAGAGCCTAGGGCAGGATCCTAGGTGAGCAGATCCTACAGTGAGACATGCTGTACTGTGAAGCAGATCCTGTTATCCACAACACTTAAGCCAAAAGGGAGCTGGAAGGCTGAGCTGCCTGCCAATGGATGACTGAGTATTAAGGAAAGGGGAGGAGCTTGTCACCTGATCTAACCAGCTTGGGAGGGGGGTGGAGGGGGTGGAAGGAATCCCCTGTCCCATGACCTTGTCTGCTCCAGGTGAAGCCAGGCCAGGCCAGGTTGGCCACAGGTGCTCCTTTGGTCTCTCCTCGCTCTCTCTCTTCTGCCTATCCTGACGCCCGCATGCCATCGGCTTAATCTACTGTTCATTTCCAGATAGCTGATATTTTCTGCTGAGCCTATCCAAGCACACAGAGCCGCTCCCAAACCTTTGACCCACAAGTTCCCAAGTCCAAGTCATGAAGTGAAGTGAAGTTTGCATCCCAAACCTGCTCCAAGCAGACATCGATCCGTTCCGCACAGACAAATCAATGCCTTTTACGGGTCTCTCCTCTCTCATGACCTGTTCCGAAGCGTTTTGCTCCAACCCAGCAGCTGCTGAAGACCTGTGATACTGAGCTTGGCTGGATTAATATTCAAATGTTGATCTAACTAGCCATGCTGTGAGGGAGCTGTGGCTGAGCCAAGATCTGGAGACAGGAAACCTTACTGGGCCTGCAGGACAAAGGTAGGATTTGTGGGCAGACAACCCTCATTCCTCAGGTGAGGGAGCTGGAACTGGAACCAAGAGAAGGCTAAGTCCCCATTGTCAGAGTCACGATGCAGGAGGTAGCGTACATACTTCAACAAGAGAGCATGACACCACAGTCTTCATTTGGGGGAGGAAAAATAAAAAGACTCTCTTGAGTCTGAGGAGGTGATTCTGTGAGCAAACTGTTCACTGTGTAAGCACAATGCCCTGAGACCCAAGCCCCAGCATCCACGTAAAACGTTGGTCATGGCGGTGCATACCTGATAACCTATGGCTAGAGAGGTAGAGGCAGGAGTCTCTCTGGACAGCCAGTCTAGGTCAGTTCATATGTTCTAGGTTCCATGAGAGACTTGTCTCAAAAATTAAGGCAAAGAGTAATCCGGCAAGACACTCAGTATTGCTCTCTGGGCACACAAGTGTACACACACACACACACACACACACATTGTCTCAAACATGAGGATAAAAGTGACTTTCAGATCACACTGGGGTATCACCTACGGGACTGCACAAGCATGTGTTAGTTTCAGGGCACACCATTGCCTCTCATAGATTGAGACTCTGAGATGACTTTGCTAACTGTAGTTTTTTCTTCCAGCAGGATGCAAATGAATTGTCTGATGGGCTCTATAACCCACTAGGTCGTGGCCTCATTGCACACAGGACTTTGCCCAATCCTGCTTTTTCTCCCAAGGCCTCACTTCAGCTCTCTGGCTCCTGGCTTTTCCGAGGAAGTGTCTGATCCTGACTTCTCTCTGAATTGCCTTCTCTCTCCTGCCAGCTCCCTGCTCACAGAGGTAAGTTAATCCCTGACAAGGGCTCTCTGTGTGTAAGAGTGGATTCTTAACTTCTAAGAATTGGCCTTTGATTGCTCTCAGCCACTGCTGCCCTTATTCCCACATAGTCCCCAGCTGTCCTCTTCCTAGGCAGCCTCATTCAGGCTGAGATAGCCCAACCTGCAGACTCTGGCCATCCTCCCAAATGGCTCCAACAGCTTCCACCTGCAGACACACACACACACACACACACACACACAGAGAAATAAATACACACACACACACACACACACTCGTGTATGTATATATGTTCATTCTGCATAGAAAGTCAATTCCTGTGACTTTCATTCAGCATCCCAAATTTTTTTGCCAGCCTATGACAAATAATACAGTTTCTTGTCTTCCATTTTAGTACAGGGACAGCATGCCTCTCCAAGGCTATTCAATCAATGAGTAGATAGATGGATAGATACACAGATGAATGGCTGAGTAGATGAAGGATGAATATGTACAGGTGGAGAAGCGAGTGATAGATGGATGGGTGAGTAGGGGACGAATGGGTGGATGAATAACTAGGTGAGTGAGTGATTGAGCGAGTGAGTAGATGGATGGAACGATGGATGGATGGATGGATGGATGGATGGATGGATGGATGGATGATGGATAGATAGGTGGGTGGGTGAATGGACAGACAAATGGCAGGCAGACAGTGATGGTCAATAGATGGGTAGAATATGGGTGGATGGTTGGGTGAGGGGATGAGCAGATGAGTGGGTGAATGGGTGGCTGGTAGATGGGTAAAGAAAGGTTGGATGAATGGGTTGGTGGAAATCTGGTGAGTCCTTACCTAAATTGCTACAACTTGATCTCCAGGTCTTGAGAGCACAGTCACCTGGATGGAAAAACTCTGAGCATGTGTAGGGGAGATTGTAGATTAGGATAGCTGAGACAAGAAGACCAATCTATATATGTTAATACTACTTCATGGCCTGGGGTCTTAGATTGAATTAAAAGGAGAAAGGGGCTGGTTATCAACACCCCTCCCCCACTCCTTCCTGTGATTAGTTCCTGCTGACATCATGGACTGTATCCCTTTGAATTGTGATCCCATCCTTACAGTTGCCCTGTCAGGTACTTTGTCACAGCACCAAGACAGGTAGCTAGCTAGTAACACTAAGTAACCTTGGGCAGACCACATTCTCACTCTGAGCCTCAGTTCCCCCCTTATGAGAATGAAGACTGGGTGATAGCAATGACCCTGACTGTCACACGTGTGCTCGTAAGTCTGAAGCACAGATGAATCTTTGAACATCCAGACACTCTGTGACACCAACTTTAGAACAGAAAAAAAAAAAAAATTAATGAGGAGAATTCAAAAACAAAGCAGAAACCCTCCTGTCAAAATCAGAGTTCTATTTGTCAGGAAGCTGGGCCAGGGAGGCTGCAGGATGAGATCGCCCACGGCCTCATCTTTATTCATGGAGTCCTGCTCTGCAACAAAGGAAATCTCTCCATCAGCGCTGGTCTGAAGGGCAAGGAGGGGCTTCTCCAGCTATCTGAGTGGAGGTGGGCCTTCCACCTTCCCCTTGCTAAAAGAGATGCAGGTGGTTTTGATGAGCCTGGGTCCCTGGCAGGGAAAGCAGTGGTCAGGTAGACAAGACCAAGAGCTTGTGGTCACCTTCCCCAGCAGGTAGCTGATAGCTGAAGAGATAAGAATGAGGAGACGGGACTTTTCCTTCCAGCAAGAAATTACCGTTTTGACCGAGGAGGGGATTTTTCAGAGATGCAGCCTGGGAACCCGGCTTTCTAATACCGAGACCTGGCATCTATTCCCATTTCAATGGTGTCTGATTCCAGCCATTGGGACTCCCGCGGTTCTTTTCTATGGAATTTGCATTGAGATGATTAGAGACTGCAGGAGATGGGGAGCCAATTTTTTTTTCCAGCCCTGAGCTTATCAATGCAGGAGGCAGCACAGAGCTCAGAGCAAACTTCATCTTGTCCCAGGAAACTGCTTCTGCCGCTGCCACCCCCACCCCCACGCCTATCTGATACCCACTTCAAAATGAAAAGAAGAAAAGTTAATAAAAATCAGAAGGACACCAGACCCATCACTTAGCATCACTGTGGCGATCAAAAAAACGTGTAAGAATACCTTACGGAAGCACTCTGCTTAAAGAATTTCACCCCTGAGAAACAAGTGACTTTCTTCTTCAAAGCTCTGCTGTATCAAAGTCTCCCAGAAAGAGGAGAGTGGGAAGAAGACAGAAATTGGGGTTTGAAGGCATGTTAATGAGTCTTTTCTTGGAAGGCAGGAAACCCTGTCTCCATACTGGCTGGTAACAAGAGACTTCCAGCTTTAGCGAGCCAGGGCTAGGTAAATGGGTTCCGACTGAATCTCAGGAGAGGACCCTGAGGCAGGGCAGTGAAGGGGAGCTACCAGCAGAGGTGACTCTCAAGGGAAACCTTTCCAAATCAACTTGCTGGCAAGGCAGTTCTGGTGTGCATAGGCCTTCTAAATATTGATTACGCATCTGAGAAACAGAACTAGATCCGCTCGGTCCACAAGGAGCAGTGTCTGCTTGGAGTCCAGCCAGCCTGAGTCCCAAGAGTTATTACCTGAAGGCATGAATGGGTTTTGCAGAACCAGATTTAACTCCAGGAACCCTTGTGGGGCCACAGCCCGGAAAACATCCTTTCCCATAAGTCCCTGCTGCCTGGCTATTCCTTTCTGCCAAGTCTGTGAGCTCTGGAGAGCAGGCAGGCCCTGGTTCCTTTCTCCCATAGAGAGAGATATATGGGTGGATAGGAGGCTTGCAATCTGGGCTGGGAATGAGCACACTTGTGACTGTCTCTCAGGTGACAGTAACCTAGTGCCTAGGCATAGGCTCTGTAAATGTCTTAAGGAGACAGGAGCAGAAGCTCTTGGGTGGGTGTGCTCTGTGAATATCCCAGAGCAGATGGTAGCAGAGGGCCACCTGGCAGGTCCCCTGGGGGCACTTCTACCCCGAGCCTTTGGGAACCCATGGGTCTTCTGAGCTATGCAGCTCTACTCTCCACTGATTCTGGAAGCATCTGTTTCCTGATTTTAAGCATCTTTCTCTACTACCTGGAGCAGTAAATGCTCTAAAATCCAAACATATACCAGGCCATAATAACATTTGTATAAGTGGCCCAAGCAGTTAGCAACTCACTTATCAAAGACAGAGTGGTTAGCGTGTAGCCACCTGAGGACCACACCTGATCATGGGTCTTTAGGGAAACTTCAGTTTAGTTGTTTAGGAAGCCACAGAGCTAATGGCTCTGTTCCTGGATACTATGTATCTACTCTAGGAGTCTCCTTGTGGTCTATCCACTCCTCTGTGTCCTAGAATAGACCGAGAATATCTAAGAGCACCCCTGATGAAGGCTAGCCAACCCTGTGGTCCAGGATACCAGATCAGTGTTGGCCCTGGAAGACAATGATGACCCAGAGCCTCTGGGAACTGTGACATGGTGGTGCTCTCTCCTCTAAGACCACCATTGCTAATTGTAGAAAAGGCTGGATGGCATAGAGGGTGGAGATCCAGGGGCATGGCTTATATTTCTACAGAAAAAGTGAAAGAGCACATAGCCAGACTTCAGAGAGAGAGAGAGAGCACCCCCAAATAAAAGCTGAAACTAAGAAAAGAGTATCATTATGTTCTAGGAGAAAAGAATGCAGAACAGTGAACCCCAACATGGGTCTGGAAAACATGGGAGTTTGTCACTGAAGAAACCATTGCCTGTGTAGGATGCAAAACAAGAAGTTTAGATGTTGCCTTACTTAGCTCTGACTGTCACCTTGACATGGCCCGAATCATCTGAGAAAGCAGTCTCAATTGAGAGATTGCCTAGATTAGACTGGCCTATGGGAATATTTGTGGGGAATCTTCTTGATTGCGTATTGGTATAGGTGGTCCTAGCCCACTGTGGGTGGCACCATTCCCTAGAAAAGGAAGGGTTCTAGCCTGTATAAGAAGTCAGGCTACATCTGAACCTCAGAGCAAGCCAGCAAAGCAGCATTCCCCCATGGTTTCTGCTTCGGTTTCTATCTGGAACTCTCTCAACTGTAGACTGTGACCTGTAAGCTAAAGCAAACCTATTTCTTTCTTAAATTGATTTTGGCCAGAGTGTTTGACTACTGTAGTGAAAAGCAAACTAAAGCATAGGAGAAAAGCAGAATTCTGGCCACCACAGCCTTTCTTGAATGAGTACTTGGTGCTGGAGATGGATTACCCTTTCATGCATGTGTTTCTTCAACTTCTCAGCATCTAACTGGCAAAGCAAGAGATACTGAGGCAGTTCCAAGACTCAAGGACTATCATTCTTGCTGCAAGGGAGATAGAAAAGGGCCACCGTGGGCTGTGAATCTGTTCACACTATTTAAGACCAAAATCAGTGTGAGAAATCTAACTACTCAACAGAGGCAAATGTAATAACTGTTCCTGGCCTTTGACTGGATAGAGACCCACCCAGGAGCTGACAGAGCCCACTTCTGGATGTGTCTGTGAGGGAGTTTCTAGAGAGAATATATCGAGGGCTGAATGCGGGTGGCACCATCCCATAAGGTGGGGACAGAGAGAACAAAAGGGGAAGGAGAAAGCCAGAGAAAGAAAGCATTATCTGCCATTCTTCCTGGCCTCTGTGATGTGAGCTGCCTGGATCCACTGTGCCCTCCCTGCCAGGGCACATTGAAACCTCCAACACCATGGGCCAGAATAAATCTCCATCCACCTTTAAGTGTGTTTCTCTCAGGGATGCTATTGAACACCCCAAACATCTCAAGCTACAATATATCAAAGATTTCACCAATAAAGATGGTGGAGTGAGAAATCAGGTAGAATGTAGAAATGCATATACCTGCATTTATAGGTGGTATACATGGGTCTAGACGGATAACATTTAAGCAGATGACATAAGCACAATTACATAATTGATAACAGGGCAATACAGCCTAAGTCGTGGTATAGGAGGAGTTCATCCTATTAAGGGAAATAAGAGTCAGAAAAACAAATATCCCATTTTCTCTCACTTGTGGGTCCTAGAGTATAATAGACACACAAAGCCATATATGTGTATAGGAAATGAAAGTAGACATGAGATTTGTCTGGGGGCAGGGATGAATGAGAATAAAAAATGAGGAGAAAGAAGGTGCTGGATATGACCAAAATACCCAATATATCTGTATGAGAATGTCTTATGAAGCCCATCAGTACAATAATATCCGCCAATATGCATCTAATTAATTAATCAAGTAAATGAGCAACCATCAAATATTAGATGCAGACAGTCTCAACAGAGGATCTGAGAGATGCTGAAGGATGGGCTCAGGTCAGTGCTGGCACTCTGTAGAGGGTCCAGGGGAAGCAAGGGCTAACTGCTAACCAAGCACATGTGCCCACTGTGGTGGAGGCAAAGCACCACAGAGAAAGCATGGTCAACACCAACTGCATCTATGAGCCCAAGAGCATCTCAGTAACGCCATTACAAAGCCCTAAGGATCAGGAAACCCCATCCAGCAAGGAGACAAGACCCTTCAAAGTATGAGACAGCAGTTATCTCAGGAATTCAATAGAGACTCAAATAACAAAACCCACCATAGGTATCGATCCTAGCTGGAAATCTGCGATCGATTAGAAAAGTGCTGAAAATAATTTAGGTAGACTTAATTCCATTTTGACACACAAAGCTCTTAATGCAAGTATTATGGGGTACTTTTTGTGGTGCTTCTGCTTCTTCATATGCAGGCACTGATAGGAAGCAGTCTCCAAAATGAAGTATTAAGTGGGTAAAAAAAAAAGATAGAGGAACTTAGGGCTGGGGGAGGGGAAGGAAAGGAAAGGGATGAATGAAAGAAAGAAAGAAAGAAAGAAAGAAGAAGAAAGAAAGAAAGAAAGAAAGAAAGAAAGAAAGAAAGAAAAAGGAAGGAAGGAAGGAAGGAAGGAAGGAAGGAAAGAAAGAGAGAAAGAAAGAAAGAAAGAAAGAAAGAAAGAAAGAAAGAAAGAAAGAAAGAAAGAAAGAAAGAAAGAAAGAAAGGAAGGAAGGAAGGAAGGAAGGAAGGAAGGAAGGAAGAAAGGAAGGAAGGAAGGAAGGAAGTAGAATGGGAAGGAGAAGAAAAGGAAGAGGGAAGGAGGGAGGGAGAGAGAGGGAAGGAGGGAGGGAGTACAGGTACGTTATTGCATCATTGCATCAACAGTTGCTACATCTATAAACAGTGTCAAGAAACAGGTAATAATGAGATGCCTCTGGGGCAATGTTGGCAAAGGAACAACGGAAGAGCTTTTTCTATATCCTATCAATACATCTAAGTGGGTTCCTAATGACCAGCATGCTATTATCAATACCAGCTGCAGAGGTGTTACCCGTGAAGCAGTGAAACTTCCCCAGGGGATCGGGGGCACTGTGTGCAGACACTTGAGCTTGACACACTGGGGAGGGCTGTAGACGGTACCAGGTAGAACAAGTCAGGAATACTGGCTGAACACTGAGCCCAAGACAGCTGCCTCCAGCAAAGACCTATCTCACCACCGAGGTCATTGTCACTCCTATGATGTAAGTGTGAGATAATAAGAATTAAAAATGCATTAAGTAGGGGGACTGAAGAGATGGCCCAGTGGTTATGAGTGCTTGCTGCTCTTCCTCAGAGGATCTGAGTTCAGTTCCCAGCAGTGGCGCATGCTCAGCTTCTGAGGCTGTGGAGGTGGCTCCATCCATAAAGTGCTTGCCAAGCATGAGAACATGAGTTCAGGTCCCTGGAACTCACATAAAAGCTTGGTGCAGTAGCATGCACCTGAGCCCCCAGGGCCAGAGAAGAAAAAAACGGAGGACCCTTGGGAGCTGCTGGACAGTCAGTCTAGCCAAAACAGTGAACTCCAGGTTCAGAGAGAGACCCTGCCTCAAACAAAACACAGTGGAGAGTGATGAAGAAAGAAATCCTGAAGTTGATCTCTGGCCTACACACACATGCACACTCACACGCACACACGCGCGTGCACACACACACACACACACACACACACACACACATACACACACACATGAATCCTACCTAACCCACACATATGGGCACACATGTGTGCACTCTGGCAACCACCATACATGGGAGGACTTTGTCATCAGGACCACAGGCATCAACGGACTGAGCCCAAAGGGGAGAAAGTCTTGCAGCTGCCTTGCTCCATCCTGACCAGATCTGCAGCAGCACCACTGCAGAGCTCAAGGACTCAGTTGTGCTGAGAGCATTCACCTCTACTGCCGGGGAGAGAGGGTGCCAGACCCACAATCTGTAACCGCCTTGGAAAATCAATAAGAAACAACGTGACAGACTTCGCTCTAATTGTTCATCTCTTGGTAAATATGGCCTCACCTCTGTGGAGCCCCCCCCCTCCCCGACTCAGGAGGTTGACACCTTTAGAAAATGCTTCAGAGACACGTAAATGAATGTGCAGAGAGAAAAGCAGAGCTGCTGACAATGGGGCAGCGCTGACAGGCTTATTAGAGGGATGAACCAAGGCACCTGCTGTGGTCATGGGCAGTTTAGTAAACAGTGATTGCTCTCCAATTGAGAAGAGCAATTGAGATGGAGAAGAAGCCCAGATAAGAGGGCTTAATAGGAGAGTTGCACCCATTCAAATGAGTGGCAATGCAAATACTTGTCTTCTGTTCTTAAAACATATTTACTCTGTGTGTGTGTGTGTGTGTGTGTGTTTGTGTGTGTGCATTTTCATGTGTACATGAGTGCATGTGTGTCTGCATGCACATGCTTACATGTGTGTGTGTGTGCATTTTCATGTGCACATGAGTGCATGTGTGTCTGCATGTGCCTGCATGTGTGTCTTCATGCACATGCTTGCACATGTGTGTGTGCCTGCATGTGTGTCTGCATGCACATGCTTACATGTGTGTGTGTGTGTGTGTGTATGTTTTGCAGGAACTAGTCTGGCATGTAGAAGTCAGAGGACAACTTGCAGGACTCAGCTGTCTTCTTCCACCCTGGGGTTCCCCAAAGATTGAACTCAATTCATCAGGCTTTGCAGCAATCACCTGTACCCACAGAGGCTCCCGGAATAGCTAAACTTTATCCTTAAAATAGTCCAGATGTTCTTTCATCCCTCTG
Source organism: Apodemus sylvaticus (assembly GCF_947179515.1). NCBI lineage: Eukaryota > Metazoa > Chordata > Mammalia > Rodentia > Muridae > Apodemus > Apodemus sylvaticus. Next base: position 55,412,996 of record NC_067488.1, on the reverse strand, counting down.
CCCAAATGTCCTACTCCTGGATGGTAGGGCATATTAATAGGTACGCTTAGATGCCAGGCAGTGGTGGTGCACGCCTTGAATCCCAGCACTTAATCCCAAGCAAAGACAGGCAGATTTCTGAGTTCGAGGCCAGCCTGGTCTACAAAGTGAGTTCCAGGACAGCCAGGGCTACACAGAGAAACCCTGTCTCGAAGAACCAAAACAAACAAGCAAGCAAACAATAAACAGGTACATTTTGGCTGCATTAAGTCCCCATCCCCAGAAGTTCTGACTTGTCAGGACCATGTGACAACATTCTGCATGATGCTGAGGGACAGAGAAACTGGACTCTCATCTCTCCATTGTCTCTGTGGCGGGTGGGGGGAGTGCTTTGAGGTTTTCCAGGGATGGCCATATATTCTTTATGAGTTTGCCAGTGTGGAAGCGGCATATGTGATAGCCAATAGCTGCACTGGGGCATAAGTGCCCCTTTGTGACCTAAAACATGGACGCCACAGTTAGCAAAGAGCCGCCCCAGCAAGTGCTTTGAGACACAAGACTAGAAGACACTGAACAACTGAGTTTGTTCAATAAAGTCAGCAGAGAGCACAGAGCCTATCAGACAGTGTCTTCATCAGACAGTGAAATTGAATTAGATTCCACAATAGCCGGCGTCTGCGGCCCATTTGCATGGCAAGTGTGAGATTAGAGCAGAGTAATTTGGTAATGAAGGTGTTTGCTGGATTTCTGGGCATGCAGCTAGGTTTCAGTCAAATCTTCCCTGCCACGCGAACTCATAAAGACTTTAGTGTATGATTTGAGGACCACACATTCCAAACCCAGACTGGAGTTTCATTCTGCTAGCTTCTTGGAAAGACTACCCTAACTCTCAATGATTAGACCATCCCCTACTTCTGAGCCTGAGGATTCAGTGTTTAAACTTTAGACCCTAAAGCAACCCATTGCATGTGGAATTATAACAAAGGGGTGAAACTGGTTATAGCAGGGAGGCGAAAGCCAGCTACTAAGCAACTTCTCGGTCTTTGTGTCTTCTAAGCCACACGTCCTAATCCATCTGCCCCGCTACTACGCGACCTTCCCATTCCACACCAAGCTCTTTGGGAATGTCATCCTCTGACCTCTGACCTTGACTATTTCCTGTTCTGCTGCCCTGCTTTCCGCCCAAGCTAGTGTGTGGGACCTAGTGTGTGGGACCATGGTATGAGACAGTCTGTGGCCTGGTGGAAGCAAGGCCACTCCAGAGACCCAGTAGAACATTCTACTAGGACAGAACCTGTGAGCTATGCTCCCAGACTGCTGACTCCTCAACGCCATAATCCTGTGGCCATCAGTCAATATGGCCAGGCCCCTAGCATTCTGACTAGACTCCACCCCTACAGTCACCTGACTACAACCAGGCTTTCCCCCGCCCCTCAGTTACCTGGCTGTTGTCAGGTAACCCAGCTTACTATAAAAGAAGGCTTCTTGCCCCTCCTAGATCTCTCTCTCTCTCTCTCTCTCTCTCTCTCTCTCTCTCTCTCTCTCTCTCTCTCTCCCTCTCCCTCTCTCTCTCCCTCCCTCTCCCTCCCTCTCCCTCTCCCTCTCCCTCTCCCTCTCCCTCTCCCTCTCCCTCTCCCTCTCTCTCTCTCTCTCTCCCCCCCCTCTCCCCCCCCTCTCCCCCCCCTCTCCCCCCCTCTCCCCCCCTCCTCTCCCCCCCCTCTCCCTCCCTCTCCCTCCCTCTCCCTCCCTCCCCCTCCCTCCCGCCCGCCGCCCGCCTCTTGTCTCTCGCTGCCCTCTCTTGGCCCCCCTCCTCTCTCTCCATTCTTTCCCCTCTTTCCACATGGTCATGACCATCCCTCATCCCTCTGTCTTCTCCTTTCTCTTTATTTCTCTATCTCCTTTTTCTCTATTTTTCTAGTAATAAAGCGTTGAAACTATGAGCTGTCTCTTATCAAAACCCGCCGAGTAGAAACATGGAGCAGGCTTCAGCTTTTCCAGCTACCAGGGAAGGATCGAGCCTCCTCTCAGCCAAGCAGCTTCCTCAACAGGTCCATGCCAGAACGGCAGGCACCGCCTTCTGGCCAAAGACCTCCACGCTTCCTGTGTGCTCTACAGGTACCCAGGTGCTGCCCTTCCTACCCCGGTGCGGTGCGCGGTCCTGATGGTGTTTCCCTATCCCCCTGGGCTCTGCCTGCCAGAGTTCTCCTATGCGACCTTGCCCTGCCACCCTCGCTCCCCTTTTCCCCCACACTAGTGGGTATACTGGACCCTGAACAAGACCACAAGTCAAGCCGGTGCAGAGGAACCTCCAGGAAGAGTGAGAGATAGATGTTCAGGCGGGAGACGGTGCCTTGTAGACAGATATGGTTGAAAGCACAGGCAGGACACACTGCAGAGTCAGAATGCCCTGCCGCCACCTGCAGAACCAAGACAGGTTCTATTGCAAGTGAAAACCATGGATGTCTTCTGAGTCTTGCTGTCTATCTCAGCCAGCTTCACCCTGTCTAAGTCCCCAGCCCCAACCCCAACTGCCACTGGGCTGCGACCACCAGAACCTAACATATTCCTGGCGATTTTTCTCTAGTTAGTTAATATTATCAGAGTATTTTAGTGTGTATCACCAGAAAAAGGATAAAGGATATGAGAAGGCTGAGAAGATAGCTCAGTTCAGTAAATTCTTGCTTGGTGAGTAGGAAGGCCTGAATTTGGTCTCTAGAGCCTATATTTATAAGGCTGATTGTTACTTACACACTCTAGCAACCTCAATGCTGTGGAGGCAGAGAGAGATTGAATGAGATTTCTCCTAGTCTCTGGTGTTTGAATACTTGGTCCCCAGTTGGTAGGTAGCATTGTGGGAAAGTCTAAGAGGTGTGGCCTTGTTGAGTGTACAGAGCCATATTGGGGCAGTCATGCTCTTGGTTGGAGTTTGACTTTGGTCAAGGACAATCCCTGGCTTCGGGCAGGAATCTGCCTATTAGGACATAATAGGGAAGTAGGTTAAAGCAGGAATTTTTATCCTAGGGTGGAGTGCTCCAAGTAAAGGTTAAGTTCTTTGTTCCTCCAGGTCTAGGAATTCCTGAATTAAGCAGATGATCCACCCAGCTGCTGGAGCAGTCAAGACAAGGACCTCCAAGAGAAGCTAGACAACTTCCACCGGAACTCAGCCTGGAGTCTGGTGGGGAAGGGTTTGCCCAAACTGTTAAAAGGTCTGGTGCCATTAAAGTTTCCAGCTTTGATCAGTGAATATTATCTTGGCCATTTTTCTTTTCGCCCCTTCCCTATCCATCCCCCAGCTTCTGTTCCAGCAACCCAGGCAGCTATGGAATCCAACAGTTGAGGAAGTATACAACTAGAGGTAAGCTTTGTGTCATTTCTAGTTCCTGCTCTCTGTTTTGTGCTTACAGTTCAAGATATGAACCCCAGTCTGCCACCTGCTGCCTCTCTTCCACCATCATGGATTCTAACCTTTTAGAACCCTCTGTGATCCTTCATCACACCAACAGAAAAAGTACAACCACAAGACAACCCCTGGCTTCCATGTACATATACATCTATGTAAAGGAGGAAACACACACACGTGTATATGTGCAACCATGTGAATGCACATATGTACAAACACAGAAAAAGCTGGAGAGGGAGGAGACAGGAATGATGCAGAAGTTGAAGAAGGGGGAAGAGAAGAAGAGGAATATTAGAAGAGTCTGGGAAAATCACTTGTGGAAACCCCAGGCTGCCTACAGCCTGCACTGGCTCGGGGTGGGGGTGGGGCGCAGCAAGTGACTCAGCATGCTCCCTGGGACTCCTTGGAACCTTTCACAGGAGCACTGTGAGGAGCTGCCACCCAGGCCTTTGTGCACCTTCTGGAGAATGGCATAGAATCATGTGCATCCTGTAACCTCCATCCACCAACTTGCTTGCAACACCAAAGTTCCCCTTGGTGGGGGCAGGATTGGCTAGGCCCTGAAACCCAGCAGGAAACTTGTCTGGCCCTGCAGAACAACTAGGAAAATGAACTTACATTGGTCTCCTTTCTTCAAATAAACACATCTTCTCCACACCCGTGGAAAGACAAGCTAAGCATGCATTAGCAGACAAGGTGGTGACAGAGTTCAGGCGGAGCAGAGCAGCTCCATGTCACAGTCACAGGGGATGTCTGTCGTGCCAATTAGGAGCCACTTGACCAAAAGGGGGTCACATCCTGGAGGAGATAAAGACATTCTTTGGGTGTGCCTATGTCATTTAAAGAGACAGTGTCTTCTACACTCTCTCCTAATTGGGTCCCCGTAGTGCTGGTTTGCTGCTAAGCCAATCAAGGAAGGGAGAGATGGGGAGACAGTTCTTAGGGCTCCCCTGATGCTACCTCTCCACAGGTCTTCTCATAGTGATGCACCTACTTGGCTCCAAATCCCCAGAAGTTCTGAGGTCAAGGGATGCATAGGATGCAGTAGAGGTATCTCCTGGGGACAGAGGACCTGTGGCAGACAGAGAAGAGCAGTAAGCATTTATTTACCTCAGTTTTCTCTGCCCTGGTCCTGAGAACCCAGGAGCCGGCCTATCAGCATAGACCCTCTACAGACTTATCAACAGTAATGGCAGCAATTAATAATATCATTCACCAGGCAGGCAATCTAGGTGCCAGCCAGAGCCATCCAAGGTTCTCACCATCATCAAGTCCTCTGGTAAACCTGGGGAGGGGAGGCAGATTTTGTGATGGGGTGACTGGGCATCCTCAGCGTCCAGCAAGCAGAAAAGAGACAGAGATGGAGACAGAGTTTGAGCTGGAACCTCGGAAAGCAGAACACACTGCCTCATCATGTAAGGCAAACACCTCGCCCTCCCTGACCACAGAGCCCAACTAAGCAGTAAGCTCCAGGCCAAAGAGAGACCTTGTCTCATAAAAAAAAAAAGGTACACAGCACCCAAGGAAGAACAGCAGCCATGATGGACCTTTGACCTCCACATGCATGCGTGCACACCGGGACACCAGTGCATGCACACACCTGGACATGGAAAAGAGATGAAGGTAGTGGAAATTATGAAGAAGAAGGAGGCAAGGCAAGAGAGGAAGAGGGAATTCACCAGAAAGATCCACATCTGGCCTCAGCTCCACGTGATCACCTTGGGGTCAAGGCTCTGGGCTGAGCCTTTTCTAAGTAGCCATGAGAAGACCCCCAGGCTTGGGCCCAGCAGCTCTGAATCAGATTCTCCATGCCAGAAGTGGCTTCAGCCCCCCATGAGCCCGGTTGTCTACCCTATGAAATGAGTTTGCACTGATCTCTGAGTGAGGGGAAGGAGGCACTGAAAGAATCTTCTAGCCTACCCCAGTCAGCAGCCAGAGGAGTGGACACTGAGACTTGATGCTCCTCTCCCAGGAAAAAGAACAATGGAGGAAGAGGAGGAGGAGGAGGAGGAGGAGGAGGAGGAGGAGGAGGAGGAGGAGGAAAATCTTAGAAGCTGAGAGTGCATGGCGTGTTGGGTACCAATTCAGCCTCCTCCTCCTCAGAACCACCCTCCTCTCCTCCTCTTCCTCTTCCTTCTCCTCCTCCTCCTTTTCTTCCTCCTCCTCTTCCTCTCAGACCTCACCTGTAACAGTACCATATATTATCCTCAGAAAGCTGAGAGGAAAGTATAGCAGATTCCCTGTGGATAAATTAATTTCCCTTTCAGAACTCAGAGCTTAACTTAGAACTCATTATATACCCTCTTAGAAGCATCCTTTAAATTTAGCCCAGTAAATATGTATGCTGGCCCCTGTGGCTATTAATACCCTGGCTCCACTTATTAGAGAGAGAAAGCAAGAGGGGATGATTGACAAGGAAGATGCACTTGGGGAAGACTTGCCACAGGAGTCAGGCTGGACAACTCCCACACAGTACAAACCCTGGACCAACCTTGGTACAGGCAGAGAAAGTGGTAACTGGCCTGGGATAATGATCAGTTGAATGGACTGGGAAGACCATTGTCCTCCCTGGAGACAACCCCTCCTTCATCAGTCCCTCTCTGCACAGGGCCTGACACACAGACCTTAAGGAACACATATGCATCAAGCTAGCACATGCTCCTGGGAAGGGCCATGTGTTCTCTAGTTGACCTCTTGGCCTTAGAACTCCAGAGCTACTGAGCAAACCACGGGAAAAGCCTGGGCTCTGTGAAAGGGGGTGAGGCACACTGTACTCAAAGAGTAAGGAGCTAGAGAGGTCACAAGCCTCCAACAAGGGTGAGCAAGGGTCTGAGACCCCTCACCTGGCTGCAGTCCTTTGTGTCCCCACATCTCTACTGCCTCCATTTTCTAGAATGAAGCATGCATGCTTTCATCCCATCTATGGGTGTTCTGTCCCTACATTTGTGGAGGGACAAAATTTTCCAAAATAGAACATTCTAGAGTGTGAACAGCAGGGGTTCTAGGCTGGGTAGAATAAATATCATTTGAATTCAGTAACACTCTAACTTTCTGGTCCCAATGCCTTTTCTCAGCTCCTAGGGACAGAGGGTGATGCTTGCTGCCTATAACCTAGATTCTAAAAGACAGATAGATCCTTGTAGGACCTGGAAACTACTCCATTATTCCTGTGTAGCCACCATTCTCTCTTGAAGTCTCTGACTCCATGGACAGTGGAAGGGGAATTAGATGCCTCAGGATCCAGTCTGAGCACTGGGTTATACAGGCCTCTCTACGTCTGGACATGGGGAGCTTGAGGGAAGACAGGAAATGATATGGCCTGTGGGTCAAAAGGTGGGTACCAATGTGCAACCCACATCCTCACGGAGCCTGTTATCAGGACCCATTGCAGATCACTCTCCGCTGAAAACAAGCTAGAAAACTCACACCAGATTCCTGTATCATCTGTGTTTTGCCTTCAGCCTCGGCATGAGGCTCTGAGAATGGTTGCCCAGTGTGGCACTGATCTCCCCTCTGTGTGACTCACTTTTAGCAGTAGCTACGGACAAATTGTGCAGGCTCTCAGGAAGAAGGGTAGGGCTGCATGTTTGGTCTGAGTGTCAGAGTCATGCTAGGTAAGCTATAAACCTCACCCTCTCCTGCCTTCTCGAGACAGGACCTAGGCTGAGTTAAGAGCCCAGGCGAGTAGGGTCAAGTCTTGCTCATGGGGGTGTCGTATCATACCATAGTGCGATGGTTAGGCTTTGGTCAGCTTGACATAATCCAGCGTCATCTGGGAAAGAGGAACCTCCGTTGGGAAAAAATGTTGACATAATTGTCCTGTGGGTCAGCCTATGGGTCATTCTCTTGATTGATGATTGATGTAGAAGGGCCCAGCCAACTGTGGGTGGTGCCATTTCTGGGCAGGTGTCCCTGGATGCTCTTAGAAAGCAGTCTGAGCAAGCCATAGGGAGCAAGCCAGTAAGCAGCACCCCTTCGTGTTCTCTGCTTCACTTCCTGCCTCCAGGTTCCACCTTGGCTTTCTCTAGTGACATTAAGACAAATACATCCTTTCCCTCCCGGTATTGATTTAGGCCTCTTTATCAGGGAACAGAAAGCAAGCCACAGAAAGCAAGCAGTGGTGTATGAGGTTGTCTTTCCTCACTGTGACAAACTGAGTAAATCCAGTGGTGGATTATGATCTAGAAGTGTAAGCCAAATTAACCCTTTCCTCCTTGACTTGCTTTTTGTCATGGTGTTTTTCATTACAGCAGTGAAACCCTAAAACTGTATCTAAGCATGAAGAACTGACTGCAATCCTCAAAAACCATCTTAAAAAAATTAAAACTGTGCATGAAGAAATGCTTTTACAACCTGTGCTAGGGTGGTGTGTGTGTGTGTGTGTGTGTGTGTGTGTGTGTGTATGTGTGTGTGTGTGTGTGTGTGCACGTGTGTGTGCGTGCGTGCGTGCATGTGTGCATGCGTGTGTATGTGTGTGTGTGTGCGTGTGTGCGTGCGTGCGTGCATGTGTGCATGCGTGTGTGTGTGCGCGCGCATGTGCGTGTGTATGTGTGTGTGCGTGTGCGTGTGTGTGTGTGTGTGCGCGCGCGCGCGTGTGTGTGTGTGTGCGTGTGTGCGTGTGTGTGCATGTGCGTGTGTGCGTGCGTGCGTGCGTGTCTGTGCGCGTGTGCGTGTGTGCGCGTGCGTGCGTGTGTGTGTGTGTGTGTGTGTGTGTGTGTGTGTGTGTGCGTGTGTGCCAGGCACATGTGCAGGTTATCAGGCACACCAGGCACACCATCTCTCAGGTCCCCCTTCAGGCGAGTAGTTCAGAATCTGGATCTGCAGGGAAGCCTTTTCTTCATCCTGCTTTCTTCCTCTGCCTGGGGCTGGGGGCAACCTCTATCTGCTCCAGGAGGACAATTTGAAGCAATGCTGGCAGAACAAAACCTCAGCCTAATACCTTTTCACAAAGCATATTGCTTTCTGTAGCTGCAGCATCTGGGAGTCCAGCAGCAGATTCCCCAGACAGACAGCCAGAGCAGGGTTATTTTTAAACTATATCACAGCTCAGGATCTGTGCAGAGCCGGCCGGGAGCCAAGCAGCTGCACTGCTTTCTCCAGTAACCAGCTAGCTCCCTGCTCAAGCCGCCTTCCTCGGAGTGTAGGATTCCAGCGCCAGCACGCAACCTCCTGGAATTCTTCTCAAGTTTGTGGTGCAGTCCGTGTTTTCCCAGAGTCATTACTATCACACCCAAAGCAGGCCCATGCCAAATGACAGAAAGAAACTACAACAAATAGCCATTATTATGCTGAGTGGTGGGCAGGATAGCACCACATCTGGATGCCTGGCAGTGTTTCTTACAGTTTGAGGGAATTTTCACTTTCCTGCTCAGCTACTTGGCACGAGTTAAATGCTAACACTCAAGATGAAATGGGCACAAGATGTGCAAAAATCACCCTACATCGTGATGCACAAGCACCCGCAGTGGGTGCAGTGAGCACAGTGGGCGCAGTGGGCGGCGGCCAATGAGAAGAAGCTTTCCTGGGGATGTCAGCCGCATGCTAACAAGTGCTCATTTATCATCATCATCACCATAATTATCATCTTCATGAACACCATCATCATCATCATCATCATCCACATCCTCCTGACTATGGAGATGAGGATCACATTTTAGTATTCTCTCTTTAACCACTGACAAATCAGTAGCTAAAAATCAGTTCTGCAATTGCTGTGTTTTGCACATCAGTCCTTGCTACAAACTTGCACCAATAAGCTCTGGATACTTCTTTAAGTGAAGTCACGAAGAGCTATAAACTATAAGATTATAAATTATAAAGCCAAACCTAGATATCTGTAATGCCTGGGCCCTCTCTGTCACACCGCCTCACTTCTTAGTGAACTAAACTCTCTTCAAGCACACACACGACGACAGTGACAAGAGCTCTTGGCAACTGGCTCAATTCCCTCCCAGTAGAGCAGAAAATAGCTTCTGCCTAGGGCTCTTCATCCGACCCACTCAGTGTCTTTTTTCCAGATGATCTCTCATGGATGTCCCTTCGAAGCTGGAGCTTTGCCAGGGAACTTGTAGAGATCATGGAGACTGATGGCTACTAGGTCTACCCTTGAGGCCTTGAGAAGAGTATATTGCATGGACGTGTCATTCTGACCCCAATAAATGTCTTTGCACAAGGACTTTATATCTTTGCAATAGGAACTCTGAGGCAGGAAGACCTCCGTCCAGTCCATGGTCTTCCATCGATTAGCCTTAGACTACGGTCAGCTCGTTTATGTCCTGGGAAGCATCTGAATTCCTGGTGCCTTCATGCCCTCTTCCCAACACCTCCTCCTGAAAGCCAATGTAACTCACCTCCAGAGTGTTTCACACCAGGTCCCTCTTCTCCTTCCAAGTTCCCTGCTGAGCCCCGCTCTCAAACCCTGAGTCACCCTGGCAGCAGAGGTAGCCCTGCTCTGGCCTCAACTGTTCTGAGAAAACAAATGCAAGGTCTCAGACTAGCTTTGGACCTTTGTGCTCTTCTCCCAAGCTGTTTCTATGACCCACTGAGTTCTGTTGGCTTCAGGTCACTGTGCACCCAAGCTCCCCCCATCTCAACCTCTACCCACAGCAGTGACTGGTGCCTCTCTGAAACTTGGGCCACTGCAGTGACCTCTGGATGGCCACCTGTTTCACATCCCTATCTTTGTCATCTGTCCTTTACCTGAAATGTGACAATGGCTTCTCACCAAAGATTCAACTTCCCAAACAGTGACTGAGGCACCAAAAGCTTTTCGTGATACAGTTGGTCCATCCTTTGGAGCTGTGTTCTCTTCTTTCTTACGCAAGTTCAAAACATATAGCACCAGCGCTCAGCCTGGCCGGCCATTACGAGGTGCCTTGCCACCCTCACCCCCAGGTCTCAATCTGAAAACTGTCATCCTGTCCCACTGAGCTAAGGTTGGTTTTCCTTTTGTCAGTCACCCCTTGTCTACTTGCTGGCCTCCTCCCTCACCCCCGAAGGAAACAAAAACTTCCAGCTGCTTGTTCTTGTGGATCTTAGCTACTCCCCTGCATCAGCGTCTGACCTCCATCAGGTCACAGTGCAAATCTGATCATGGGGTGGCTTCTCCAGTTCTGCTGCTCTCAGGTAAGGGGTGTGTGTATCACCACAGATACAAGGTGAGGTGTCTTATCAGCAGAAGTGAAATACCACAGTCAACCATACAATGAAATCCAGATCAGCCCCATGGAAACCCACCATGAATGGCGGCCTGGTTGTCACGTTTAACCCTCGTGACCGCATCCGGGTGTCTTTTATTTTTTAGCAGTGAACAGGTAGGACAAGGAGGCTAAAGGACAGTTTGTTTAAGAAGCCTGAGGTCCCCTCATACTAGCACCCCTCTCACAGAATGGACACCTTGTCCTTAGCAACCTGTGTTGTATGTAGTCAACGGAGGCAGCAACCAGTCATCCCAAGCCACCCACCTCCCAAGAGCTCCCTACCTAACAGCATCAGAACCCCACTATGGCTGTCCTGAGGCATCACTGTTACTTTGCAGATTCTCAGCTCAAGGAAGAGGCTGTCCTGTCTGACACTCTTGTCTGGACTCACCTCCCTGCCGGAGCTGCCAGGTTCCGCTTGAGGAACCCCCAGAGTGTTCTTTGCAGCTCCTCCTTGGATCCACCAGATCCCAGGGGCCATGACGCCAACATGGGAGCCCACTACCAAAGCTGCCTCAAGTTTGGGCTGGACAGTTTGCAGGCAGATTGCTCTTCCATGCGGCTGGCTCCTTTGGAAAGACAGGAGACAAGCATTCCTGAGGGGCCCTGCAGGGTGGGAAATGGAGGGGCCTGTCAGTCCTGCGGTATTTTGCTCCCAGTGATGCAGTCTGAGTGCAGAGAAGGCCTGTCATGGAGGAGGAAGCTGGGAGTACTGCGGAGGAGCCTGCCATTCCTGGAGGCAAGGGAGTAGCTGACGGGTCTCTCTACAAGCTTCTTGACAATTCTTCTGGGGACTTTCATCTGGTAGTGTCAACTACAGGAGCTGATTTATCAACAATGTATTTTAGGGATTGGAAGAATAAATGTTTGGGTATATATGGATCCTGAGCATTATATGAAGACCATCACATTCTCCTCAGATACCATAAAGCATTTCAGGTCTGAGTGTGAGCCTCAGGTTTGAGCACTCTGGCTGGAATCCAGCTGAGCAGCTCCAGGCAAAAATGGTGGTAGTGATGGTGGTGGTGATGTTGTTGTTGTTGTTGTTAATGATGATAATAGTGGTGGTACTGATGTTGGTGATGGTGGTGGTGGTAATGGTGATGACAATGATTGTGATGATGAACTTCAGGCCTTGTTCTCACATTGTAAACCTGCCTGATAGGAAAGTCACAGCAATGGCCGTGATCCCTATAAGCTGCATGGAGGAGTACACAGAATGATTTCAACAAACATTAGCCATTGTTTACCTCTTTCTCCTTAAAGATCTGCATCCCTGAGAGATTTGCAGAGCTCCTGTCCCTGTGGTGAACAAGGGCAGAGCAGGATCTGAACTCATCTCCCAGTGAGCCTTCCCCTTCTTCCTCCCATGTTTGGCGGCAGCCTCAGCAACAGTGCCACCTGAGCATGTGCAGATAATCTCTATCACTATATAAATGTGAGCAAAATAAGAAGAGGAGAGCAGAAAAAAGATGGCAGAACTCTACCTCCAAACAGGTAGCTCCTGCCTCAGATGGCAACAGGTACCCAACCATTTGGTGAGGACAGGGGTAGTAGGTAGACATGGGACAACAATCCCACAAACTCTGAGGTACACACCCAGCCCAGGCTTTAGACATGATCTTCTAAGACACCCAGTCAGTGCTGAGAGTCCCTGGCTCCTCCCACCCCACATGCCATCCTTCACAGTCCCCTCTGGCACAAGCAAACTGACCAGAGATCCTTCTTGACCACCGAGGAGCTGTCTCTTAATGTGTCTGGGCAGGACAGGAAACAGCCACATGTCAAGGGGCCTCTGTAAAGTACCACCAATCACACCCTCCAGTCCACAGTATACATCCTCGACCCACTCAACCTCTATGCTAAACATTTTTAGCTCCAGCTGCTCCTTGTGCCATGGGCCATATAGGACAGATGTGTATCACATCTCACTCACCATTCCCAATGCCAGGACAGGTGTGCAGCTCACTCTGGTTGAGACTGGTACCTCACTGGGATTCCTATAAGGCCCTTCACTGATGTAACCACCAACACAGCCCTGCCTGTGAGTAGCAGACGCAAATCTATGGTTCATGTGCCTGTTCTCCTGGGCTTGCCGCTATGACCTTAGAGTCTAGGTCTGGCAGCCTCTGAGCAGGAAGCAAGCTTTTATGGTTTACTTCATAATTTTGCTCTACCTAAATAAGCAGAGAGATGATTGATAGATAACTATAGATCACAGATGAAGAAATGATGAAGTTATAGGCCTGCAGATACAGATCACAGATGGCTTAGAAGGGTGATAGATAAGTACATAGATAAACTGATATGATAGCTAGATGGGGAGATGGATGAATGATGGATAAACAAATAAATAAATTATGGATGGATGAATAGACAGATGATAGATGGGTTGGTAGATAACTGGTAGATGAATGGACAGATGATGATGATAGATAGATAGATAGATAGATAGATGAGAGATATAAATTGATAGGTGATAAATGGAATGATGGATATACAAAAGTTTATAGAGCTGGATGGGTACAAGATATCTATAGATAATCAGATGGTGGATGGACAGACAAATGGTGATAGATATACAAATGAATGGAAGATATATATATATATATATATATATACATATATAGAGATAGATAGATAGATAGATAGATAGATAGATAGATAGATAGATGATGGATGGATGGATGGATGGATGGGTGCATGGGTGGATGGATGGATGGATGCACAGATGGACAGATAGACAGATAGATAGACTGATATACAGACAGATACAGGTGTCTCCACCTACACACCACTGGACCAAGCAGCCTGATCACATAAACTTGTCCTTCCCTGGACCACTTGCCCTTGCTAAGGAAGAATTCACCCAAGAACCCCTCCCTACCAGCAACATTCTGCCTTCTCCTCACCACCATCCCTTCCAGTGTTCTCAGATCCTTCCTGACACTTTCCATGATTAACATTGAATTTCAGAGAATGCTTAGATACCCAATATCTTTAAGAAAGATATGAGAGCAAATCCACCATGGATAAACAGAACTCATGTTTTGGTGAGACAAGGAGGCTGCAAAGCCTCATGCAGCTACAGCTATCAGAAGCTTGCAGACACAGAGCAAGCCCGCCTGTGTGTGAAAGGGGTTGTTATCCACAGCCATACATCAAATAACACTATCGTCTCCACTGTATGGGTGAGGACTCAGAGACACCAACATACTGCCTGAGATCACACAGCAAGACAGAGGAATGGCACCGTTTGATCTTGGTACCTACACCACCTGCGATGCTCATGTCCTAGTGGGCATGGCCAGGTGCACAGGGACTGCCAGGCTCTCCACCAGCCCTGAGTCTCTCCCTGCAGAAGCCATTGTCCTGCTGAACTTGAGCTGCTTCTGAGCACGGGGCCATGGCTCTCTTTCCTATGTACACATGAAGACATTTTTTCTATGGACATGTGTGAGTTCCAGAGTGGACAGGAAGGTCAAGATGCCAGACTGAGGGATACCAGAATGGTCAGAAGCAACTCTGGAGGAAGGCAGGTCTTGGGTGGGAAAAGCAGTTCCCTTCTGTCCTTCCCTCTCTTTCTCTCCTCCTTTCCTCCCTCTTCTCTCCCTCCCTTCCTCCCTCTCTTTTTCTCCCCTCCTTTCCTCTTTTTTTTTGCCCTTGCCTTTTCTTAAGTAAACATGTAGTAGATGTCACATCTTAATTTCTACTGTAAATATTTATCTACAAATATTGGCAGGCATATCCAAAAGAGTGTCTTAATCACAGTCACAGGATATACAAATGTCTAATAAAAACGTTAAATTTCACCTACTGCCTAAAATTTAAATGTACTTCCTCGTACTTCGTGTGGCTGGCATCCTCCATGCTCCCTCGTTTTGAGACTTAGCTGTTGTCTGTAGCTGATTTTGCCAATTTATCCTGAAGCATATAATCAGGAAATGTAAATGGGAAATGTGCATTTTTCGTTGAGATTATTTTCAAGATGAAACTGTGTAGGCACACTGAGCCTTGCCATCTGCATTAGTTACTCTTCTCTGTAATCTAACACTTGACAAAAGCAACTTAAGCAAGGAAGGAAGGAAGGGCTTATTTTGGCCGACAGTTTGAAGGTGCCATCCACCAGGATGGAAAGGCACGGTGGCAGGGTCAGGAGGCAGCTGTATTCACACTGTATCCACAGTCAGTAAGAGGAGAAAGATGAGTGCTGGTGCCCAGCTTGCAGTATTAGCCAGCACTCCATCTAAGAATGAAATGTATCGTTTCTTTTATTTAAATGTATCTTTTTGTCTTTAAAGGAGGATTACAGTTAACCTCACATAATCTTTGGATTTTAATCTTAATCCTAGGAGCCATGTGCCTCCAGTGCTTGTGGTGTGGTGTCTGGTGTGGTTTTGTGTCCTGCATGTGTATGATGGGAGAGTGCGTACACTGAGAGTGGAGGTGGGTTGTGCATGCACATATGTGTATGATGTACAGAGTGTAGTGTGTACATTATATATGCTATGTGGCATACATACTGATGAATATATATGTGTGTGTGTGTGTTGTTTGGGACATACATCATGTATGTGTGTTAGGTTGTATGTGGTATGTTGTAGTTTGTGTGTGTGTGTGTGTGTGTGTGTTCTCACATGCTCACAGGACTGTGTATGTGGACAATGTGGATAGCTTCCCATGCTACCTAACATCCCCCATCTCCTACTCAGCAACTCTAGAAGTGCTAACCCAGGACTTGATTCCAAGAGATTACACCTATAGTTGCGGAGGGGACCCCTGGACAGGGAAGGACACACAGGCTGGACCACCACCCTGTGGTGCTGGTCCATTGCTCTGAGGGAAGCAGCTGCCTAGTGAAGCTCACATGGTTTGGATCTAGTCTTTTACTTACATTTTAGGAGGACCTGAGACCCACTTGGATCAGGAGAGTGACCTTAGACAAGGGTCTGCAGCCTGTGAAAAGCAGCACTGCTGGCCCTCTTCAGGTCCATCCTTGGCCTTAAAGCCCAGAGTCAGTGAGCATCCATTGTGTTGGTGTGGTGCATTCCAGCTGACTTGTTAGCAGATGATTTCACACAGTCACACAGGTACTGGCTCAGATTCACATCAGCATGTTCTTTGACTGGACTTCATCATGTGATAGCAATAACTCCATGTGCACTTCGGGAAAGAGTTTGGTGCCAGCATGGGTTCTCTTCTCAGGATGCATTCTCCACGGGACAGCTCTCAGTAGCACACACAGGAGGACTGTAAGATTTTTAAAAGCTCAGCTCTGTCTATCACTCCAGGGACAGGCAATGACATGTTCACAACTCAGAGCATTTCATCAGACAGATTCTAACCTTCCTTGTCCTCTGCATCTGCACTATGTGGTTTGATTCCTGTGCCCTCCTTAAGCACTGATAATCGGGGATCTTGACTTTTATAATTCTGTTCCATGATGTACTAGAAACACGGAATCCCACCGTGCATGACCCTTGGATGTAGGCTGCTTCAGTCACTCAGTCCCCTGGATCCATGGTGCTGGAAATAAGATGATAACAAATTCAGGAGACAAAGAAATGGATGCTGTTCCTAATCTTTCCTTCTGCAGAAAGGGACCCAGCATAGAAAAGAGGCATAGCCAGCTGGTCTGCTGACCATATATGCTTAAGATTTACTCCCTTCATGGGCATTGTCCATCTCATTCAATTAGGACACCAAGCCTTATCCATGCATGCCTCATCCTGACGATGGGCCATCACAATCTATTTCTTACAGCTTAGACCAGAGGTTCTCAACCTTCCTAATGCTGTGACCCTTTAATACAGATCTTCATGTTGTGGTGACCCCCAACTGTAAAATTATTTGGTTGCTGCTTCAAAACTGTAACTTTGCTACTGTTAGGGCTCATGTGATGTGCAGGATATCTGATATAATATCTTTATGAAAGTGTCATTTGACTCTCAAAGAGGTCACAACCCACATGTTGAGAGCCATTGACTTAGATAAGCATGCTGATAGTACTACATGCCAATAGCTGATTTCTTTCTATTGTCGAGAAGTAATCCATGGAGAGGGTGTTGTTTAGAGCTCCGTGGGTACAGATATGCCACAGTGACTTAGGTACCATGTGTCAAAGAGGCTAGTGGGGATAATTTCAGTTGGAGTCTATCCTACATTATGTGCTTTAGTGTTCACACACAGGTTTTGTTGAGTATATCTTAATGCTGGAGTTTGTGGCAGCCCCCAAACTAGAATGTTAAGGAAACTAACAAGCTATTCTCCATAGTGGCTGTACCATCATAGGTCCTTACCAGTAATGTCCTGGTGACCCCACTTGCCATCATCCTCCCTGCGACTTGTGGGCACCATGCCGGTCATGCTGACAGGTGAGGAGTGGTGACTTGTTAGGCTTTGGTTAACATTTCTCTAACATCCAGCACCAGCCAGGTTCTTCTTAGGTCTTCCTGGTAGGATGCCTTCCCCTCTGTTGACCAAAACTTAAAAATCATGAGAGTTTCAATAAATAGACCCTACACATCAGCTGTCAGGGACATGGCTTTTAGATTCTTCCCACTTGCACACAACTGAGTTTTTATCTTATTGTACTAGAATGGTAGGCTCTCTTCCATTGAGCTATGTTCCCATCCCTGACAATGTTTAGGGTTCAGTCTGTTCACTTTGCCCTTTACAAACTGTGCTTTCTGTCTGAGAACACTCTGTTCAGTCCTTGGCCCTTCAGATCCCTCTGTTTTTCTAGGACTTTTACACTCAACTGCAGGTGAATTTTTATGTAAAATGTAGGATTTAGATGGAAGTGTTTTGTTTGTCTGTGGTTTTTATTTTACCTGTATGCATTCAATTTTTCTGCAATGAACTGTTGCCAGAAGCATATTCCTTCCACTAAATTGCTTTTGTTGTTTTTATCGAAAAAATGAGTCTAACATGCTGTTGTGGCCTGTTCATGAATTCTCCTTTCTGTTCCATTGATCTCTCTAGTGTCTGCTGATAGCACAAAACCTTGGCTGAGATCTACATAAAAGTTCTCATTATTAACTTGCAGGTTGAAAGACACTATTCATGGTGTGAGGGAAGTCCATGGATGGGCAAATATCTTCAAAACATACATGTGGCCAAATGTCAGTAAACCCACAATATGTAAAGAACTCATCCAATTAAGAAACAAACAATGAAAACAAGAGCTAAGACATAAACTGACATTTTTCCCAAATAAGAGGGGAAAATTGAGCAGTAACCATAAACAAAAGAGTACCAATATTATAGAACAGAGAAGTGCATATCAAACTTGGAATGAGCTACTCCCTTGCCCCTGTCAGGGTGCCTACAGACACACATGAGTGTTAGAGAAGGTCAAGATATTGAAGAGGTCAGCTCAGGAACTTTGGAAAGGTCATGGAACACTTGCACCTCTAGAAGGGAGAGCCTAATTAATACTCCTCAGACCACTGGTGGGGAAAAGACCTGAGGGTGGGGACACATTCCGCAGGATGGACAGTTGGTCACCTACAGATGAGGGAAGTCCTTGCCACCTCATTCTCTAAAGACCAATCAGTTTAAAAGTCACACTGTTCTGCCAATCACATTGTGCCAAATGGCAGTGGCCCTGAGGACTGTCTAAAGTCTGACTGGGTGGGCTGTGTGTGTGTGGTTGTTCTCTTCCCATGTGCAGGGTGACCCCAGAATGCTGGATTAAGTAAAATTCCTCCTGCTTTTGCATCGATTCCCATCTCCATGTTCTTCACTCAGGGGTCTCTGGTAAGTTAAGGCTCACCAGAATCTTATAATATCAGTGGGAATTGTTGGTGAGGGACACAGAATAACACAGCTGTTGCGTATTATTCATAACAATAAAGCACCACAATGACTCCTCAGTAAACAAAGCTGTGTTTCTACAACATGCAGAGAACCCACACATGGCTGTAGATAATAGACACCTAAAAGAGGTCTCAAAATGCATGCACACCCACGCTCTGGTGGCACTGTTCACAACATCAAAGTGGGAACAGAAGAGTCTGTCATCCAGTCTGAACAAATGGGCTCCATCCAGAAAGGGGAGCATTGCTGATCCCTAAAAAGGAAGACTTTGTAATGCCCTGTGCAACCTTAATGGACTTCTGTGGACATTGTGAGCACAAACAACCAGATATGGAAAGAAATCCTTACCTCCCATATTGCAATGCCTTTGAGTGGCAGAGTCCAGGGGTATAAAAGTAGAGCAGAGGTCACCAGGGGATGGGGAAAGACACTGGACATGTCATTTTAGGAGGAAAGGAAAGCATTCTGGACATGCATTGGACAAGAGTATAGACATATTCATCATTAAAACATGGCTGAGGGAGTGAACTGTATGTGTATTTACCACAGTTAAAATGTGCTTTAGAACTGGATCGAAGGCTGATGAGATATCTCTATTGGTAAAGTGCAAAGGGCCAGCTTCAGCTTGGAGTAGGGCTCTGAGAGAAGGGATGTCTGGTAGCAGCAAAACTAATGACTTGAAGTCAAATTATGGATCCAAGCTGACAGCCTATATTCATCATTTCTGGTCTCTCTCTCTCTCTCTCTCTCTCTCTCTCTCTCTCTCTCTCTCTCTGTGTGTGTGTGTGTGTGTGTGTGTTCTGCTAGAGACTTTTTTTTGTTTTTGTTTGTTTGTCTGTTTTTTGCCATTCTAAAAAACTCTCTGGAGAGCTTGTCTCTTGCAGATCAAAAATCTGTTTTTTGTTTTGCTTTGTTTTGGGTTTTTTTGTTTTTTGGTTTTTTTTTTTTTTTTTTTACCTATCAATTCAGTCATTACCCCAGGTTTCTTTTGATTATCCCATGAATCAGCGTGCCATGACCCCAGCTCCTTGATTCTTAGAAAGAGACAGCAAGCTCAAGCATGAACAATAAGATAACTGGGTGAGACCCTACCCAAAAAATTACCATTCCTACCACACCTGAGCCTGGACCAAAACTCCCTGTCCTATGCTGACCTTGAACTCAGCCTGTCTTTGTAAGCATAAATAAAAAAACTTAGCTGGGTGAGATCTTGCCCTGTGATCACCACTCACTAAATCTCTTTATCTCTTTCCTTAGGATCTCTCTGACAAGCTGGCTCAGAGTGCAGTTGCCTCCATTTCTTTAGATGAAGCTCCTTATACAATTCATATTACATCCTTATATTTTGGATAGTTGAGATATTATACATTTTGAACTCATGTTTTCAATGTTCTTTCCCACAGCCTTAAGGGCTGTCCTAAAGATCACAGCGTTTTATCATTTTGCTGAGACTCTCTGATTATCATGGAGTCATTAAACTTGGCAGAGAGGACATTCCTTGAGTGAGGAATGTGAAGTAAAAAACAAAGCAAAACAACAACAGAAAAACATATATATATATTTATACATCAATACCTGTGGAGGCCCACACCATTCAGGGACAGGAACTATATCATTGACTCCCCAGGACTCAGAAGTAAAGTGCTTGCCACACAAACAACAAGACCTTAGTTTGGATTCTCAGAACCCACATAAAACAAACAAAATAAAAAGAGGGAGGAGGAGAAGGCAGAGGAAAAGAAAGAAACAAATAGTTTTTAATCTTTTTTTATTAGATACATTCTTTTTTTTTCTATATTCTTTGTTTACATTCCAAATGATTTTCCCTTTCCCAGTTCCCCCTCCCCATAAGTCCCATAAGTCCTCTTCTCTTCGCCCTTTCCCCATCAACCCCCTCCCACTTCCCTGTCCTGCTATTCCCCTACAATGCTGCATCAAGCCTTTCCAGGACCAGGTCCCTCTCCTTCCTTCTTCTTGGGAATTATTCAATATGTGAGTTGTGTCTTGGGTATTCAGAGTTTCTGGGCTAATATCCACTTATCAGTGACTGCATTCCATGTGTGTTCTTTTGTGAATGATCATTTAGGATGATATTTTCCAGTTCCAACCATTTGCTAAGAATTTCATGAATTCATTGCTTTTAATTGCTGAGTAGTATTCCATTGTGTAAATATACCACATTTTCTGTATCCATTACTCCATTGAGGGACATCTGGGTTCTTTCCAGCTTCTGGCTATTATAAATAAGGCTGCTATGAACATAGTGGAGCATATGTCCTTATTTCATGCCGGGGAATCCTCTGAGTATATGCCCAGGAGAGGTATAGCAGGGTCTTCCGGAAGTGTCATGCCCTGTTTTCTGAGGAACCACCATACTGATTTCCAGAGTGGTTGTACCAACTTGCATTCCCACCAGTAGTGGAGGAGTGTTCCTCTTTCTCCGCATCCTTGCCAATACCTGCTGTCTCCTTGGTTTTTAATCTTAGCCATTCTGACTGGTGTGAGGTGAAATCTCAAGGTTGTTTTGATTTGCATTTCCCTAAGGACTAAGGATGCTGAACATTTCTTAAGGTGCTTCTCAGCCATTCAAATTTCTTCAGGTGAAAATTCTTTGTTTAACTCTGTAACCCATTTTTAATAGGGTTATTTGGTTCTCTGGAGTCTACCTTCTTGTGTTCATTGTATATATTGGATATTAGCTCTCTGTCAGATGTAGGGTTTGTGAAGATAGAAAGAAACAAATTTTAAAAAGAACAGCAACAACAATAACAAAGCCCATCAAAGTAAACCCGTGATCTCAGCACCAGGCACATGGAGACAGGAGGATCGTGGAAGCCTGCTGATCAGCCAGTCTTGCTGAAATGGAGCATGCCAGGTTCAGTAAGAGACTCTATTTCACAAAGTAAAGTGCAGAGTGATTAAGGAGGATACTAATGGGGACTGACCTCCACACATGTGTGTGCACACATGTGTAGACAAGTGATTCATAATAATACTAAATGTGGTTGGCAGATCCCTCTACTGTGCACCTCATTTTCAGAACTGCCTGAACTAGTTCTACAACTTCACCTTTCCCCCTGAGAGTCAAGATGATATCTCCTGTATGTAGGAGAAGTCACACCAACTTGTCAGGCATTGCATTAAATCTGTGTGCCCATCAAGGTAACATCACGGCTCCACTTGGAGTTTTGACTTCTGAGCCAGCCTTGTTTCTTTCTGTCTGCTGTGGGTCTATCACTGCTCCGTTTTCAGATTCTTGGGGGATGGGGGGAGCTGAGATTGTTGACAGGAGACTCTGCCTCTTTAATAACACACACTTTATACATGCCCACGCGCTGCTTGTACTGCGCCCGGTAGATTACCCTCTTATTTCCAGTCTGTCTGGAATAGTTTTCACATCCCTCGAGGCATCTCCTCTGACCCATGGATTATTCACAAGTGTAGTGTTTGTTTCTCAGCTTCTAGAGATGCCCCTGCTGTTGTCTGTTCATCTGCTTCCGCTGTGTTGGGGAGCACACGGCATGGCTTTGATGCTTTTTAAAATCCACTATAGTTTGTCTGGTGGTGAGGCTGTGTTCTGTCTGAGAATGTTTACACACACACACACACACACACACACACGTGGAGGACAGCATTCTGCTTGGGTGGAAAGAAGCCTTCCCAGACAGTCAATGCATCTTATGGGCTGACAGCATCGCTGGTTCTTCTGACTAGTTTCTCACTGTGTGCCAGTGAGGAGGGTCAACGTCTCCACCTTGCTCTTTAGAACTACTTCTCATTTCATATTCGGGCCAGGTTTTTGCCTCCTAGGTCTTATAGCTCTGTTGTTGGGTGTGCAAGAATTTAAAAATTTAGGTCCCACGATAGATGGGCCATACTATTATCCTGTAATGCCCATCTTCACGTCTGAAAGTTGCCATTGGCGTGAAATCCACTCTGCTCAGTGGTTCTCCTGCTGTCACTTGCCTGGAGTTTGCCTGGTGGCTTTCTTCATCTTTCCACAGTACCCATCTATACCATCATATTTGACATTTCTTTCCATTTCCTTTTAGATTTATTTATTTTATTTTATGCATTTGAGCATTTTTTGCCTGCATGTATGTCTATGCACCACATACATGTCTGGTGCCCATGAAGGCCAGAATAGGTATTCCAATCCCCTGTAAATGGAGGTAAGCATGGTGGTGCACTGCTGTCTAGGTGCTTGGGAATGAACCCAGGTCATCTGGAAGAGCAGCCAGTGCTCTTAACCATTGATCCATCTCTCCAGCCGCTGAAGAAAGTTCCTCAAAGATAGAATATAGTTGGGTTAGCTTTTTAATTTGGTCTGTAACACTTGTCCTCTTAATTGGTGCATTACACAGTTGAAATATTTGAGGGGTTAAGTAGCTGAACTTAACCTCTCTTTCTCCCTCTCCTTTTCTCTCCCTCCCTACCCTTTTCTCTCCTTTCCTTCCTCCCTCTCTTCCTTTCTTCTATCATCTCCCTTCCTTTCTCTCTCTCCCCTCTCTGCCCCTCTTCTCTCTGACTTGACTCTCCCTGCCTTCCCATGGATTGAACCCTTTCATCATTCCTGATGACTTACTTTTTCCCACACAACATATTTTGATCACATTCTTTGTTGTCCCTTAACTCCTGACAGACCCCCTCTGCTCCCTACCCATCAAACTCCACATTACATTTCTCTCTGGCTCTCATAAAGAAAAAGACAGAACCAAACAGGATGAAAGTAAAATGAACAAATAAAAACCCCAATTAGAAAAAAAAATACCAACATAAAAAAAAAGAGTTCATTTTATTTTGGTCCCCACTCCTAGGCATAGGGCCTTCCCTAGAGTATAGTTGATATATCCAGTGACACTCTATTAAAAAAAAAAAAAAACTGATTTTCCATTTCCTAGCATCTATCTGTTACAAATAGTTTCTGAGAACCTGTGTCCATTTCCCCTCTCAGTGCTGGGGATCTGTCCACTTTGAACTCACAATTCTTGTGCTATCACAGACTCTATGGGTTCAAATACACACGACTCACCTTGTGTCTGGAAGGTGCTATTTCCTTAAAGTCATCCATCACCTCTGCCTCTTACCGTCTCCCTACCTCCTCTTCTGCACAACTCTCTGAGAAAGGGAGGTTAAGACCAGCTACCTAACCCCTCAACTATCTCAAGAATCTGAGACTAGCTAGCTCATGGACATAGGGGGAAAGCTAATGCTATTATTATCCTCAAGCAACACAGCAATAAATGATTTCTAATGGCATACTGCTGTACACATAGATCAGAGACTCACTCAACCCACACCAGAGAGGGTTCTTCTTATGGTACTTAAGAATTAACACCAAGACCCACAGCTGCTGGACATCGTGCAAAGCCTGGGAGACTTCAGAGCACTCAGTCCTAAATAAGTAGCCTTCATCAAACTCCTATTCTGACATATCGATGTGTGTGTGTGTGTGTGTGTGTGGTGTGCGTGTGCATGTGTATGTGTGTGTGTGTGTGTGTGTAGTATGTGTGTGGTGTGTGTGTATGTGTGGTGTGTGTGTGTGTGTGTGTGGTATGTGTGTGGTGTGTGTGTATGTGTGTGGTGTGTGTGTATGTGTGTGGTGTGTGTGTGTGTATGTGTGTGTGTGCGGTGTGTGTATGTGTGCGGTATGTGTGTGTGTATGTGTGTGGTGTGTGTGTATGTGTGTGTAGTATGTGTGTGTGTATGTGTGTGGTATGTGTGTGTGTGGGGGGGGGACTGGCAGTTGTCATGACTTTCTGCTTCACTGTCGTGTGGGCACAGCCAGAGGCCAGCAGGCTTGCCCCTCTGTGATCCTTGCTCTCCGTCTCCCTGGGTAGTCATTCCCTTAAACATATCCTCTGCACAGTTCTGAGTTTTGCTTTAACCATGTCATGTGACTTGGAAGACTCAAGAGGGAAAGGAGCCAACTGTGTTTACCCGTGTTTTCGGTTGTGTTCCATTTTCTGCCTTCTGGATTTTGGTTTTTTTTTTTTTCAAATTGATTAATATTAAACGTTTTCATGCAAATATATATAAGGCACATTGAGTAGATCCCTATGTCTCTGTGATCTCCTCTTTGCCTCACACCACTTGTCCCCTTGGTCCCCTAGATCAGTTTCTTTCATGTCATATGTACTCACGTGATTTTAGAAATCTGTATAAAACCCAGGAGCCACAGTGAAGAGAAAGCCCACCCTGCTGGCATCCTCCTTCCTGCTCCCTGCCTCACTGAGAGCCTCCTTTGGCCCTTATTCAGGGCAGGTCTGCGGATGGCAAGGCACCTGGCTCTCCCCAACACCTCTGGGTCTGAGGGTGTTTCATGGGGACAGAATCTTCAGACTGACAATGCTTTCCCCACAGCTGCTGCAACAGATCCTGTCATTTCCTCCTGGCCTCCCGCTTCTAGTGACAAATCTACTGTCATTCAAGAGATTTTTCCCCCTGCTACATACTTTCTCTCTGGCATCTTTCAACACTTTTTTCCTTTGTCTTTTACCTTGAGGAAGTTTAATTATGTTACAACTATACTTGGATTCCTGTAGGTTTCTCCCACTTGGAGTTTTGTTTTCAAGTTTTTTGTTTGTTTGCTTGTTTGTTTGTTTTGTTTTGTTTTGTTTTCAGTTCCTTGCTGTATTGAACATTTTCCACCCATTATTTCTCCAAGTCCCTTTCAGCTGTTCCCTCTTTTGCTTCAGGGACGAAAGCTCAGGACTCAGACTTCCCACAGCACTGATAAGACCCCAGCTCCTGAGGCTCGATCATCTTTTCCTTGGGGTGTATTTTCCCAGCACCACTCATACCTGTTCATTTGCTTGCTCTATGCTCAGACTCTGCCTGGCTTCTCCAGTCTGGCTCTCCCGTGGAGCTGTCCCTGCACTTACTGATTTCATCCACAGTCTCAGTTCTGAGATGGCATTTTCTGGGATCTCGTTGTGTAAAGGTGGATTCACAGCTGACTTCAAGCCTGGTGTAGTATCTTCTTGCCTCCAAGATGGCCCTCTGGTGATTGATGTGTTCTCCTCCCTCTTCCCAGCAGAGGAGGGACTTCCACGGAATCACAGGCATCTGTGTATTATGCTATAAGATACTAAGTTCCCTGTTCAAGTTGTAGGTAAGTCTGCTGGTGACTGGCTACATTAGCTTTCTCTGTGACGACATTCTGAGGGAGGTCAAGGAGGAGTCCTAATGGACTCCCCTTTCCTCTTCTCTGTCCCTTTCCCCTTCCCCAAAAGATATTCCTTATGAAGGACAGAATCTAATGTCTTCTTAGTCCTGTAGAAAATTAAAATAAAAAAAAAAAAACTTAGAAGAGGTCACTGCAGGAGAAGACCAGGTCTACAAATAATTGATAATCTCCCGAGTGGGAGGGACTCCTTCCTTCTGTCAGGGTCTGTGAACAGATGTGACTAGGGTAAGAGAGAGAAGAATGCCTACTCTTCTCTAGGCTTCTGTCTGGATGCCCTCACCTCTGTTGCTCTGCTGGATGGAGATAGCTTTGGGCTACTTGCTTAAATCATCTGTCATTTCCCTATCTCTGCTCCCACAGCTCCAAGTTTAGAAACAAGGGAACCGGGGGAACTCATACTTATGTCATTGTTTGGGTCTCAAGCTCAGCACACTAGTTCCTGTTCCCAGCCACAGACCCAGGAAGGAATTAGCAGGGAACTGAGACACCTACAGCACAGGGGATATCTGTATTTGCAAGGCTGTCAAGGGGTTAATAGCCAACACATATACAGAAATCAACTCAGAATGAGGAGCAAAGTCCCAAATAGACATTCCTCTAAAGAGGATGTGAACACGGCCACCGGATTCATGAAAAATCCTCAACTCAGTAGTAGCCAAGAGGCCAATGAGCTGCCACCTCTCACTGTGAGAATGGCTCCTGTCAAAGAAGGAAGAAAGATGTTTTTACTCAGTGTTGGGGAGAATGAAAACTAGTACAATCTCCACACAAAGCCCTATAGAGGCTCCTCCAGAAGTTAACAGTGAACAGTTATATGAGCCAGCCACCTCACCACCAACATTCCAGAGAAAATGACAAGGACTCCTCAAAATGAGATCACAACCTGTGTCTGCTTCTGTGTCAGCCACTACAGCTACCACTTGTCATTGGCCTGGTTGTCCAGCAAGGGAGGTATTGGCAGAGTGCATGGTCCATATACAATGCCTGGAGACATTTGTTTCACTTAGTGTGAGGGATAGGAAAAGGATTTCCATCTCCTCAGAAACACAGGATCTTATCAACTTAAATGAGCAGTTTTATAATGGTCCACTTGGTAAAGCTCCTTCTGCCTCTATTTACTGTCTCTTCTATGATGATTTTTGTATAATTTTGCCATCTGCAGATGACTTTTTTTTTTCAGCATTCCTGGTGTTGCATTAGTCTGTGTTCTGTGGATGTAACAAAACATGTAAGGGGAATATTTAATAAACAAGTAGATTAAAGGGTTTGCATAGCTTACTATTTGAGAGATCCAGTGAAGGACACTCACATCTACTCTCTGGAAGGGTCTAGCAGTAGATAACACTGTTATAAAGTACACAGGAGAAGGAAGAGAAGGAGGAGGGAGAGGAGGAAGAAGGAGGAGGAGGAGGAGAGGGAGGAAAAGGAAGAGGAGGAAGAAGGAGAAAGAGGAGAAAGAGGAAAAGGAAAAGGAAAAGGAAAAGGAGGAGGAGGGAAGAGAAGGAGGAGGAGGAGGAGGAAGGAGAAGGAGGAGAAGGAGAAGGAGAAGGAGAAGGAGAAGAAAGTTGTTTTGTGAGCCAAGAAGCAAGAGGAACCCATGCCATGGGTAGGGCTTGCTCACTGTTAATAACTTGCTGTCATGGAAACTCATGGGGTCTCGTGAGAACTACATTAATCCCTGCCAAGGGTGATGCTCATGGTAACCTACCTCTCTTAGCAGCACACCCTTAAAGGTGTTGAAAGTCACAGCAGCAGGGGTCTGAGCCAGTGTAATAAGGAACAATGAGCAATTCTCACACTGAGGTTGATGCTTCTGACAGGTGCGCCTTGTGGGATACACTTAGGCCATGGCTAAACCCCAACAGATGTGGGCATATTGCTTCTACCTCTTTTACCTAATCCCATTGTCTTAATACTTTTAACACAATTTATTGTCCATGGTGGGAAAGATACAAATGGGCCTGTTTTCTTCTTGGCTTTCCATGTAAGGAAGATACTTGGCAAAGTTTAGAATCACCTGAGACATGGGCCTCCGGGCATGTCTGTAGATTATCTCGATCACATTAATTGAGGTGGGAAGACCCACCCAGTCTTAGTTTAATACTTTGTGTACTTTTTTATATTGCTGTGATAAAAAAACAAAAAAAACCCTCAGTGAAACCAGAGGAAGAGTTTATTTCAGTTCCCTGCTGCAAGTTAAAGCCTTCATTGTTTGGCAGTCACAGCAGCAGGAAGGAGTCTGAGCGAGTGTAATAAACAACAATGAGCAATGAATGAATGAATGAATGAATGAATGAATGTTGTTCAACTTGATTTCTCCGCTCTTTTTTTCTTTCTTTCTTTTTTTTTTTTTAGTATAGAATAGAGTTTATTTATGACATGGGGAGGGGAGTTGATGGAGTAGTAAGGGAGAGAAAGAGAGAGAGAGAGAGAGAGAGAGAGGAGGAGGAGGAGGAATAATGGGAATAGAAGGGACAGAGGGGAAAAGAGAGAACGAGAGCAAGCGCTGATGTCTCCACTCTTATACAGTCCATGAGCCTCTGCCTAGGGAATGATGTCTCTCGCAGTGGGCAGATCTTCCCAGCTCAACTAACATAAACTAGATAATCTCCCCAGGGACACACGCAGAGGTCCCTCCCTCAGGTGACTGTGACACTAAGTATCAGGTAAAGGGCTAACTTTCAGATGCACCACTTGTTATTTTTAATCCAGAGGTTTTTTTTTTTTTTTTTTTTTTTTTACATGAATGCATTCAATTATGCAGATTGTCTCTTCCACTTTGGAAATGATCAGACGGAGCTTCTGCTTGGCTGTCTCCCTTGATGGATTATATTAATATATTTTCTAATATGGCACTACCTTCTCATTCCTCGTAAAACTACTTGTTCATGATGTGTTATTTGTTTCGTGTTTTTGCTGCTCTTTTGCGTCTTGGGAGGGAGTGAGGATTTTTTTGTGTATCTACATCCATCAGTGAAGGAGCTCAACACCCCCTGCTTTTCACCCCGTCTTCTGAGGACGGAGGAAGATGACTTCCACACCTCCCATGTACTCTGGATTCATTTAAGTAGATTGCTAGTAATGAGTCTAATTATACGCGGTGTGTTTCCCCATGGAAATGGGGTTTGGAAGGAGTGCTCCTTGCCACCTCTGTGTCACTCTACTGGTAACCACCTGCTTAGATTCTTTCTTCAGTGGGCTCAACTGTGGCTCCCCATAGCTTCCAAGAATGTTGCTCTGTCAACATTGAACTCGATTCTTATACCATTTCCGAATGATCTAGTGACTTAAAAGCTCAGTCCCTCTGCACCCAACCTTCCTTGCACTCTCTCTCTCAGCTCTGACACTGGTCCTTTCCAGGCCCTCTAGAACCCTGCATCAGATCCCCCACGCCCTCCCCATGGTCATGGTCGCAGGCTTTCATTGTGTCTGTTTGTCTGTTCTGTGTCTCCTTTTCTGACTCATAGGGATTCACCTCTTGGGTTTTCCACTCTCTGCCTTCTTTGCGTTCAGGTTGTTATTCGTTCTTAGATGTTTATCTATTGTATTTTTGAAGTTTAACAACAATGATACTCATTTTTATTTAAATTCAAATTTTGCCCTTTATAAACACTTTTTTTTTCTTTCTTTCTTTTTTTTTTTTTTTTATTTTGGGTTTTTCGAGACAGGGTTTCTCTGTGTAGCCCTGGCTGTCCTGGAACTCACTCTGTAGACCAGGCTAGCCTCGAACTCAGAAATCCGCCTGCCTCTGCCTCCCAGAGTGCTGGGATTACAGGCGTGTGCCACCACTGCCTGACTATTTATAAACACTTTAACAATGCTCCATAGATTGTTGTATGTGTGTGTGTTGCAAGCATATGAGTGTGCCTATGAACAGTCATGCAAGGTCAGATCAGAGCAATCTCCCTCAATCACAATCTACCCTAATGGCTTGGACAAGGGTCTCTCACTGAACTGGGATTAATTAATTAACCAGCAAGCTCTGGAGACTCACTTGTCTCCACCCCACCCCACCCCACCCCCAGTCCTGGGCTTACACACAGCTGGGTGCTAAAGATTTGACCCCAGGTCCTCGGGCTGAGTCAGTGAGTCAGTTCCCCAACCTGTGTCCTCGTTGTCTTCTCAGTTTGAAGTCATTCTGTCCTCGTTCCAAGTTGTTTATTGACATGCTTGGTGGGTGAGTGTTCACTTCTGCTAGCTCTGTAATTAACTTCTAGTTTTCCTGCTTGTAGTAAGAGAGGGCTGGATGGATCATTTCTGTACTCTGGACTTAATGAGAGGCTCTTTGTAGCAATAGACATGCTCAATTTGCAGGCTGTTCCATGTACTTTTAAAAGACAATGTATTCTCAATTACCAGAGGTCAGAGTTCAATGTGCCATTGTAGGCTCTGCCCCATTGGTCCCGTCATTGACGGCTTCCATCTTCCTCCTATTAATGGCTGGTCGTGAATTGAGAGAGGCGTAGTAAGCACCCCATTCAGTGCATGTTTAGTTCTCCTTGCTGTAACTCCTATTAGTGCCCCTAGTGTACCCTTCACCTGCTGTCTTTTGTTGGTCCTTCCATGTTACTGCGCATGCGTGTGCGCGTGCGTGCGTGCGCGCGCGTGCGCGTGCGCATGCGGGTTTGGGTGTGGGTGTGGGTGTGGGTGTGGGGGGTGTGGGTGTATGTGTATGTGTGTGTGTTTTCCCGGTGAATGATAGCTGTGGCAAGCATCTTTACCTATCTGCCTTTTGGACCTGATTTCCTTCCATCTGTATTTTTTCAGGGATATATTCACTTGAACTTTCTTTGTCTCTCTTTTTCAGATTTTATTTTATCTTTAATTGTGTGGAGGCGGTTGGACCGTGCACATGAGTTCAGGTGCCCATGAAAGGCTGGAGAGGATGTTGGGGTCCCCTGGAGCTGGAGTTACAAGCAGGCTGTGAGTTGACTGACACGAGTGCTGGGAACCAAACCCAGGTCCCTGGCAAGAGCAGCCAGTGCTCTAAGCCCTGTGCCGCCCCTCCAGACTCCTTTGGCCTTCTTTAATCGCTTTACTTTTGGCAGACCTTGTGTACACTACATAGTGCTGGGTTCATTTCACTGGTCACTCTGAAAGCCTATTTTTTTGTTTGCATCAAATCCATTCCTGTGTTTATCAGTGGAATCGGTATATTTGCCTGCGTTCTGCCACAGTTGTGTGAAATGCATGCACATGATGTGTCGCACATACACACACGTGTGTGTAAAAGATGCAGGGCCTTCCACAAAGAATGGCTGGGACTCTTTAAGTCCCTCAATGGGGCCCCAATTGGGGCAATCTATCATAGCTCGTAATACGTAGGTCACCATAAAAATTAATGTGATAAGTAGTGAGGGTATGCAAATGTTAGTCAACTTGATTTAACTTTTCCATAATGTCTACTTATATTAAAACATTGCATTGCACTCATAAACACACATGCACCCATGCATGTGTGCGCTCACACATGCGGACACATACACACACACCCTTTCTTCTATGCTGCGTCTAGCCTATCTTTCTCTCTGGCACAAGTGCAAGCATCTTCACCCTGTCAGACATCTAACACTTATGTCATCCACATCCTTCCTGACCCTGGTCTCCAGTCCTTTCCATCTCTCCTCTGTCCCAGATCACCATGCTCAGCCCCTATGATCAGCCACATCTCTACCCTTTACACACTCCCTCTCTTCCTACAGTCAGCATGGCTGCTGACCCTCTGAGAGGGTAGGCCTCATCTGTCTTCTATCCCACCCTGGCTCCATGGGTGCCTGCTGTGGCCTCCAGCTGCTCCTCCTCCTCCTTCCCCTTCCCTTCTATCATCTTGGTGAGTCAAACTAGTTCTCGGGCAGACACCGAGGAAAGCCCCGAGGACAGCATTTTCAGGCTTTCATGTGATGCACGGTGACAGGCAGCCTGGCTCACACTGCTTTCTCTGTGTATCTTAAATCTGTGTCCCCAATCCCATCTGCTACAAAGACTTGTCAAAAGACTGGCATCTGTCTGAGCTTTTCTTTGCTCTGTGAGAATTCTGCTCTTCTTGCCTGGAGGACAGCGACTGTTCTTATACTAGAGCCCAACAGCCTCAGAGAGTGTGCCTTGCTGTGGTCCATTCTGGGTCTTCCCCTAACGTGGCTGTTTCCTCTTGTAACACTGAGGCTTCCTGGTATTTCAGGAGGTTGTGCCTAGTTGCAAACGCTGCTTTTCTAGTCTTTGTGCCCCAACTTCTCCAAAGTCATTCATGTTGAATCTCTAGTCCAGTCTTTCTTTTATTACATAATATATATATATATATATATATATATATATATATATATATATATATATATATATATATATTTGTGTGTGAGTGCTCATGCAGGTACATGTGCACACATGTGTGGAAGTCAGAGGACAGTTTGTGGGAACCAACCATCTACTGCTACAATGTCGATCCTTAGGGTTGAACTCAGGACATCCAGCATGAGAAAGCACATTTACTCACTGAGCCCTCTTGGCAGGCTCTTGTCCAGTCTTCTATGTGTGAACTCTCAGAAATTCCTATTGCCCTTTCATCTTTGTATTTCTGATGTCTCCGATGACGTTATCTGTGAGCATCATCTTATTCTGACATCCTATCACATTCCATCTTTCTTTAAAAACAATTCCTTCGCTTACTTCTGGATGTGAAGGTGCATGACTCCATTAATCTTCTCTATGTCCAATCATTTCATTCATGTCTAATTTTAATTCTGGTAAACACTCACCGTGGCCTAGCCAAGTTGACAATAAAATCAATTATCACAATGTTAAACAGTAGCTGCCATCTGCGAAGACAACAGCATTCCAAGACCAGGATGTGATCCAGGCAAAGGCAGCTCTCACACTGAATGTTTCAGAGCCATCCCACCCAGCACCTGGGGCAGGGTCACTCCTGTGTTGACAAATGTGGCATTTGAAGATGTCAGTGATCTTATCTTTAACTAACTATCCCTACCCAGACCGCACTGTACCAGCCTCCCTTAAGTACTGCAGCGCACACAGGGATGGGGGTCACTTAAAGGCAGAGAGGCACAGGAGGAGGCGAATCTCATCTAAAATGTCACTGTGATTTATAGACTATATTTCCTGGGAAAAGTGCAAAGATTTATTCCCAAGAGACAGGCCATTTGTAAACACACAGCTTGGAGGTGTGTGGGGCGGGGGGGGGGGGGGGGGGCTGGCAAGCCCATAGGGGCTTCAGCCATATGTCCAAAGATGCAATTCCTTCCACAAAGGATGGCTGGGAATCTTTAAGTCCCCCAAAGGAACCAAGAATGGGGAAATTTGTCTTGTACCTTATATTGCATAGGTCAAAAAGAAAATGTAACAAGTAAGTGAGACCCTATATGTGTTAATTAACCTGATTTAGTTCCCCTGATAATGTCTTCTTACATCAAAACATCGCATTGCACCCATAAACATATGCATTTGTTCTTTGGTGAAATTTAAAAAAAAAAATTAAAAGTTTTACCACAGAATAGAAAGAATGGTCTTTGCTCTAATGATGTATACAAAGTATCAATTAGTACACACATACTAATTTTCTCACAAATGCATAAAGGAAATACCAACTTAGAACATGAAGACACTGACAACTCTGTAATATTCTGGGGACTGATGTGCCTCCAAAGGGTCCTGTTGGTTGAACCTGAAACTGCCCTCCAGGACGCTTAACCTCAGCTGGCCTTTAGAAATGTAGAAATCATGGGGGAAAGGGGAGAAGGGCTACTGCCCAAATACTGGAAGACCCTCTGTATTTTCAAATATACTGGTCCCCAGAGTACAGATTGAACTTCTCAAGCATGAAGAACACACATGCTGTAGAAACGGCCACTCTGGGCAGACACAGCAAATGCCAGGAAAAAAAAAAAAACTGTAAATAAGACTAGAAATATAAAGATGTTTGGACACTCATCAACAGAGCACAGAAATATAGGCAAAACAGAGGGAAGCAACATTTTGGTGATTTAAATGAGATGTCCCCAGTGAGTCTTTAGAATTTGAAAGCTTAGTTTCCCAGTTTGTATCCATCAGGGGAAGATTAGGAGGTGTGGCCTATGTAGAAAGCATGTCCCTAGGGGAGGTCTGAGTGCCACCATTCCCAGTGTGCCCTCTACCTCCTGCTTGTAGTCTGAGAATCAAGCTCTCGCCTGTTCCTGCTACCATGTCTTTGCTCCACCAAGCTGGCTCTAACCCTCTAGAACCACAAGCCCAACCAAATGCTTCCTTCTGTAAGTTTCCTTGGTCCGGTGGTCCCTCGTAGCCATAGAAAAAGCATCTAAGGAAGAAGGGTAGGCAGAAGACATGCCTACAGTGAATGAGTAGATTCAAAAAAGAATAAAATGGGTCCTCGACGGTAGAAGAGAGAATAGTGGTCTCTGCTTCGTTTTGTTGATTTATCCCGGGTATTTTAGATTCCTAAGTATCTAGTTGACTGCACATGAGGTCCGCTGGAGTCTCCCTGTTTCTCCGGGGTTTAAGGGAATTTTATTTTGTGTTCCTCTTTTACCAAATGCCTCAGGGCACTCACACTCCATGTGCATACTGTGGTGGTCACATGACCAGCTCTGCGCAAAGAGCCCTGTGCTGTCCTTGCTGGGCCCCCACAGCCCCACAGACAGCTGAGTAATCCAGGATTTCAGAGGCCACATATAACCTCCTAGCTCACCAAGGTTCACCTCCCTCACCTTCCAGGACAAAAAGACAGGCAAGTCTTCCTGTGTCTCACGTAGTAATCTAAAGAATTCTCTTGCTTCTTGAGACCTTTGAAGCCACTGCTCCATCTTACCTAGAAACTCCCAGACAACACCAGCGCTCCCTCCCCCAATCCTGCTACAGATTGTTCAGAGACTAAGCCCAAAAACACCCCCTTGCCTCATCTCAGTGGAGCCCAGCTGTCTGGGGGTCATCCTATGACCAGGGGTGATTAAGTAGCTGTCTCCCTGGCTGCTCGAATATCCTTCTTCCTGTAACTTTGAGCTCCAGGGAGCAGGTCAGTGTCCTTTTGACACAGAATTGGAAAAGTTTGATTTCCCAGTCATGTCTTTTTGCCTTTGAGAAATCAGCTTCCCTAAGACACATATCCTAGACAGTCCCATTTATACATCTGCTTCTTTTTAAGCTCCCAGCTCCTCCATGTGCCTAAGGCTGAACTGTTAAGCCCCTGTTCTGTGAAAGAGAGCCCCTCCCAGCATGCACACTCTCCTCTTGGCTTTCTTAGAGAACTGCCCAGGTCCTAACACTGTATGCTTAAGCTCAGGCCCCAACTAACCTCATTTTGATGAAACCATGTGTACTGGCTGGTTTTGTGTGTCAACTTGAAAGAAGCTGGGGTTATCACAGAAAAAGGAGCCTCCCTTGAGGAAATGCCTCTGTGAGATCCAGCTGTAAGGCATTTTCTCAAATAGAGATCAATGCAAGAGGGCCCATTGTGGGTAGGGCCATCCCTGGGCTGGTGGTCCTGGGTTCTATAAGAAAGCAAGCTGAGGGGAAGCAATCCAGTAAGCAGTACCCCCAGTGGCCTCTGCATCAGCTCCTGCCCCCAGGTTCCTGCCCTGTGTGAGTTCCCGACCTGACTTCTTCTGGTGAAGTGTCCCCCAATGTGGAAGTGTAAGCTGAATAAACCAACCGTCTTCTCCCCAACTTGCATCTTGGTCATGATGTTTTGTGCAGGAATAGAAATCCTAAGACAACATGATTCCTTTCTTGTTTATTTTTTTTTATTAATTTTGCATGTGCCTGTGTGCTATCCCTTGTATGTGCATAGGCCTGCATGAACATGCCTATACACATGTCTTCCTCACCAGCTCTCAGTGTTATACATTGAGACAGGGTCTCTCCAGCCTTTTGAGGCTGAAACCACAGACAGGCCTGACTGTCTCACTCCTAGCATTTACGCTGGATGCTGGCAACCCAGACATAGCTCCCATACTTGTGCAAGAAGCTCTTTATCCCCTGAACCAACATATGATTTCTAGAGTTATGCACTGGAATGGGGGTGGGGGGAGTTGTAACAGTGAGTGCTGGGTTCCCTGTCACACTTGGGCTGCTGTCCACAGAAGGATGGAGACCGAATGATCCTGAGGCAAAGTGAGCAGGAGGTCCAAAGCCTTAGGCAGCTACAGGCTGGCCTTATGCATACAAAACCTAGTTCCCAATGAGCCAGAATCTTTGTTCTCATCCCCTGCTGCTGGGAGCTGCAGTGAACGGCAATGCCCCTCCCACCGGCAAACTCCAAGAGAACAGCCAATCTTGTGTATGTAAAGTAGTCACTTTTAGAATCTTTTATGTGCCTATCATATTACAGGCAATCTTTGGAAATTACTAAGACAAGGCTCATACCTGCCTGCAGTTTTTACAGCTTCTTTTCCCCTAAGCAAGAAATAGAAAAGACTCAAAACTGAGCTTGCTCTTTTTCTTTCAAAATGGTTCCTGAGAAGTCTTCTCCCTCAGGGGCTAGTCAATAGGGCCCCACCCCCTCCCTCTTCAGAGCCCTACCCCTGCCTCCCGGAGGCTCCACCCCTCCTTCTCCAGGGCGTTCCTCCTGAGTTCCAGTTCTTTTTGATGCCTTCCTTTACTTGCCAGGTGATTTCCTGACTCTCATTCTGCCATTGGTCCCTGAACTAGTGAACTAGTATCACCACCAGACAGCATCTTCCCCCCAAATAAGTCTTACAGTAGTCATCATTCTTTCTTGGCCCAAACCCCTCAGTGGCTTGATGCTATCCAGAGCATTTACACACCTTCCTCAAACAATCACCTTTGTACCCTTTTTCTAGGTCAGGCCATCTCAGGATCACTGGTCCACTATGTCTTCCTGGAGAAGCTGGTAATTCTCAGAAGCTTTTGTCCCCTCCTCCAACTGTCCCCTGGGACATACTGCCATCCTATAGATGAGGAGCCCATGGTCTTTCTTAAATACACACACACACACACATCCACAACACTCAGACTTCTATTCTGCCTTAGCTTCGTTGCCTGTTGGTGCAATAAAGTACCCTGACAAAAGCAGCTTAAGGGAGAAAGGGGTTATTTCAGCCAACAATTCAAGGTATAAGAGGTCATGGAGTGTGTGTGTGAGTGTGTGTGTGTGTGGTCAAGTCAGCAGGAGTTTGAAGCATCTGGCCACATTACCTTTGCAATCAGAAAACAGTAGTGTGTGTGTGTGTGTGTGTGTGTGTGTGTGTATGTGTGTGTGTGTGTGGTCAAGTCAGCAGGAGTTTGAAGCATCTGGCCACATTACCTTTGCAGTCAGAAAACAGTAATGTGTGTGTGTGTGTGTGTGTGTGTGTGTGTGTGTGTGTGTATGCTAGTGCTCAGCTTCTCTTCTCCATTATCCAGTCCAAGACCTCAGCTAGGGAATGGCGCCACCCACAGTGGGCAGGTCTTCCAACCTCCATTAATATCATCAAGATAATCCCCAACAGACATGCCAGAAGTATGCCTCCCAGATGATTCTAGATTCTGCCAAGTTGACAATTCATATTACCATCTGTGGTAGTTTGACTGAGAAACTTCCCCTGAAAGACTAAGGTATTTGAATGATTGGTTCCCATTTGGTGTCCCTGTTTGCAGAGGTTATAGGGAGGTGGAGCCTTGCTGCAGGAAGTATTTCATTGTGGGTACACTTGGACTGTTTGAAGCTTCACATCACTTTCAATTTTTTCTCTTTGCTTCATGGTATCAGTTGAGGATGTGAGCTCCTAGCTTTCTATTCTAGCTCCAATTCCTAGTGGCTGCCATGCCTCCCCGCCATGAGGGACTCTTAGGACTGAAAGCCAAAATAAACTCTTTCTTCCATAAGGTTGCTTATGGCCATAATGCTTTATCACAGCAACATAAAAGTAACTAAAATGACATCATACACACCCCACACACATGTACAGCCACATTCCAGAGGAAGCTGATGTCAATAGCCAATGTAGATGTGGAAGTGGATGCAGACAATGATGTGGATATGGATATGACCATAGAGGTGGGTATTGATTAGGATGTGGTCATTAATGTGAATGAGGATATGTATATAGATTCATATATGGGTATGAATGCAGATGAAAATATATGTGGATATTGATAATGGTATAAATGCATATGTTGGTATGAATGTGACTATGAGTATGGATAAGGCTATAGCTACAGGTATAGATATAAAAACAGATACCAGTGAGGACAAGAATGTAGCTG
Source organism: Apodemus sylvaticus (assembly GCF_947179515.1). Taxonomy (NCBI): domain Eukaryota; kingdom Metazoa; phylum Chordata; class Mammalia; order Rodentia; family Muridae; genus Apodemus; species Apodemus sylvaticus. The sequence goes on along the minus strand of NC_067488.1, from coordinate 55,375,201 downwards.
GGAGTGTAGATAAAGCTATGGATGTAGATGTGAATATGAACAGGGATGTGGGTGTAGACATAGATGTTAATAAGGATAAGGATACACATGTGGATATGGATGGGAATGTGATTATGGACATAGATGTTAGTGAGGATGAGGATACAGATGTGTATATGGATAGAGATGTGGGTGTGGACATAGATGTTAGTGAAGATAAGGATACAGATTTGTATATGGATAGAGATGTGGGTGTGGACATAGATGTTAGTGAGGATTAGGGTACAGATGTGGATATGGATAGAGATGTGGGTGTGGACATAGATGTTAATGAAGATGAGGATACAGATGTGTATATGGATAGAGATGTGGGTGTGGACATAGGTGTTAGTGAGGATGAGAATACAGATGTGGATATGGATGGGATGTGATTGTTGACATAGATGTTAGTGAGAATGAGGCTACAGATGTACATATGGGTTGGAGATGGGTGTGGCTTTAGTGTGATAAGGCCATGGTTATAGTTATGGGTAGAAATGGGGATGACCCTATGGAGATCACGTACATGTATTCTAACCTCTCATCTCATGACACAGTGGTGCTCCCACCCCAGGCTTTTCTCCAGGTGAAGATGCCTGTCTTCACTCTTCTTCCACAGGAAGTGTGCATGTACAACTCTGAGCACTTATACAAGAGGGCCTGGCCTGGCCTTAACCTCCTTCCACTGAACATATAACAGTACTCTTTAGTGCTTTCTCCTAGAGTCCTTATCATGCCAGTACCACTGAGCACATGGAACCTACAGGCAAGCAGTCAAAACCACACACAAATACCATATCTGCAGCAAGGACACAGAGGACCACAGGTGTTCACACTCAGCATGCATTTACCTGTGCATTCATTTACTCACCAGTACCCTAATATCACACATACATGCACACACACACACATACACATACACTTACAAAGACCCATACTTACACACACATATCTGTGTATTTACAGAGGCTCACACTTGTGCACATACACACAGACACATTTACAAAACCTCATACTTGCAAGGCGGTGGTGGCACACACCTGTAATCCCAGCACTCTGGGAGGCAGAGGCAGGTGGATTTCTGAGTTTGAGGCCAGCCTGGTCTACAGAGTGAGTTCCAGGACAGCCAGAGCTATACAGAGAGACCCTGTCTCGAAAAAACCAAATCCAAAAATCCAAAAAAAAAAAAAAAAAAAAAAAAAAAAGAAAACCAAAAACCAAAAAACAAAACAACAACAAAAAAACCCCTCATACTTATGTATACACACATGCATTTACAAAGGTTCACACTTGTGTTATGCACACACACATTTACAAAGACTCATACTTATATACACACACATGCATTTACAAAGGCTCATACTTATATACACATATCCATGAATTTACAAAGACTTACACTTGTGTGTGCACATACACATGTGCATGTCCACACACACATGCATACATGTCCACACAGATACATACACACACACACACACACACACACACACACACACACACACACACAGGGATCTACCAGCCTATGTGGCTGCCAGGATGGCCCTGACATCCCCCAGGTCCACTCCTCCAAGCCTGCCTCATCTGTAGGCCCATCCCTGCTTCTATGAGAAGAGCAAGCTCACCTCTGTCACCCGCATGGTCCTGATTCCAGTGTGCAGATGGTGCCTCCCTCCCCACCTTGCAGGAGCTACGCTTAGCTCTTTGATTTGTGGGCTATATACCTGGCACCCAGGCCTGCATAAATGTTGGGGAATGAAGTTACTTTCCACATTTGGCAGCTCTTCTCTCTCTCTCTCTCTCTCTCTCTCTCTCTCTATATATATATATATATATATATATATATATATATATATATATATATATATATATATATATATATTTCAGAACTCTGTGTTCATACTATGATAATTGAGGCTGCAAAATCAGCATATCACATTGCCAAAAGAAACAAATGCACAACTCGCATTACTGTCTCAGACCAAAAAGAGCCCCGCTGATTCTGAAAAATTATCTACAAAAGGGGGTCCAAGATGAATCTTCAGGTACAGCTTGACAGAGGAACAAAGGCCATCTTCCTACCTCGGGGGGGGGGGTACTCTGGATGGGTTCCACCTTTACTACTAGGAAGGCAGCCAGTAGTGTGAGACCGTGAATCTCCTCAACAGCATATTAAGAAGCTAAGTTACTCATATGACTCTCTGTGTATCCAGTCCTCTTGTTCATTTCTCTATGGCCAATGGAGCCAATGTGGGGGTAGCCTGGAGACACTTGAATCTAAATAACTCAAGTCATTTTCTCTCCCTACACTGAAATCCTGCTTATCCCATCCCAGGGCTCACAATGGGGAGACAGGAGGTCACCCTGGTGAGAGGTAGAGCCGTTGGCATGCTCAAGGCTTGCCTGCTAATCTGCAGAGGGCCAATATTGACTTCAGCAGGATGTTCTGCATGGACAAGGTGGAGGCAGACTCGGGTGGCTTACAGTGGCCCATGGACAGGCAGAGCTGAGTCAGAGGAGAGGAAGAGAATGTGTGCTCACACAACATGGGGAACTGAGCTGGGACCCGGAGAGGTGGGACTGACTGTAGCCTCTCCCAAATACTGTCCCCGGAGCTCAGCCTACTCACAGCCCATTTGGGGATACAAAGTACCGTCCAGGGTTTGTGTGGGTCACATCATCTGTCCTTTTTAGGATCAGCCACTCCAATTCCTCTAGTGACAGCTGCCAGCTTTCTAGGCTCCATCATGGTCTGGTGATGAGGTTATTGGAGCACCTGCCCACTTAGGACCTGGAGAGCTTGGAGTACTACCATGGAGAGCAGGTGACACCAGGTGCTTGAATCTGAAGTATTGAGCTGACCTTGTGGAAATGGGGAGGAGAATAGTAAAAGAGGCAAAAATTGATAGCCACAGAGGACCCCAGGACAGAAGGATGGGATGCTTGCTGGGTAGAGAGACATCTTTTCTTTCTCTCTTTCTTTCTTTCTTTCTTTCTTTCTTTCTTTCTTTCTTTCTTTCTTTCTTTCTTTCTTTCTTTCTTTCTTTCTTTCTTTCTTTCCTTCCTTCCTTCCTTCCTTCCTTCCTTCCTTCCTTCCTTCCTTCCTTCCTTCCTTCCTTTCTTTCATTCATTCATTTATTTATTGTTTTTTTCAAGACAGGGTTTCTCTGTATAGTCCTGGCTGTCCTGGAACTCCTTCTGTAGACCAGGCTGGCCTCAAACTCAGAAATCCACCTGCCTCTGCCTCCCAAGTGCTGAGATTAAAGGCGTCCGCCGCCGCCGCCGCCGCCGCCACCACCACCACCACCACCACCCAGCTAGGAGAGACATCTTGCAGAGTCTAAAGGGCATGCTAGGGCAGCACCCTCTCCATTGAAGCTACCTCAGGAGGAGTCATGAGGCACCCAAGTGCTGGCTCCCAGCTTCTGAACAGAGGGGTAAGGTAGATGCCAGGAAGCCACAGGGTGGTTGGCAAGGGAGGGCATCTAGCAGAGCAGGAGCCAACAGGGATGAATCAGAACCACAGTGAGGGCTGCACGGAGGGCAGGGAAACATACATCCCACACAATGTAGCCTTTTCCTCAGCTGGAAAAGGCTCCGTTCCAGGAGTTGGGGCTCAGCCAGTACCTATTTGATCTGTTTCTATTCCCTGTCCAGAGCAAGTTCAGAGTCAGGCAGTGGACAGGTGAGTAATCCCTTCTGCTCTGTAGCAACAAGACTCTCTGTCTGGGCCTGCAGTTACTTATCAGGTCCTAATGTAATCATTCACCTATCAATACATGACTGACATCAAGCTGCTCAGAAGCGTAGAGAATGCAACTTGGAATGGCTTGCTTTATGTTCAGAGCAGCCAGTAACCTGCTAGTGTTGCGTGGGTGTCCCCATCCTGGAGCATCCCGCAGCCTCCACGCCCAGCAAGTGAATGGCAAGTGTCCCACCTGAGCAGCAGCAGGAAGTGCAGGTGCCCCGAAGGCTGTGTTCACAGCCTGCACCTTCCATCCAACTGGCTGTCTGGCGAGGGCTGAGCTTGGGTATCTGTGAAGTGGTCTCTCAGAAGGCCTCTGTAGAAAGACCTGAGGAGAACAGGCACAGCTCACACACAAAATGCCAGCAGAGATCATCCACCAATGTGCTCTTTGTTTCTTCATGTCAGAACTTGCCCCTTACCATCTTTAAAACTGCTATCTGTAGAGAGGTTTGAACTTCTGCAAAACCCGGAGTAACAAGTTAGGGTCCTTGCTCGCATCCGGAAAGGAGGCATTTGGGCTCAGACAAAAGACTAGTGTGGCTTAGAGCAGCCACCTAAGAATGAGTCCTGACAGGAATACCACAGGTTGGTGGGTTATTGTGAAGTCTTGGTGGTGGAGGTAGGGGAGGGGGGAAGAAGGCAAAAAGGTCATCCACAAGGTCTATAGTCACTTGTGGGCCTGTGGCCATTTCTACATCAAAGGTAGATGTGGTGAGCACTGCCACTGTTACTGCGAGGCAGTAAAGGGAGGTGTTCTCCACACCAACCCACTTGCAGAACTGCAGAGCTCCCATGCCATTTCTTTTCTCCTGACTCCCACTCTGAACCAAGCTGGGCTCTCCCATGGCACCCAGAAATTTCTCAGAGCCAGCCGCCCTTGCCTGTGACTGATGGCTGATGAGGCTACTGTCCCCGCTTTTCTAGGAGTCAGGATGCTGATGGAAAGGCCATTTCACTCTCTCCAACAAGCTAGTAAGAGTGTAAACCGGGGTCTAATTTATCAACCACAGTCACCAGTGTTCTGCACAGCCCATGTTCTCCTCTGAAATATGGTTCCTGCCCGGCTCCAGGCCCACGTGTGTACGATTTTATGATATTTCAGTTTTATGGAGGGTATCTCACTGATGAATGTCTCTTAGTGAGCGATCATTCTGGAATCTATTTTGCCTTCAAAGAGGCTTCTCTTGGAATGGACTGGGAGTGTGGTGGGCCCTGTGTGACATATAAATCCAGTGCCTGGAGCTCCTAGCAGGAGTGGGAAGAAGATAGGCCAGCAACAGGCATGGATGAAGCCTGTGAGCCTGCGGCGGGCCTTGTCCTTTCTCTCGCTTTCCAAGGTGGCTGGCACCGGCCACAGGGTGGGTTATGTCTCACAGGGCAGACACATTTCCCTAAATCCACCCCCTGCCACTGATCTGGGCAAGGACCATTACTACACTGCCTTGGGGTTGCAGTGTCTGTGGGGACATCACTGTCATCCTTATTTCATGGGGGGTTGGGTTTCCAGATTCTTGGTATCTGATTTGAGAAAATGAAATAAGTACACACCTTATAATAACCCAGGTAACTTTATTCAAAGCAATAGTACAGGTCAGATATGCTGTCAAGAGTGACATCAGGCCATGAGTAAAAATACTCACGGGCTGCAGGCTGTGACCTAGAGGCTTCTTTCACGAAGACTAAAGGAAGGAGATACTTATTGGCATAGTTTGGGTGGTTCAGAGTGGAAGACATGTGCATCTCAGTGCAGATGGAAGTCCAACCGTTTGCTAGGCACATTGTTTGGAGAGGAGTGTATGTGCATAGTGCATGCAGTTAAAGATCTCAGGCTGCCAAGTGCATAATTAGAAGAGGAGTGTAGCTGGGCGGTGGTAGCGCACGCCTATAATCCCAGCACTCTGGGAGGCAGAGGCAGGCTGTTTTCTGAGTTCGGGGCCAGCCTGGTCTACAGAGTGAGTTCCAGGACAGCCAGGGCTATACAGAGAAATCCTGTCTCGAAAAAACCAAAATCCAAAAAAAACAAAAAAGAGGGGTGTAGCCCAGATAAAGTGGAGTCCCAGGTTACTAAACTATTCCCTATGCTTGCCTGACTCAAATCTGCTTCTCATGTTCGCACATTGTTCTACCCTAGGCATTTAGGTGAAGGCACTAGTGTCCCTGGGGGTCCCAAGGAGTAAGGTAAATCTTCCTACAAAGCACTTCTTCTCTGATGTGTGATTCAGAGTTCCTAGTCTTCAGGGCCCTCAGACCTTACTTTCCTGTTCAGTCTCTCTCCTGGGATGCTTGGTCCTTCGCTTGTGCCTAGAGAAATCCCTGGAATTGAAACCCCTCCATTGCCTATCCACTGGCCTGTATAAACCACTCCCAGTCTCTGAACCCAATCTGGAGCCTACGTCTGTAACAGGACTAGGGGAGGAGAGAGACCCCATAAAGCCCTCTGGTACTTAGAGGATCTGAGAATCTCAGCCTAGCTCTAAGCAGTAGCAGGCCCACCACACACCCTTATTTTAGGAAGCATTTGTCAGTCCAAAGGCCTTAGTTTCCCCTTCTCTGAAAGACCAGCATGGCTTCTCCTTTCCCACAAGACAAGCAGGAGGGAGTAAACCCCACCCACCTGGAGGGCAGAGCCAGTGATGGATCCAGGTTTAACAATCCATCTCAATGGTCTATAGAGGCTGGGGCAAGTGGTGCACATAGGTGAAAACCCACCAAATAAATTATGTTTCAGTTTCCTAGGCCCAAAGTTGACTTCAATCAAGTTGTCCCCAAGACTCTGTGTCCTCCTAGGTGTTTTAGGAGCTGAGAACATAGTCCTCTGTACTTCCAAGAGTCTAGAAGTGCTTGTGTGCTTGTATGGGACCCTCTCTCCATCTTCAAGGCCATCTGGGCACCATCTCTCTGCCCTTTGCATCACATTTCCCTCTGATCTACTGGCCCCACCCATTCCAGGGCCTCACTCCATCACATCTGCTGACAAATTTACCACATAGGAAAGAGCTAAGTTGAGCCAGGTTGGAAAGCCACTGTCCTGCTGACTACACGCAGTCCTTCCACACAGCTCCAGTTTGCCCGTTTTAAGATGCTATGGACAAGGTGACCCATTAGCTCATGCAGCTCAGTCCCTACTTCAGAGCCTTTTAAGCAAGAGGCCCTTCACAAGCACAAACATCCATCTCTGGATAAACTAGGCAGCCAGCACCACTTAACCTTCCCTTTCAATGAACAATTTAGGGAAAGGACTCAGGGTCTAAGTCAGTGGATTCTAATCTATGGCTTGTGACCGTTTTGTGGGAGTGTCAAATGACCCTTTTACAAGGGTCACCTAAGACCAACAGAGAACGCAGATTGTGATTCATAACAATAGCAAAATTACAGTTATGAAGTAGCAATGAATTAATTTTCTGGTTGAGGGGGTCACCACGGCATGAGGAACTAACTGTATTAAAGGGTCGCAGCATCAGGAGGGTTGTGAGCCACTGGTCTAGAGACTGCATGTAGCTGTCACATCCAGGCAGGGTACTACTTCGTAGGTCTGACTAAGACCTATCTAATGACTTGGAATTCTCTCCTCTCTGACTCCATTTCCCTGCAGGATCTCAGGATGCCTCCTCTCCTGATTTGCAAACACCTCCTGGGACTGGAAAGCTTCCTTTCTCCCTGAGCAGTAGGAGACACCACCCAGTTTCTGACCTCAGGAGAGCCCCATCAAGAAGACAGTGCAGAGATGATCTAGGGAGACTCCAGCATCTAACAGCTTCTACCAGAAGCCCAAGTCTGTGATGAGTCCATGAGTAGCCGGGGTCTGCTCATGCATTTTGCCCTCTGCTTCTGCAAGAGCAAAGATGTTACTGCTGGCTGGTTCTGGGCTCTCACAGGTCCACTGGACAAGTCAGGTTTCCCACTGAACAGAAGAGCCAAGATGGAGTGCCTGGCCAGACACCCCGTGTTCTCCATGCTAGAGAATGTTATCAAGGCGAGTGGTTCACCCATGTGTCTCCAACATTGAGCTCTGGGCTGCAGGATGTGTCCCTCAAACACCCATGGCCCAAATGAAGACACAGTGGATCAGATGCTTGCCTTCTAAAAATGCAAAAGCGTCTCCAGAAGTCAAGCCCTAACTGGACGATCATTTGGCTCACCTTATGGTCACCTACAGGTCTGACTGTAGGAAGGTTCTAGAAGCTTGCACACATGTGACACATACTTTTGATTTCATCCTTGGAGACAGAAAGGGAAGGGAGGCACATAAAAGAGAGCCCACTTAACCACATGATCCAGTCAGAGGAGGAGAAGCCACACCACCGTACACACATCGCCCAGAAGGGCTCGGGAGCAGTCCACCCACCCTCGCTTTCCTAGCAGCCTTATTATCCTTTAATCTTCCTAATAATGTGCTTCTTTCCCTGTAACAGGCTCTTGCCATCCTCACAGTCTATTGATCAGAACTCTTTTCCGGGTTTTTGAGATATTGCCTCAGATAAGGGACCCAATAATGCAACCTCAGTGCTGTTTCAAAGGAGGCGATTGCCTAAAGCATCCTCTCCCTCTCCCTATCCCTCTCCCTCTTGCCCCCTCTCCCCCTCCCCCTCCTCCCTCCCCTCCCTTTGTCCCTCCCCTCCCTCTCCCTCTCCCTCTTACTTTCACTCCCCCTCCCTCCCCCTCCCCTCCCTCTCCCTCTCCCTCTTACTTTCACTCCCCCTCCCTCCCCCTCCCCTCCCCTCCCTCTCCCTTTCCCTCTTCCTTTCACTCCCCCTCCCTCTCCCTCCTCCTCCCTCTCCCCCTCCCTCTCCCCTCCCTCTCCCTCCCCCTCCTCCCCTCCCCTCTCTCTGCATGACACACATGGGGGAGCACAGGAAGCTGGAGAGGATGTTCTGCCACTTGGCTTGGAGCACCATCTTCCACTCGGATCTCAGGGCAGGAAGGATACATGCTCCACAGTCGTTGGCTAGCTCTCCTGAGATGGACCTGGGCTGCCTCTTTAGTGAAGCGCAGGAAAATAAGCCAGAGCTTCATTCCATGCAGATGGAGCAGAGTCTAGCCTCTCCCCCTGGAGTGGAGAGCCCAGCACCTATAGGCCTGAGGGAATGCTACTTGGCATTTGATTCTTTCGAATGTCTGTGAAACAGACAGCCAGCGTCTTGTGCAGCAAGCCAATGACACCGTTTTTTCTCGGGCTTTCTGGCTGCAGGCCATCCATCACCTTCAGGGGCTGGATGAAACCCTCACAAATACGATCAATCATCTTTTTTATTGAATTAAGACAAATGGCTGGTTATTAATAGGCTAAGGCTTAATGAAGAAAACGGATAGTGCGGACAGAGCAGCAAGAAGCAGACAGCATGCTCCCAGGGTTTCTGTGCTCACCTTCTAAAAATGCGAAAGCGTCTCCAGAAGTCAAGCCCTAAGTGGACGATCATTTGGTTTACCTTATGGTTACCTACAGGCCTGACTGTAGGAATGATGACTTCTGCCATTGTCTTCTTATAGAGTTTCTCCTTGTCTAATCTCTAGGTTGGGCTTGACCTCTCTGAGTTTCTCTACTTCACTGAGGGCACATGGAAGGGACTTGGCTTCTATGACCTTGTATTCCACGTGCATGGCCTAAAGAAAGTACATCCCTGAGCCTCCAGGTCTGCAGGGTCATAGGTATTGGTTATCAACTCCAGAGGAGCAAGGCTGGTGCAGCTCTGGGGTTGGAATAGGGCAGAAAGCATGCAGGACAGAGTCAGACAACAGGTATGTGGCTAGCACTGAGTCCACCCTGCAGGCCTTTCCCTGCCCTATGTTTTGGGGTGTCCTCAAAAATGAGCCAAGACAAGGCGTGGCCTCCAGATCATGTGTGGACTCCATTTGGGAGGCAGCGTTGTTTATGGCAACGATTCTGCAGAACAGATTGTGTGTATGTCAGAAGAAATGACAGTGTTTCAGGGCAACATTGCAGCTTGTAGGGTCAGAGTGACACGCTCCTCCCATATGCCTCCTCAGGGTATTTGTAGCTAGAGCCCCAGAAGGAAGCAATCAGCCTCCATGGAGGGCCTTGTCATGACATTTGAAATGGCCTTCCAAGTGTCCTCAGAGCCACTCTGGCCACCTAAGCATACTGCTGTTGCAGCTGGGCAGTTTTGGAGGTACTTGATAGCCAGGTGGCTGTGATACGTGGTCACTACTGTCAGGAGCTATGATTCCTGACAGCAGAATAGCCCAGAAGAGACACAGAGTTCTCCTAGCCCTTTGTTTTTAGGTCAAGATCCAAGAATAAAAAAGGTGATGCAGGGGCCTCTGACTCTAACTTGTACTCATCTTGGAGATCCAGAGCCACGAGCCAATGGCTTACTCCATCAAGGAGAACCCAGCACCATAATGACCCATGCAACCACTATTTAGTGAGACCCTTCTGAGTCCGCCCTACTTATCTGGGTAGATATGATGGTCATGGCTGCTTGAACTGCGACCTATGAACCTCCTTTTTCTCACAGGCCTCCTCTTACTTTCCAGACTGTTCATTTGTTTCCAGAGACTTCTCTCTTCCTCCCTAGCCCCTGTGGGAACTCCCTTCTCCTTATCTCATCTCTTCATCCCAGCTTACATCCTCTATCTCTTTCCCCAACATCTCTTGTCAAAACAGTCTTGCCCCTGAATGTATAGGGCGCAAGGCAGCCACACCCCTGGGAGGTCTTCTCCTGCAGTGATTGCAAGTGCAAGCTGAGCAAGTCCTTCCACAGCTCTGCACACTCAAGCAAGGAGAAAGTCAGTCTCCTCCAAGTGGCAGCATGAGGTGGGAGTTGCCTCTCTTCCCAGATAACCTGACTCCTGTGTCCAGCCATCAGAGAAGGATCAACTGTAGCTGTCTTCCACTCTGCAGGACAGAGTTTATCCACTGAAGTGTTCCTGAATAATTGATGACATCATGAAGAAACTCAACTTGCTTGATAGAATAGGACTATTGGGGGGGGGGGCAGTAAAATCCCAATACAGTGGAGACATTTCTCATGTCTATTTGAGAGGACCAAGGAAGCCCTGAAGGAGGTACCAAACTGAGAGGGTGAATGTTTGTCAGAAAAGAAGAGTTGTCAGACTGCATTGATAGGGTCTGCATGGTCTAATAATAGCCATCTATGCACCAGAGAGGCAAAGATCCTGGTAGCTTCCCAGTTCATGAGGCCAGATTGCCTATTCAGCAGTCCCTATCTGGTGCCAAAGGCCTGGAGGATTTCTGGAGAGTCATTGGTCTTCAGTTCACACTGGAAAGGCAAAGAAGCTGGGTTCTGATGTTCATGGGGAATTATCATCACCATTGGAGGCAGTGGCAGGAGAGGGAAGAGGAGGAGGAAGAGGAGAGGAAGAGAAGGAAGATGAGGAGGAGGGAAAGGAACAGGAAGAGGAACAGGAAAAGGAGAAATAGGAGGAACAGGATGAAAAGGAAAAGAGAAGGAAGAGGAACAGGAAGAAGAGGAGGAGGAAGAGTAGAAGGAGGAATAGGAGGAAAGAGAGGAGGAAGAAGGAGTAGGAAGAAGAAGGAGAAAGAGGAGAAGAAACAGGAGGAGAAGGAGGAAACACACTCATCAGCAAGACACAAAGACAGGCAGACAGCCCTGATTTGTCCTTTCATGTCTTTACATCTGGGCCACCAGAAAGTGACCTCCACTCTGATGAGAGCCCTCTTCCCTCAACTAATCTTTCCTAGAAATACTCCAGCAGACCCACTCTGAGGTGTGTTTCTTAGTTCATTCCAGATTTAATCAGAATTAAATACCACAGGGACTTGGGTTTTTTAAATTTTTTTCTGTATCTTGAAAACTATTCAAAGAGCATTCATTTAGTCTGAGGTGAACATACTTTAGGAGCGAAGAAAAGCTCTCATCTTTATATCATGGGTCAAATTGTATGTCTCCAAAACTCTGGTGCTGCAGATTGTAAGCCCCAGAGCCTCAGGAGAAGGCCTCATTTGGACTCCATTGAGTCATTATGGATGTCACTAGGGGAACAAAGATGAGCTCACAATGACAGAGATAAAAACCCAATTCAAGACGACTAAGGAGGGGTCACAAAAGACACGGAGAAGATCTGTGATAATGAGACAGAGACAGGGTTGATGCAGTCACAAGCCACAGAATATTGAAGTCAACCAAGCTCTGAAAGGAAGGCCCTCACCCATCTAAAGGGTTCACAAGCCTCCAGAAGGCTCAGCCTTGGCTATCTGTCTGTAGTGCTTGATCATGCTGGCCACAGAGGACGCAGGTGTCTTCTGATGAGGGTTCCCACTTGGTCAGTACCCTGCGGGACCCCTGGAGTGATAGATATTCACCTTAGCTATCCATGAGATTCTCATGGGAAGACTGGATATTTTTCCACAGAACCCAGAGCTATGGATTTGTAGCCTCACTCATGAGAAGAGTTAGCTGAGGTCCCTGGATTAGCTGATCCCACCTGAGGTGCTCTTCAGAACCCTAGAATGAGTTTTCAGACACTCCTCATCTTAAAGCCTCAAACCCTGTACCTGTTCTCAAGAGCCCACACATACCAAAGCACAAACTCAACGTCATTAACTGTCAACAAATCACAGACTGTACCTTGGCCAATCGCCAAGTAGGACTCAGCCTCATATTCTGAGTCCTTGGGGCTTGAGACTACAGCACCTTACTCTTAGAGACACATAGTTCCATCAACAACAGAACATGATGGTTTTAATGGGACCCTTACATAATAGACCCGTCCACATAGAGCAGTTGGCATAAGAAAGACACACAAATTGTATTGGATACATAATGGTGCATGCTTATATCACTCAATATGTGTCTTGGTGCACAGTGGACTCACTCCTTGCATCCTGAAAGTTAAGATAAATATGCTAACAGTGCACTTAACACCTGTGGCTGCTGGGTCTCAAAGCATGCCTTTATCTGCCTTAAACATGGCTGAAACACACAAATCTCCATCTGGGCTAACCTCTCACCAAACTGACTTAACCTTGAAATATCATGGGCTGGGATTGCAGCACAAGGCTCTTGGTTTACTCTTAGCACACACCCAACCCAAAACTTTTCAGTATGCCTGCTTGAGTTTTATGTGACAAGACATCCCAACAAATAAGGATCCCGGGAGAGAAAGGGTTTATTTGGCCCTTATGGCCTCAGGTTAGGGTCCATCGTATGGGGGAGGTCATGGGAGAAGGAACCTGAAGGAACTGGTCACATCTCCATCACATTCACAGTCAAGAGCTGAGGGGAAATGAGTGTGTAGAACTCATCTCGCTTTCTCTACTCTTATGCAGTCCAGGGTCCAAACGCAGGCAAGGTGCCATCCACTTTCAAGGCAGGTCTTCACACATTGAGTAAAACAGTCAAGGTCATCCCCCAGAGGCATGCACCAATCCCTGACAGACAAGCTCACTGGCCAACCAGATCCAAATGATCCCTAATGGCAACTCTCTTCCTAGGTGATTCTAAAGTATATGAAGCTGACAGTGAGAGCTGACCATCGGAGTACCTCGGGAAATTTACTGAATTTTGCACTGAAATTGAACAGACATGTTTGTAGATGTCCATATAGGACAGATCTGCACACCAACTTTACCATTAAAAAAATTGAAAATCATAAGCAGAATTGTGAAGGATGGTGAGTCAGGCACTGTGTGGAGACATGACTCTTCAAAGAGAAGGTCCCTTTTGTCGCTGTTTCTTGCCATCTCAGTCTCCCACCCCAACCTTGAGCCCTGCCTGGTCCCTTCCCACTTCCATAGGGTTGAGTATTAGACATGGTCCCGGCAAGGGGTTGATTGCCCTGAGCTCTGCTTAGACCTACAGTAGCCAGAGGCAGACCCATCCATCTACCTGTGGAGCAGGAGACCCCACTGAGCAGTCCCCACACCCACATCAGGCAGCATGGGCGGAGCATGTGCAGAGTGCCTCCCTCCGCCTTCGAAGCACTGAGCTCGGCGGCTACAGATGGATGTGATGCTTCCCAGTCATAGCCCACGGCTCACCTGGGACCCATCCCTTCTCGGGGCCACATCGGTCATACAATAAAAACCAGGGGAGGGATTAGCATTTTGCATCTCTCTGAAATGGCTTCCCTAGGCAAGTCATATTAAAGCAATACATTTCCTCTAAACTATTAAATATTCTCCCAGAAATGTGGGCTGGCAGTGAGCAAGTCCATATGTTAGCCTTAGTGGGGGCCAAGCCATCCTCCATCTGTGCCAGCCTGATTTATCAAGGCTCCACCAATAGAAGTGCTGATTTATGGCATGTTTAGCCCTGTCCTTATTCCTTTGAGACGTCCACGAGGAAGACAAGAGAGCCCGGTGCTGACCCTGCCTGCCCTGCGCTGCTCTCTCAGACTCCACAGAGCAATGGGCCTCCCTCCAGGCTCCCTAGGTCAGCACTGAAGGACAGCCACACACTGCAGTCTCACCAAGTGTTCACCAAAGCCTTCTAAAAGGAAGTCAGTCGGGGCTGGGTTCAGAAGCTGTAGAATGGGGCTCTTGTGGGCAACTTATTCATTTTACTGCCACTCAGAGGTCTGAAAGGATCTGATAAATACTTAAAATCAGAACAATCCTGAGAGTGTTTTACAACACAACTGGTATTTAATTAGCCTTGATTCTAGGTGATGAAGGCAGGAGATGGTGCCATTAAGCCATTTACTTACCTAGAAGACTCTGAGTCTCCAAGCATACCCAACAAAGCCCCAGGGTACCACTTTCCTGGGGTGGGGTGGGTGGGGTGGGTGGGTGGAGTAGAACAAAGAACTGTGTGAGAGAGGATGCAGTAGAGCTTGGATTAGAGATCTGTGGGGGTGCATGGAAGCAGGCAGCTACTTAGAAGTCTGCTACCTGAGGACTAGGGATGCTGGGACTAATAGACAACAGGGATACTTCACTGTCCAGATTAGCCTAGAGGCCTCAGAGAGGTACAGGAGGCATCTGGGAGCATGCCAAGTAGATAGGTGTCTTTGCTCCCAGAGGATGACTAAAGGCGTAGCATGTGCTCCCATGGTTGGAGTTTGACAGAGCAGGGAGGAGTTGATGGCTCTTTGGCTCTTGCCTCTACAACTGCTGGGATCCAGCATACAAGATGGTCATCTTTCTCCTCAGATACAATGTGTGCAGCTCAAGATGCTGATCCCAGGCAGGCTAGAGTGATTGAATCATCAGCAAGGTAAACGTGACTCACACAGAAACACTCATGCTGCACGCAGACCTCCTTAGATGGTCCAACACCAGAATCCAGGCCATGCAGGAGACTTCAGAGAAGTTGTCATGACATCCTCTACCCAGCAGTTGTTTCTAGACCATATTCTGAGTTGCAGACTGGTCTAGACTGGAGACTCAAGTCAAGTATGCTTCTTCATCCTGATGTAACTTATAGCCTAGGAGAATGCGATGTCTATCAAAGTACAAAAAGGCAGGCACACAGTCCTTTAGCTGCATAGGATGTCTTCAAGAATGACTTCAAGTAGTATATCAGGGAGGGCCAGCATTTTGACAAGGATCAAGTCATTTGGGCAGTAGACAATAGAGGTAAAAGTGCAAAACCCAAGGCAGAGTGTGCCAGGGGTGTTTTTATAAAAAGAAAATCCAAGGGCAGAGCAAGAAGGGATTCAAGAAGGAGAGATTGTGGGGAAGGTTTTAAGGTAAATGGACCCAACAGCTTGAGGAGCCTTCTAGACCTTTATGAAATTGATTGAGAAGAGTACAGGAGGGTAGGAGAGGAGGCCTAAAGATCAAAGTTCGATCTGGCTCTTGTGTTGAGATTGGATGGTGAGGGCTAATTGGGAAGAGTAAAGATCACTAAGGGTAGCTTGGGCCAGCCACAGAGGTAAGAGCAGGGGAGGTTTTGAATGTTCCCAGAGAGATTGGGTGAAGTGTAGCAAGGAGGAAGGAGTTCAGTGGGCTTCAGCTGGGGACAAGAACTAGAAAGACAAGAGACACTGGCTAGGTAGGTGTCGCCCCAGTAAGACAGTGTTGGGTGGAAACCCAGAGCTCCACCATGGAATAAGCTGGAGATGCCTGCAGGGCATGCAGTAGGCTTGCCATGCTGTGTATGTGTGCATGCATGTGTGCATGCATGTGTGCATGCATGTGTGCATGCATGTGTGTGTGTGTGTGTGTATGTGTGTGTGTGTTGGGGGGCGTGGTTAACTGGAAACAGAAATCCAAAAGTCAATGGTATATAAATGGATTCTAGATAGCAAATGCCAAGGACATAAAAAGCCACAGAGAAGAGGTATCCCCAGATCAGGGAAAGCCTTATTGTGTTCACAGCATTGGACAGCACCATGTCATGAAAACCATACCAACTCCCCTTTCAACATCTGGTTATACAACCATCTAGTGCTTTCTTATTCTGCTTGTTCTCCAGGATTCGACCTGAGGGTGGGACTTGCATCTGTCTTTCCTGGTGCTATTATTTATACTACTACATATATTTGTGGGATATGAATTTGCCTTGGCAAATACATACATTGTGGAAGAGGTGATTCAAACTAGTTAACACACCCATCTCCCCACATCCTGTGGATGGGAATGAGCTCCAAGAGGCCAGGCACTGCTAGTTTGTTCTCTAGTATAGCTATTGGGAGGGGGTTGATCTACTGGACACAGGGCCTGGTGTGAGGTCATTGGTGTCACAGTCTCAAAGGGAGCGTTGGAATCCAGCTTACTCCTCTTTCATTCTCTAGCTGTGACTGAATGCTTTTATTCTGCCTCAAGCTTCGTTCATGCTGTGTCACCACAGGCCCCAAAGCAATGGATCCAACCAACCAACTAACTACACAGAATTTCCAGCACATGAGTCAGAAAACCTGTCGTGTTTTTATGTTGATTATCCCCCAGCAGTTTGTCACAGCCACAGAGGGCTGGTAAACGCACATACTTATTAATTCCCTGTATGAATAATAGTTAAAATCCGCTCCACAATGTTCAAGCCTGCTGTACATGACCATCGGTTGCAGCCAACATGCTGTGCCTCCGTTCTCCAGTCCCTACTCCTCCTGTGTGATGGGAGCCATGTGTCCTTGGACCTATGTCTCCTTGCCTAACCCTTTAGGAACCCTCTTCTCTGCTCTTCTGTGAGCTCAGCCTTTCCCAAGTCCACACAGCATGGGATACGCCCTCTGTATCTGGCTTATGTCACCAACTCTCATCTGTCCCAGGGTGCTCCCAGCAGCATCAGGCATGTGCCAGGCACTTGTGACCTTTACAGAGACAATAAAGCTCTCGAATATGGGCTTGTTGGGAGCAGGGAGAAGGAATCAGCTCACCTCTGTCCCCAGGGCCATCTATCTGCTCAGAGGCAGGCATGTGGTACTGCCTGGAGCACTCCTACAGCCTTTCTGATGCTTGGAGGTGGATCAGGAGTTTCCTGGCAGAAGCTATCTTCCTGGCCAAACCCACAGTCAGTGCCATGCCCTGCTTCCAGAAGCATGACTGGCTGCTGCAGGCCCTGAGGCATGTTTCAGCTCAGAGCTCCTTCTCCAGATCTCGATGTCTGCCATGCTCTGCTGGACAGAAAAATTCAGCCACAGCTCCCAGCCATGTCTAGCCATAATTGGCTGCTGTGCCTGCTCTTTGATAAAGACAAATAACATGGCCCTGGATGATGCTGTGTGTCCTTGTCAAAGCACTGCTAGGAAAGATGTCCTCCCCTCCTTCAGGCACCCTCCCAGCACCACATCACCTGGCTCCCACCCCTTGAGTACGATCTTACAGGCTGGAGTCTACCCAGGCTGCAGAGGGCAAAGGCTATCCATTACCCAGGTCCTCTTTGGACCACCCAAAACTCATGCTAAAGAGCAGAGCTGCTCATCATATCAGAGAGAACCTGAAATCAAGGCCTAGGTGAGGGGGGAGGCCCTGCTTACCTGCTGACTTAACAAATAAAGAACTACAGCCAGAGAAGTGGTGGCCTCCAGGCAAGACAAAGCTGGGCAGTCTGGGAACTGACACCTGCCTTCTACACCAGGAGGCAGCATTGCCACTGTACACCACGAAGATGCCAACCCTATACAAGGACACATTGCAGACTATGGCAAGAACAAGACCTTGCTGGTTAGCTAAGAGCAGGCAGTTTGCAAAGCTTATGTCCACTGTGCTACAGCAAGGCAACACCTTGTCCAGCTTCCCTGTGGAGAAGAATCCTGATTTCCATAAAAGGAAAACACCCTTCACTTTCTCCTTACAGGGCAGTTGTATGACTTGAAGGATCAGTGTGTTGGCTTGTACTAGCATGGATTGCTGGCTGGGTTGGCACCTACCGCTAGGCATAGGCCAGATGACTATAGGGGATGATGGTCCAGGCAGGGGGACAAACAAAAGATGTTAGTCCCTGAGATGTGTGCAGATGTGTTTATGCAAGTAACAGGCATGGAGTCCCCATGGATCCTGAAAATGTTGTAGAGGATCTGGACAGTCACCAAGATAGGAAGGTTACAGCACAGGTGCTCAGAGCCTCATGGCAGGGGTGCTCTGAGCAGAGGCATGGTGACAGGTACAGGCTTCAGGAGACAGAGCATGGAGAGCAGAGAGGGGCAAGATGAGAGGGTGAGAGAGCAGGGAAAGAAAAGTCATGGAGGGAGAAGCAGGGAGAGGAAAAGAGGAGGGAGCAGACAGAGGGGAAGGGGCAGGAAGGGGAGGTTTGGGGAGTACAGGGATGAGGAGGAGTATAGGGGAAGCTGAGGTATGGAGCAGAGGAAGGGGCAATGGGGGAGGAGAAGAGCAGGGAGGGGAAGTCATAGGGAGGAGTGAGAAGACCAAAGAGAAAGGCTTAGGGTGAGAGAAACGGAGAGGGAAGAGGGAGACTTATCCCAAGGAGAGCATACAGGTATGGGTAAGGGAAGAGGGGTGCAGAGTCCTACCACTTCCTGACATTGAGCACCAGAAGCTCCCAGAGCCCAATGAGCAAAGGAGTAGGAGTGTTTCATAGCTTCGTGGGAGCTCCCCTACTGCCATGCCGTGTGCAAGCCCAAGACTCAGCCCTAGACTCCTGAAGAGATGAAAGAGTTCATGGACAGGAAGGGACCACAGCCCAGCAGGCTTGAGGCACGGAACCCTGTCCTCTCTCCGCATCTGAGCGATGCTCCATGATGGGATTGCCTGAAAGGAAGGAAGAGCAGTCAGCCGAGTGGGTCCGCTGGGCTGAGCTTAACTGTTCTTTCAAGAGTAGAGGTTTCCCAAAGGTCACAAAGAAAAGTAGCAGGGAAAAGAGAGTTGAATGTTCTACTTTTTTGTCTCTCATTGAGCAAATGCATCTCACAGAGCCAGGAAGTATTATCACCACAGAGAGCAATTTTTTTTTCTGTGTCAAAGTACCTTCAGTAAGAAAAGATTGGGAGCCTAGTGGTAATGAGGCACACCTTTAATCTCAGCACTTGGAAGGTAGAGTTAGGCAGAACTCCTGGAGTTCAAGGCCAGCCTGATCTATAGAACTAGTTTCAGGACAACAAGATCTATGTAAAGAAACCCTGTCTTGAAAAATAAACAAAAACCCAAATAAACCAAAAAACCCAAACAAACAAAATCAAAAATGAAAGGAAAAGAGAAGAGAGGAGAGGAGAGGGAAGGAGAGGGGAGGGGAGGGGAAGGGAAGAGACGAGACGAGAAGAAGAGAAAAGAGAAGAGGAGAAGAGAAGAGAGAAGAAGAGAAGAAAGAGAAGAGAAGAGAGGAGAGGAGAGGAGAGGAGAGGAGAGGAGAGGAGAGGAGAGGAGAGGAGAGGAGAGGAGAGGAGAGGAGAGGAGAGGAGAGGAGAGGAGAGGAGAGGAGAGGAGAGAAGAGAAGAGAAGAGAAGAGAAGAGAAGAGAAGAGAAGAGAAGAGAAGAGAAGAGAAGAGAAGAGAAGAGAAGAGAGAAGAGAGGACCTTGGTTTTATTCCTAGCACCCACATGTTGCCTCACAACCATCTGTAATTCTAGATTCTGATCTGATGCCTTCTTCTGGTTTCCACAGGAACTGTACAAATATGGTACTTAGACATAAATATAGGCGAAATATCCATACATATAAAAAATAAATGTCAACAAAAGAAAAGACATGAAAATGTGATTATTTTTAGAAAATAATAGTTTATCCCATAACCAGAACACATGATTCAGCAGTGAAAACAGTATTTTAATATATTTATGTTTTCTTACTTTCATTATTGTTGCTGTGATAAAACACTCAGACAACGCAACTCAGGAGAGAATAGGTTTGCTTTAGCTCATGATTCTAGGTTACAGCCCACCACTGAGAAGAGGGTCAAGGTCAGAACTGAAAGTGGCCAGTGCTACTCACAATCAAGAGCAGAGGAGAAAGCCCAACTTGATCTCTACATTCATGTACACAGACCAGGACCCCATCCTAGAGAATGGTGCCGCCCACAGTGGGCTGTGTCGTCCCATATCAAATAATAGCATTAAGACATGTCCATAGACTCACCCAGTGTGTACAATCCCTTATTGAGAGTCTCTTTATATGTGACTAGAGACTATGAGATTGTAACCAGTTGACAGAACTAAATAATACTGTGCTATATTTATGTAAGACATGCATTTGTTCACATATATCTACACATGTTTCTAAACACACATGTGTATATTGATCACATAGAGACAGGCCTCCTCTCCTCATTAGACCAAGCACACAATCTTAGAGACAAATCCTCTCCTAGGTAAAAAAAAAATTCCACAGATTCCCAAAACATTTCTAAAATGGGCTTCTTAAGAAAACGCTTTTCATGTTTTCTTCCCAGGACTGCATATTAAATGTGATTAAGTGTTTCTATTCTGCATTTTTTCAATGTATAAATTATTTATCGACAATGAGAAATACTTCACTTTGCCTGCTTATAAAATATCTACTTTAGAGCAGGACTGCAGCATTCCAGATACCAATGTCCAATCAATTTTCTTTTCTAACATATCGACAAGAGTGCAGAGTCAGAGGAAGGAGCATAAACTTGGGTCAGTCCCCCGGTGAGTGCCCCTACTCACAAGCTCTGTTGTAGGTTTACTGTGAAACCTTTCCTCCAGATTAGTGTGTACTTGGTACCAAGCCAATGATGTCACTGAGGAAGGTTGTGGAACCTTCATCCTGCAGGGTTGAGATAGAGGAAGCAGGTTGCTGGGAGTGGGTCTTGAGATTTCTAACCCACCTCTACATCCTTTGCTCTCTGCTTAATATCCCACCCTGGGTAAGCATGAAGCGTTGTGGTTCTACTGCTGTTCCTACCACCTTGAGTCCCCCACCACCGTGAACTGTACCCTCTACCATGAGCCAGGGATACCTTAAAACTGCTTCTCATCAGATATTTGATCATAGCATCAAGACAAGTAGCAAATGCAAGTGCAAGTGGGGAAGGACATAATTGGGGGACTCACCCAGAAGCTTCTCTGTCTTAATTTGATTTAAACAGATTCTCAGAGTCACCCAGACTCTCATGAGCCCTGATTGAACCCCCAGGTTCAAACTGGAGCCCATGATGGAGCCCATGTTTAAGATGCCAGGTCCGGCTGGGGTTAGGAAGCCATGGAGCTGGAGACCTGGGATCTGTCTAGAACTTCTCTGTTGGCTTGCTTAGGGTTTAGTTTTAGTGGGGATAGCTAGGAAGAGGAAAGGTTGATGATGAATACCTTGCTTGATGATGATGAAGACACAACAACAATGACAAAGATGACAGCAAGAGTCCCTTCTGTAAGTGACAGCTGAGCTGGACCTTCAATCTGAGACCCACCCCATATTGTAGAGTGGCCCTATAACCTAGGTTTGCTTAGCTCAGTGACAACATATGACCCGGAAAGACAGGAAGAATCAGCAGAAGAGACAGTTAGGGGGACTCTATGAAGGTCCCATTTAGAAACCATGAGACTCTTCAACTAGAGCAGGACACGGAACATTTGGGGAGAAAACTGAATGTTGAGTCTGCAGAAAGGACAGCCACCAAAGGATGCTTAAAGGAAGCAGAGGTGTCAAAAAGCGGGTCCCACACTCTGCTCAGTGACCCCCTCATGGGTCATCTTGCCGCCATGACAGTCTTTATTGCCCACTTGTCAGGATTCCAAATCACCATGGAAACACACTTCTGGGTAATGCCTGAGAAGGTGCTTCCAGCTACCCAAGGATAGAAGAGCCATCTGGCTGCAGGGGACACCTGCTGTGACATGAGGGGAAGTGAGCAGAGAACCAGCATCCACCCACTGTGGGGCTCTGTCTCTCTACCCGCAGCCTCCAGGTCTCCCAGCCCCGCCTCCTGACTGCAGATGCAGTGTGACCAGCAGCCTCCTTGCAGCTGCTCTGCTCTGGGGCAGTCCTTCCCCCACACTGAGAGCTGTCCTCTAAGGCTGTGGGTCCAGACAACCCCCCACCCCCTTTTCTTATGTCGCTTTCCTTGGGTATTTTTTATCACAGTAATGAGGCAAGGAGTGAGACACGCAGTAACACAGGTCAGCCAACCACACAATTAACTGCAGGCATCGGCCATCATCTAGAAAGCTTCAGGGATCTAAACATTGCCAAGCCTCAGGGAGATGGGCTTCCAGGCAGAAATCAAGACAAACTCAACTAGAGCTAGAGGACAGAGTCTATTAGAGGCGTCTGAGTCATGTTCAGGTAGAAGGGGTCCAGGAGGGAGGAGTTTGTATTCACAGAACAAAGCAGAGGGTGATAGGAAGGGAAAGCTGGATCCTCACTGGCCCTGGGTTCTGTTTTAAAGCAGGTCATGTCTGATTTGCAAGCTACTCTACCCTTCTCATCTTCCCTTAGAGCAGACTCTATCCTCTTCACTGTCTAAGAAACAATGTCCAGCCAGGAGGTGGGTGGCAGTGCACACCTTTAACCTCAGCACTTGGGAAGGCAGAGGCAGGAGAACCTCTGAGTTCAAGGCCAGCCTAGTCTACAAGGGAGCTCCAGGACAGCCAGGGCCACACAGGGAAACTCTTGTCTTGAAAAACAAAAAAAGAAAAAGAAAAGAAACAATGTCCAGCTACTCCCCAAAGCATGAAATCACTACAGCTCATGTTTTAGAAAAAGGATTTCACTAGCTTTTCATGGTAAAACAAGTATTTTAAAATGGAATAGAATAGATATACACAAGGCTATTAGTGTCAGCAGCTTGGTGAGAGGAAGACAGGAAACCTTGGACACTGGGCACCCAGGGAGCGCTGCAGGCCTTTCTGCCCAGCCTCCACCCCAGGCCTCAGCTACTGCTGCTGTTCTAATGCCTCCCGTAATGTGTGCCAGTTCCTGTTAATCCCCAGGGAGGGTTTCTGGAGCGACATTGCCATGCTCATTCCTTTCTGCTTCAGCACAGACCAAGGAGGAAGACTCAGAATCAGACAGATCACTGTTAAGTGTGGGAAGAATGAGGACTGGGGGAGGGGAGAACATCTCAGAAATCTAGAACGCAGGACAACTCCTTGGGTTGGAGGTCCTGAAGCTGGGGTCCTAAGCTTGAACACTGGGTACAGAGACTATTCCAGCAGCACAGGCCTGGCCTTTGGAGCCCCCAGTGGACCTGCACTAGGGGAGTCCACAACTGCCAAACAGAAATGCAAGCATACCTTGGGTACAAGCCCTCCAGAAAGTTCTCTGGGTGACAGACACTCTGGTATCCTTTCTCTGGACTCCCTGGGTTATGGAGAACACCTTTCACAAGGACCACGCTAAACACCACACACTCTATGTTAGATGCTAATTACCAACCAGTGAATTCCCTTTGGAAGGTTCATGAAGTGCAGCTGTGAGAATGGACTGAGTTACAGGGGTTGGCCAGGGACACTAGGGCTGAGGAGAGCATGGCACCACAGGAGCCCGCACGCGCCTTGCTGCTGGGAGACTCAGCCTGGCATGAGCACTTGGGAAAAGACTGGGGAGCTTATAAAGCCAAACCATCTTACCATACAACCCAGCCACCACACTCACAGGCGTTTTTTCCCCAGTGGATGAAAGAACTTGTGAAGCCCACACACAGATGTTCCCAGCCATCCATGATTGTGGAAGTTTGGACAGACCAGCTGTGAGTGTGTGGATAAACCAGCTGTGCCCCCTCTTAGAGAACCAAATAATATCCAGCAGGAAAAGTGAGTTTTGAGAAGGTATTTGAGAACCACATGGGCATGGTTTTAACTGGGAAAAAAAAAAGCCATACCAACCTTCAACCTTCTAGAAATGGAGATAGACAAAGTGACAAAGTGTCCCTGGTTGCCACGAGCTTGTGGGAGAATGGGATCATGAGATCTCTTCCACCATCCTTGCTTGAATTTTGGTTGGCTGGATCTTGTACCTATCTCATGCCCATCCTTAGGGGGAATCACAGGATCACAGACGGAACCTGTTGTGCCGGTTTGCCAAATAATCATGTCCTCAAACTGCCTTCTAAATCCTCATGCCATACACAGACACCTAGGCTGCTCTCAATCTTGGTCAGAGAAGCTTCTGCTTGCAGTGACCTTCAATTGATGCAAAAAAAAAAAAAAAAAAAAAAAAGTCAAAGTTGGTCAAAATGCGGAGAAGAGGCAACTGAGTGCTCAGCGCTAATCGGGACATCTTTATCAACACTCCCACAACTCTCAGAGAAGATTGTGGGAGAGGAACAGAAAGAACATAGAGCTAGAGGATCGGGGGAATGCTATAACATGAACAGGCCATGGGGCTAGGGCGTTCATGACTTCCCCAGCAGCTATGGCGACCCACACAAGACCAGCCCAAGACTGCCAACCCTTAATGCCCTTGGGACCAAGCCGACAGAGCAGCCCTGTTGTCATAGCTAAAGTCCTAAATCTAGGGGGCCTTTTACAGGCCACCTACCCTCCCCACTTATATACAGCTCCAGGACGAGCTGTCTGATGCTGCACGTCTTAGAATCCACGACCCAGGAGGAGCTGCAAAGCCCTTTGTGAATCTGAGTTGTGTTTATTCTATTTCCATCCCTGGTGCCAAGAGGAGCCTTGCTGGAACCGGATAGAATGTTAAAAGTAATCGGGTTTCTGCCCCTGCGCCATATGTGAGCGGAACGCAATTGCATTTCCTGAAACTCTACAGCTGTTCTGGGTGAGAGGGACAGCTCCCCTACAGCTCCTTCTCTGTTCCGGAAACATTTGAATGATAATCTTTATAGTTCACGGAGGCTCCCCTGAGAGAAACCAATCCCAAGGCCTAATGGGTCCTGCGTGTCAGTCTGGTGGTGTCGCTGAGGCAGCTCACCTTGCTGAGAAGCCAGACCTAGGCAAGGCTCAAGTGATGGGCATGGGCCTGACGCCAGGACAACCACTTTTGTTCTGGATGGCCACGGGGACATGGTAGAGAGCACCTTCTATAAGGAGGGAACACGGAGCACCCATGAGTGACTCCTCAGAATGAATGAATCTGGGACTCGGTGGGCGTTGAAGAAAAGGATCTGCCCTGCTTCTCTAGACAAGGGACGTTGGTGATCTGGGTGCGGTGCATTAGCCTGGGTGTTCTCTGCAATGTTTGTAGCTTCAACTGATGGTCCCTGGGTAAAGCAGCCTCATGAACAGCATCCTGGCTCGTCAGAGCTGGAGGGACCTGCAGGGTCTTCCATGTTTGAGTTATCGATCTCTTGAGCCAGATGGGGCTAGAAGTTCCCCAGAGAGAGAAACACTGGGCTCTAAGGCAGCCCATGCAAAAGCCACAGAGCAAGGAAGGAAACCTAGGTCCTGGTATCAATCCCCCACTGACTGTCTTAAGGCAGGAATGGTTATCAGTCTCTCAAAGCAGGGATCCACAGGTCCGCATTACACACAGACCGGAAGAAAGAAAATAACAGTGAAGCCAGAAGACCTCACTCAACACCTGCTTGCTCAGTCTAGGGAGTGCTTTGCCGCGCAAAGCACCAGGTATTTCATGCCGGCTGTGTGTGGGTGCCTTTGTCCACCAAATAAAAATTACAAGAAGGTTTATGGAGAATGGCAGGCCACGCGCCCCCACCCCCAATGATGCAGTTGAAAGCGATTTTGCCAAGTAAGCAAAAATCATCAGAGGCTACCAGCCGAGGCAGGGAGGGGGCTGAGAAACTTTTTAAAAAATTGCTTGGGCGAATTGTTTGCACCCTATCAATGTGACTTATTTTCAGTTCCGTGTTCCCTGGTGACCATCCTTCATCTGGGGAAAGAGCAGAGGGTTGGCGGCAGCCCAAGAGCCTCGCCAAGCATTCTCCCTATTGATTCTTTAGAACTCCTTGACTAATAGGACCATTTGGCAGTGGGATCTCAGGGGACTGAGGAGGCTCGAGGGTCCAGTGTTGATTCAGGAGCCAAAATGTTCATTCCTGGAAGGGGGTGGGGAAGAAGTGTCTGATGTATGTCTCCTCTTTTGTGTAGATAAATGCTCCATCCAGGTGGGGCGTCTTACTTTACAGCAGGCATATTACTCACGGGAACATTCTAGAAATGTCTCACTGTGGTATATTAAAAATCTATATTTGGTCTTCGTCCCTGTTTGCTGGAAGAGCTCTTCAGATCCTTGAAATTTCCAGTGTGCTTGGAGGGTCTTTTGTTAATCAGAATGAGCCCTTTCTCCCACACCTGAGTCCATACCATTGCAGGAATTTGGAACTGGCCCTGAGAAGCTGATCAGGGAGCCTCGTGACTAGAGCATTCAAGGTTGGAGGCCTCTCCTCTGCTTCCCACCTCCCTCACTGCCGGGTTCCAGGAAGCAAGCAAGGCTAGGGAAGGAAACCCACTAAAGGTCTTTCCCTTGCTTTCGATTTTTTTTAATATTGTAATGACATTTTATTTGTTTGTTTGGTGTGTGTGTGAGTGTGTGTGTGTGTGTGTGTGTGTGTACACGTGTAGGGGTCAGAGAACTATTTGTAGGAGTTAGTTCTCTCCTTGTAATCCAGGGGGTGAACCCAGGTCATCAAGCACAAGGGCAATCACCCTTAGCCATTATAGATCTTACAAGACCTCTCTCTGTTTTCTTTTTAACTAGCTAAGTCATGCTTATTTCATGGTCAACATTATGTTTTGGTATTGCTATACATAAGCTGGTGATAAGAACCTTTCTGTGATACCATATCCTCAGGAAGCTAAGGCAGGAGTATTTCAAGTCCAAAGCCAACCTACGCTTCAGAGCAAGTTCAAGGCCAGCCCCAGCAATAGAATAAGACTGCATCAAAACTGTAAAACCTTGCAGAAAGTTTGAGGACAGGGCTCAGTGGTAGAGTGTTTGCCTTGCATGTGCAAGGTCCTGGGTCCAATCCCCAGCATTAGAGAAAAAAAAGGACAGTATTAGTTATTTCTCTGTGGCTGTGATAAAAATACTCTGACCAAGGGAAGCTGTAGAAAGAGGGATTTATTCAGGATTACAGTTCCAGAGGTCCATGAGTCCATCATGGCTGGGAGGTATGACGGCAGACAGGCATAGCCACTAGAGCAGGAAGCAGAGAAAGCAGATTTCCAACCATGTCACAAAGCAGAGAGATCAAGTTGGAAGGAGGATGAGACTCTAAACTTCCAAAACTGTTCCCAGTGCTTCCTCCTGCAAGGCCAGACTTCCCCAACCGGAGCCACCAACTGGGAACCAAGAGTCCTAGTGTCTGAGCCAATGAGGACATTCTCATTTAAACCACTACGTAGGGGAATACCAGGACAGGGAAATGGGGGGGGGGAGGGGGTGATTGGGAAATGGGCGGAGGGAATGGGGGGGAGGGAACCGAGAAGGGGAAAGCATTTGGAATGTAAACAAAGAATATAGAAAATTTTAAAAAAAAGTAATTAAAAAACCCACTAAGTGTATACATATGATATGTATAGTTAACATATAGATTAACACACCATGTTGGCTTCTTTATGTCAGTTTGACACAAATTAGAGTCATCTGAAAAGAGGGACACTCAACTGAGAAAATGTCACCATAGATCTGACTTTCAGGCATTTTCTTCACCGATGGAGGAGGACCCAGCAGCCTATTGAGGGTGGTGCTATCTCTGGGCTGGGGGTCCGGGGCTGAGCAAGCCATGAGGAGCAAGCGAGTAAGCAGCACCCCTCCATGCCCTCTGTATCAGCTCCTGCCTCCAGGTTCCTGGGCTGCTTGAGTTCCTACCCTGACTTCCTCCAATGATCAACATTGTTGTAGAAATGTGAGCCAAATAAGGCCTTTTCTTCCCAAGTTGTTTTTGGTCATGATCTTTTGTCACAATAATAGAAATCCTGATTAGGACTTCCATACGCTTATCATTAAAATCCCAGGGATAAGGAGCTATCACCTCAGATCAGATCGCATTCAAGGAGCTCATCAAAAGATGAGAGTTCTTACTAGAACAGGGTGGAGAAAGGGAAACTTCTCCCTCTTCATAAGGATTGAACTTAGCACATAAACGTGTGAGACGACAGCCTGGCTCTGCTGGTTTGAGTAGGAATGGCCCCTATAGACTCATGTGTTTGAATGCCTGGCCCACAGGGACTGGCACTATTAAGAGGCGTGGCCTTATTGGAGGAGGTGTGGCTTTGTTAGAGGAAGTGTGTCACTGTGGAGGTGGGGCTTTGGAATCTTAAAATGCTCAAATACACCACTGTGAAGTGCATCCAGTGTTTCTGATGCCTGCGGATCAAGACATAAAAACGCTCTGCTCCTCCAGAACCATGTCTGCCTGCTCGCTGCCAAGCCTCCCGCCTTGGCGACACTGGACTGAACCTCTGATACTGTAAGCCAGCGACAATTAAATGTTTCCTTTCATAAGAGCTGCCGTGGTCACAGCAATAAAACTCCAAGTAAGATGATGAGAATTTAAAGTTAGAGCTAGCATGTTTACCTAGCAAGTCACCTCCTGGGTATATATTTAAAAGTGGAAATGGATAGGTTGACCACTGTCTTACGTTTCCCTTCCTGCCACTATGATAAAATGCCTTACCCAAACTTTAAGGAAAGGGGGTATATTTACTCAAAACTCCAGGTTCCGGTCCATCATTGCAAGGAAAGCAGGGTGGCAGGCACTTGAAGCTACTGGTTACATCCACAGTCAAGAACAGAAAGTGATGGGTTGATGGTGTGTGCTAGTAATAAGTGTTCTCTCTATGTCCCTCCCTCCATCCCTCCCTCTCCCCTCCCCCTTCCTCCTCTCCCTCTTTCTCCCTAACTCATGTACCCAGACCATGAAATTGTGCAGGCCTTCTCAAGGCAATAATTAACCCAACTAATAAAATCCCTTGCTGGCAAGCCCACATGCCCCCCATCCTCACTGAGACTCCCCAGATGATTCCAGGTGTTTCAAGTTGTTACAATTGGACATCTTTGCTTACCTGGATCTCTAAGCCTCTCAAACAGCTTCATCATGACACCAGCAAAACCTGTCCTCTACGAAAAATGTGTATACACTATATATGTGCACACACAACACACATACACACACACATACCATATATATGTATACATACACACACACACACATACACCATACACACTGAGATGGTTTATATATGCTTAGCCCAGGAAGTGGCACTATTAGAAGGTGTGGCCCCGATGGAGTAAGTGTGGCCTTGTTGGAGTAGGTCTGACACTGTGGGTGTGGGCTTTAAGACCCTCATCCTAGCTGCCTGGAAGCCAGTCTTTTGCTAGCAGCCTTCAGATGAAGATATAGAACTCTCAGCTCCTCCTGTACCATGGCTGCCTGGATGTTGCCATGCTCTTGCCTTGCTGATAATGGACTGACCCTCTGACCCTGTAAGCCAGTCCAATTAAATGTTGACCTTTATAAGACTTGCCTTGGTCTTGATGTCTGCTCACAGCAGTAAAACCCTAACTAAGACACACACACACACACACACACACACACTCATATACACAAATATACATGCACAAACCCCATAAACACACAAACACACACACACACACACTCATATACATAAATATACATACACAAACCCCATAAACACACAAACACACACACACACACTCATATACATAAATATACATACACAAACCCCATAAACACACAAACACACACACGCCTACCATATACACACTACACACACCCCATACACATATACACACTTGGGCCCATGTGTCCCCTGTCTGACTAGAGACCTCAGAACCCATGTCTCCATGGAAAGTGGTGCCACATTCACAGGGAAGCTGCACATACCTTCTCTGTACTCTAAACCACCTTCGGAGAAACCTCGAAATGACCACAGTGTGCATGCACAGAGACTGTTCTGTTACTCAAGGAATAGAGGCAAGGAGAGTCTGCACTCTTAGTATGGCTGAGTGTTTTTGAAATATTTTCAGTCTGTACTTGGCACCCTCGGATACGAAGAGCTGACTCTTCCCGAACACCCCACACTCACACACACTACAAATAACCACAATCCAGTTCCCACCAGACTAAGGCAACATTCCACACATCCAGAATACGCAAAGCCAAGGCGCATACTGACACCTTTCTTTCTGTTGGACTCAGACCTCTTTCCCAACTGCCAGGGGCGCCGGTGAGCCTCACACGAGCTCAGCTTCTAGTCCGGAGTTTCAATTCCAAACTCAGAATTAGAAAATTGAAGTTGGCCCAAAGTGCCTTATCCCTGCAGGAAACAGGCAAAACTATTCTAAATGTAAAAACATAAGCTGTGAACACACACAACATAACACATTCTGGGAATTAAATAAAGATACATAGGAGAAGGAGAGCCAGGAGATAAAAATATTTCACACACTTTATATTCACGCAAGGCATCCGAGTGGGTCCACACAGGAGGGACAGGGAGTGGATGACAGGATCCAGCCAGCCACCAGGATGGGGCCAGGATGGGCCGGCCTCAGGGGGAAGTGCAGACCCCTCATATAAGCAATGGGTACAGGGCAGTGCAGTTTATCTGAAAGGAAATGAAGACAGAGCTGGAGAGATGGCCCAGTGAGTAAGGTGTCTGTCACACGAGCAGGAGAACCCCGGGGTTCAGATCCTCAACACTCAGCCAAAAGTCAACTGTGTTGTCCCTCTGGAGGCCCAGCACTGGAGTAGGGAGGAGGGGAGGGGACGAGTGCTGCCTGGAGCCCCATGGAAAACCAGCCTGGAATGGGGAGAAGGCTCCAGGCCCTGTGGGAAAGGGGCTTTGGCTGGAAACCAGAGGTGCAAGGTGGGCAGACGTGTGTGGTTCTGGATCGTGCCCTCTCTGTGTGTGAAGGCCAGGTGGAGCCAACACATGGTGCTTCTCTAGGTAGAAGCTTGCCCCAGGGGCTGAGAGTTTTGTTCAGCATAATAATAACCTAGCTATGCAACCAGCTCTGAACTTGATCAGCATTTGTTCCCATAGCCCACTGTCCCCATAGTCTACTGTCTCCACAGCCCACCATCCCCAAGTCCCACCGTCCCCACAGCCCAACATCCTCACAGCCCACTGTCCCTAAAACCCACACCATCCCTAAAGCCCACTGTCCCCAAGGCCCACTCTTCCCAAAGTATACTGTCTCCACAGTCCACTGTCCCAAAGCCCACTGTACCCACAGCCTACTGTTGCCACAGCCTGCTCTCCTAAAGCCCACTGTCCCTATAGCCCAGCAACACTACAGCTGTCCTCTGGCACCAGCGCTGTGGCCCCCAGTCCCTTGCTTGAGTGAGAGACATCTCTGGTTTCTGCTGGCTCTACCCATGGCATCCAGATGTAGTGGGGAATCCTTTAATAATTGCCTCCCTAGAAGGCCAATAGAAATTCCAAGTTAATGCGTAAAAGAGATAGTGGAGGAAAACTAGATCCAAGAACAGAGGGGACTGGAAGGGAAAGGGTCAGTGTGCCACCAGTGGGCAGGGAAATGACACAAAATCAGCAGATGTGTGGAAGACCAGTTCTGTGGCAGGACTTCTTGTCATTCCAACACCCCTTACCCCCCAACCGCCCAACCTGTGCCGGCTCTTTCTCACTTCTGTGACAAGGTAACTTAGGGAAGGATGGGAGGATTCATTTGATTCCATTTGAAGGCACATCTTGGCAGGGAATCCCTGGCAGCCAGATCTTGGGGCAGTGGGTCACATGGCATCTGTAGTCAGGAAGCAGAGAGGTATGAATACTGGCTCTCAGCCCACACTCTCCTTTTTATTGAATCGGGTCCTCCAGCCCACGGATAGTGCTACTCATTTCCAAGGTGGGGCTGCTTCCCCCAGTCAACCTGATCTAGATAAGGCACACAGGCATGCCCAGAGGTGGGCCCCCATTTGGAGGACAAAGGTTCACTCAGGAACCTAGGTGAAAATGTTTGTGACCATCCAAATAGTCATTGAGAGTCTCAGTAACTAACAAAACATCACACAAGCCACATGGCAGCCCCACAGAGGGTGAAGGCTTGAGAGGGTTTGAGATGACTAGAGAGCAAGCATTACCTCAGAAAGGAGAGAAAACTGCTCTCAGCCCTCCGGCCCAGGATGTGGGCCCAGGAAAAGAAGCCAGCCTCAGGTCCTGCGTCACCTGGGAGCCAGGAACACAAGTGGCAGTGGCCTGGACATGAGATGTGAGGACACGCTGCTGAGTGCTGGGTGCCGATACCTTAACCTCTGCCTCCTTTCCCAAGAGGACCAGGGACTTGTCAGGGGAGAGGGCTCCTACCACTCACCTCTCCTCAGGAAGCAAGAAGGTCCAGGAAGCTGCACAGGGCACTTGAGGAATAAGAAGGTTCCAACCCTCGGCACCTGAGGCTACCGGTGGGCTCCTCTCCAATCTCATTAGGCCAGAGTTTCCCTCACAGCCTGCATTGAAAAGGCTTGAACCAACCCATAGAACCACAGTTCCTTAAAAATCGATAGGTCACTGACTCTTCCCAGACCTTGGGCCCTAGGATTGCCTCACTGATCACATCAAGAGCCTGGGGTGCAGAAAAGAAAACAAGCAAAAAAAAAAAAAAAAAAAAAACACCAGAAAATGTTAGCTTGGCCAGGGCCAGCAGCCATGGTACAGTGGAGGCTCTAAGGTTTGCAACCTGTGGGTCATGACCCCTTTTGGATTACATTATATATCCTATCTATCAGATATATTTACATTGCGATTCAACACAGTAGCAGAATTACAGCTATGAAGTAGCAATTAAATCATTTTATGGTTGGGGGCGGTGGTCACCATAACATGAGGAACTGAATTAAAGGGCTGCAGCATCAGGAAGGCTGAGAACCACTGTTCAAAGGCTTGCTCACTTCTGCCAAAGCTCAGAAGGTAGGCTGCAGAGTGTCCCCATTCCCCCAGAAGAAAGAAGGCCTGCAGCCCAGGGATTAACCAAAGCTCCTCTCTCCCTGAGACCTGAGAGCCGGGGTGGTGAGGGGGGGGGGTGAGGTAGGGAGGGATCCTGGGATCCTGGCTCCTCTGTAGGTGGAGACTGAGTGGAGAGCAGAAGAGATGCAGCACAGTGCTCACTCGCCCCGCCCAAAGAATGAGATGGTTCCAGCCTTCAGCACCTGAGGCTACCAATGGGCTCCGCCCCAACCTCATAAGGCCAGAGTTTCCCTCAGAGCCTGAATTGAAGAGGCCTGAACCAGCCCACAGAGCCACACAGTTCTGTAGCCTTTCACCAAGACTCAGACCCTTATTCTCCTAGAAGGAGGCCAGGCTCGAAGGAGCATGTTCCAGGAAGGCATGGACACCAATGGGAGAGATTGGTCAGAGGGGGCATGGTGGGGGCAGGTTCCAGCAGGGGGGCTGTAGCTAAACTTTCACTTCCCCAAGTATATGCACTACTAAAGAGCGTCGAGCCTTCTTCAGGAGCCCAGCTGGTACTGCCACTCCAGGGCCTGAACTGTGCAAAACTTTCCACCTGTGTTTGCAGAATGCCCTCCCCCCGCCCCCAGCCCAGCATCCTGACTTGCCTCATATCCTCTTGCTCCTCACAAATCTGTCCGCCAGGCTGTGGGATCAGACAGCTGTCATATGTTCACCCCCGAGCGAGCAGTGCATCACAGGGAGGGCAATGGGATCCCGTCACAGCGTTTATTTTTATGACGTGCTTACGATGAAAGGCATTGTTCCCATGGTGTTATTGATGACTTGTGGGAATCTGCATTAAAAGATCTGGAAAATTTAATTTGTCTGAGCTGAGCTCGCCAGGTCTACACCACAGCTCACTCCTCCAGCGTGCGCTCAGAACACTGGAAAAACTGATGTGTGAGCTCCCAGGGGCACCTGGTGAGGAGTCACTTACACCTAAGCTTCCAGAGTCCATAGCCATGGAAGGATCCATGGAGAAGGGAAGGAGGAAGGAGAGTCTAGCCCAGGGGATGTGCCCAGTAATAGAAGAGTGTGAGGTTTCTGCTCAGGGCACAGGCTTGCTCTGAAGAAAACAGAAGTCTGAGCCAATCTCATAGGCAAAAGTAAATGAATTTCTATCAGCCCCACTGATGACTGAGAGCTAAGGATCTGGGACAACCACCATGAGAAAGTCCCTGGGAAGGTAGAAGAGGGCAGCTGCACTCTATCCTGGCCTGAGAGTGGCCACTATCAAGAGAAAAGAACAGAGATTAACCCAGTAATGTCTCCTGCTCCAGCTCCCCAAGGGGGTCCCTGGAATGCTTGCGACATCTCTCGATGAGAGTTTTCCTCTGAATCATGCAGACCTTGGGGAAAGACAAAAAGAATACATGTTCCTACAAAGAACAAGTTCTCAAAAAAGGTCAGGGACCCACCAGGAAAGCTTGAATTTGGGCAAGGCTCCGGGCCCAGTATAGAGCAGGGCTCCCGTTGGGGTATCTGCCGCTTGGAGGCAGGGCAGCCATCAGAAACTAAGTCAGGGAGATTCTCAGTAGGCTCCCCAGGCCTACTTCTTAAGGTTAGGGGTGGGAAGCAGGGTCACCTTGCCCCCCAGAGTCCCACAGCCCCCCTGCTGTGCCTCAAACTCACAATACAGTAATGACAGAAGTTTAGCTTTCTCCCCTTTCAAAGTCCCTGGGATCCTATTTTATTCCCCTCTAACTAACCAACCGTCCTCCACCAACTGCCTTCACCTTATCCGAATCATAACTTAGAGCGTGATTTAAATAGTCTATAGTTAATAGAATTAATTAATATTGTGGCAGTTTCTTTTTAACCAGCTATTACCCAAATAAAAGACATAGAGACCTTTAGAATTATAATAAGCTTTGAAGCACTGGAGCTGAGCAAATTATCAATCCTCTAAGCTGTTTTGTCTGCTTTCATGCCTTGAACCCCAATATATTGCTCACCACATGTTTCGTTTGAGCTGCTCCTGCATCATCAGGCTAGCCCTAATGACTACACTGCATCATCAGGCTAGCCCTCATAGCCACAAGGTCATGGTCCATATCACCCCATACCCTATCTCTTCCTTCTCCCTGTGGTCCCTACCTGGCACCCCAAGCCCCGGGGAACCCTTACCCTGCCTATTTCTCTTCTACCCAGTTACAGTGTGTCAACAACTTTCATTAACCCATCAGGGATTAAGGGGAGCAAAGTTTACTTAGCAAAGGCTGGTATATGTGAAAATCTGCCAGTCTTGGGGCCACCAGATCTTGGGATACAGAATTTAGCATTTGAATATATTGCAACAGACCAAACTCCACAGTAACTATCACCATTCACTAGGTCTCCGTCTCACAGCTAGCTCTACCACCAGTACCTGGGTGGACTGGGCCAAGTTAATGAGTCTCTCAGAACCTGTGTTTCTTTTCTTTTTTTTTTTTTTCAGGTCTTTTTTTTTGATATATTTTTTATTTACATTTCAAATGATTTCCCCTTTTCTGGGTCCCCACTCCCCACAAGTCCCATAAGCCCTCTTCCCTCCACCTGTTCTTCCATCCACCCCTTCCCACTTCCCTGTTCTGGAATTCCCCTATACTCTTGCACTGAGTCTTTCCCGAACCAGGGGCCACTCCTCCATTCTTTTTGGACATCATTTAATTTGTGGATTATGTCTCAGGTATACAAAGTTTCTAGGCTAATATCCACTTATCAGTGAGTGCATACCATGATTGATCTTTTGAGCCTGGGTTACCTCACTTAGTATGATGTTCTCCAGCTCCATCCATTTGTCTAAGAATTTCATGAATTCATTGTTTCTAATGGCTGAATAGTACTCCATTGTGTAAATATACCACATTTTTTGTATCCATTCCTCCGTTGAAGGACACCTAGGTTCTTTCCAGCTTCTGGCTACTACAAATAGGGCTGCTATGAACATAGTGGAGCATGTGTCCTTATTGCATGCTGAAGAATCCTCTGGATATATGCCCAGGAGTGGTATAACATCTAACTGAACAGAGAAGCATGAACACAGATCGCAGCACCTACTTTCCAGGGCTGAGCATTAACGAGCTAATATGTATGGTGTGCTTAGCACCACAGGTGGCACTCAGCAAGCATTGCCTGGTGTCTCACCTCCCACGGTCTCCCTTTCTTTGTGGCCTCATTTCCCTGGCTTTCTGCAGCTTGTCTGGCCCCTTCCCACTCATCTCCCTGTAGCAAGACCTCTGTCCCAGCATCTCAGAGGCCATCACTTCTAGAATCCAACTCGGGAAGCTCTCTGGTCCTTACCTTCTTGCACTCTCTGGAGTCCTAGTGAGTCCTAAGGTACCCATCCCACCTTTAACATCCTTCCTGAGATGCCTCTGTCCTCCAGCTCCTGCCACTCACATGAGGCTGATTTCCTCCTCTGTACCAAGAGGCCAGTTGTGCAGCCAAAGCTTGGCCAATAAGCACCCACCCACCTCCAGCTACAGTCTTTGGTATGACGTGGATGCCTGACCAGAAAGGAACCAATTGAAAGCAACCCTGAATGGGGCCTGGTTAGGCTGAGTGTATCCATAGGCCTGATAGTTTTCCTACCTCAAGGAAGGAGGGTGGTGTGTGGAACTACTGAGAACTTATTCAAAGGCAAGGGTTTTGGTTTGGTTTGGTTTGAATACATAAGGAAGAGGTAAGAAGAAATGCAGCCAGTGAAAAAATTCTCTTAGTACTGTATAGATCTCTCTCTCTCTCTCTCTCTCTCTCTCTCTCTCTCTCTCTCTCTCTCTCTCTCGTTATAGAAGTTCAATATTGATTTTTTTTTAACTTTTTACTGATAATGTGAAACTCTCAAAAATGCTCTTTTAAAATAAAGGTAACCATAGCAACCAAGGCATCATTTATTAATGTATTGGAAAAGAATGCTTGACCCAGTGTGGGTGGCTGCCTTGTTTAAAACTGCACCGTGGTCCTCGAGAGACGGCTCAGCAGTAAAGAGCCTGTGCTGCTCTTGCTCTGAGTTCAGTTCCCAACACCCACCCTGTGCAGCTTATGACTGCCTGGAACTCTGCCTCCAGGGGTTGATCAACAGTTTCTCCGTGTTTCTAAGGCATTCACCAGTCTGATGGTCTTCAGTAGCGCCCGACAGGCATGGGGCCGAGAATCTCTGCGCTTACACTTGAACATGTCTAATTTTTCTCCTCGTCAGATTAAGTCATAGATTTGGAAAGAAGACCCCAAGATGAGAGGGGTACTCTGGACTGTGTCACACCCAGGGGGCAATCAAAGCCCATGGTACCTGTATATCATTGTAGAGGGAAGGTCATTAAGCTCAGAAAGGACATCATGAAGTTGAAGGTAACCTTCCAACATGAGCTCATTAACTGCAGAACCAGACAAATGAGTTTGCTTGTGTCCCTTGTCACACTTACCAGCAAGTGGAACACAGACGCCATTGCTCAGCCGACTTTACCATACAGACCTCAGTTTCCCGTGAATCACCCCAGTCTTTCTCCTCAGGGGTCTGCAGGCTTGCTAAGCCTGCAGTAGAAGCAGGTTATTCTTAGTTATTCACACCCCCCCACATCAGGGCATGGTTCACGGGAGACCTCCCACAAATGTGGTGAGTCTAGCAGTTTTGGATCTATGAAGCAACTGTGGTCCATCCCAGACTGCAACCTCCAAACCTAAGACCCAGGACTTCTTACACCCGAGGGGCCAGAATCAGCTAATTTTTATCAAGTTGCATCAACACCATGTTTCTGCTTTGGTCTCTAGTCTATGTTGCTTCTTTGCCATGTCCTAGAGGAAGTTCCACACCCTATGACTACACATAGACAGACTCCTCTCACAGCCAATATGAAACTCTCCTGTCCTCACACTGACCACGGGCTAGCCAAGGACAAAACCCTAGAAGGCTCCCCGTGTAGAAGTCACTAGACTCCCAGACTTCTCCCTGGCTCCTATCTCCTCTGGCTCTGCTCTGAGATGACAGGGACAAAGAAGGGCCATTTAGGGTAAAGCCATTCAGCCAATCGGAAGCATCGCCTCGGAGGCTTCTGCATTGGATGCTCCCATTTTGTTGCATTCTTTTCAAACATTAAATCTAATAACCCATTCTGTCTTCTAAATGAGGATTTGTAATGGCTCACAAAACACAGCAGAAGGAGAAAAAAAGAAAAAAACTCAGACAGCACGAGGGAGCACTAATCCCCAACAGCCAGGATCCAGGGGAGAGCAACAGCCTTGGCTCATTGGCATCTGCCTGCGGAGAGGACACAGGGCTGGCACGGTGTCTGTGACTCACAGATCAGCACAGGACAGTCATTTGCACCCTGTGATATAGGGAGGGGAGGGTGAAAGTTTTCTCACACCTCAACCATACAACACCTATAACAATGTCTATTTAATTCTTATTTTACCCCCAGCATCTGTCAGGGGTTGGTGGTGGGGAGACTGCCCTCGCTGCAGGGTACGGCTCCAGGCTAAGGTCACACTGTCTTAAATACTCTTGTGAGGGTAGGTGCCCACCCAAGCTATCCTGACCACTCAAGGCAAAGGAGTCTGCAATGTTTGGTGTTTACACTGGCCCTACTTGTTCCCTGACAGTGAAAAGACCAACATATCCCTGGCAAGCCCCTGCCTCAGTTTCCCTGAACCAGGAACTTAAGGTCCTCATGGAAGCATCACTCCTGACCTATGTGCTACAGGCATATGAGAATGAGTACCAGAGTAACCACAGGCCAGACTTGGGATTCAGTGAGCTGCTGGCAGCTTAATAGGCTTGGACAGGTGTGTCATGAGGTCTCTTTCCAGGTTCACAGGGCTCAGGAGGCTCAACAACAGACAAGCAGCATGTGTGTTCAAGGGCAGACTACAGCCAGCACAGCTGCTCCACGCTCACATCCATCCTCCCTCCTGAGAAGGTTGGACCACCATCTCCTGTCCTGATGATTTTGACAGGGTGTTTTGAAAGACAACTTGAAAGACTTATTAAATACTTAGTCAGGTTTGTCAAATAAACAATTGGAAACAGTCTGCTTCCTCTCTCTCTGTCTGTCAGCAAGCACCCCGCCTGCACGCTTGGGAATTCGGAGCAGACAGAGGATCCATCGTAGCTTGCTCTGGCTGAAAGCAGTGACTGTGGGCGAAAGACAGAAACTGGAGCTGGCCTCGGGCAGTTTTGAGAAAGAGAGATTTGTCTTGCAAACATGCTGCCCACCCTTCCCAGAACTTTTCTGAGACAACAGGAGCCTTATGGGTAGTGTGAGAACCTACATCCATCCACTCTTGTTATAAGCCCAGGCCCCCGTTACTAGCTCAGAGACTCACTGGTCCTACTTGTTCCCTGATGCTACAGACAGACAGACAGACATATTCCTGGAAAGCCCCTGCCTCCGTTTCCCTGAGCTAGAAATGTAAGGTATTCATGGAAGTATCACTCTTACTTAACCTGTGTACTACAGGTACCTATGATGGGTACCTGAACAACTACAAGGCCAGACATGGAATTCATTGAACTCCTGTCAGCTTAATAGGATGCTGGAGACCAAGTCTGTTTTAGGATGATGACTGACCATTCAGGGACTGCCCCTGTGCTCTGGGAGACAGTAGATCTGGTGGAGCATAAAGGAGGGTGCCAAACAGTGTCCTCTGGAGGACAGGAACAGCTAAGTATGAATGAGTAACAGGGAAGGAACTGGGTGGAGAAAGAGAAGCCAAGTCCCACAGGCAGGACAGCACCCGCACACTATTCCCCAGTCCCGGCCACC
Source organism: Apodemus sylvaticus (assembly GCF_947179515.1). Lineage (NCBI taxonomy): Eukaryota > Metazoa > Chordata > Mammalia > Rodentia > Muridae > Apodemus > Apodemus sylvaticus. The sequence goes on along the minus strand of NC_067488.1, from coordinate 55,335,532 downwards.
CTGCTCCCTCTTAACCAGTCAGACATTGACCCCAAATGTCTATAGCTGCTCTTTTCAGGTATCCCATGAGTCCTCACTTCATCCCAGACTTAGAGTTTCGGGTTCTCCCACCTTGCTGGTGACCGCCATCAGTCTCCTTGTATTTACGTAGTCACTACCATTAGACCACAGATGTGTCCTCTTGCCCTCTGAAGTTCTCCAGCCCCTCAGCTTAATGAGTTATGATCTCGGCATGAGTATCTCCATCAGCAGGGCACAGCACAACTGCTCACTGGCAAAGCGAGATGTGCTTAGGTTGGGAAACAATAAGAGACACTGTGGGAAGTCAAGTGACCCTGTGGATAAGCCAACAGTGCTTTGAAGGAAGGTGGTAGATTGGATAGGGCAGGAGAGAGTAGGTGACCCTGTGTCTGTGTCCTGAGGGCTCTGAGATCAATCCTTAGACTTGTAGGCAGTCACTGGAACCTTCAAATCAAGCATTGGGAGAAATGGCTGTGCCTCAGGTCCCTCTGCATGCAGCTGGAAACCTTGACAAGAGAGTGAGACTCAGGACACTAGTGATCACTGGACAAATAAAGGCAATGCCAGAGGAATAGGCAGAGGAAAGGGTAGTGGCCCAGGGAAGGGGATGCTTGGCCTGATAGACATCAAAGGCCAGTGGTGTCCGTCCTCTGTGTCTTAGCTCTGTCTCTCAGTCACCTCCCCATCCTGTATAGCCTTTCCATGTTTAGGCAATTCTTGGTTATCTTTACATTTATAAATTCTTCATGTCAAATCCCACTGAGTGACAGTGTCTATTCCAGTTGTCTTTCTTGCCCCTGCTTCTACCAACATGAATGTTCCATTTCTCTCAAAAACAACAGAAAAGTGGTAAAGTCAGATTCCTGGGGCCCTGCCTGTGGTTCTCAGAACACTTTGGACCAACCTCTGCTGCAGCACTCAGGGAAAATTGCCATCGATCTGCCTGTGTCCTTCCTGTGGTCATGAACTCATAGAGGTTGATTACAGCAATTCTACTCATCTATCTGCAGGCCCAGTGCCTCTCTCAGACCCTGTCACATTGTAAAGACTCAAGGTATGTGAAGAAAGACATGGTGAAAGGGTAGATGGGCCTGTGGATGGTGGGATGCATGCATGTATGCACACGTGGATCTGTGGATGAATAGGTTCTGAGGTGGATGGGATGGACGTGTGGGTGGGTAGATAGATGGATGTGAGGATGAATGGATGCTGGAAGGTTGGTGGATGGATGGATGGATGGATGGATGGATGGATGGTGGATGGGTGGTGGATGGATGGATGGATGGGTGGATGGATGGATGAATGGATGGATGGATGGTGGATGGATGGATGGATGGATGGATGGTTTGGATGGTGGATGAATGGAGAAATGGATGGATGATGAATGGGTGGATAGATGGTGAATGGATGAATGGATGGATAATGGTGGATGAGATGAGTTGATGGGAGAATAGGTAGATGTGAAGATAGATGGATACATGGATGGATGAGTAGGTGAAAATGGATAGATGATATGAGAATGTATGAATAGACAGATTGATGGATGGATTATTGGATTGATGAGTGGATAGAGAGATGATGCATGGATGAAGAGATAAGAGATGGATGATAATGGATAAAAGACTGGAGAGATAAGGGATAGATGGGTGAAAGAGGAACTATTTAAATGCTGGATTTTAGTTTGGATAAACCATACGTCTTTATACTTCTGAGACCACTGCTGAGACTATGGCACATGGCTCTGAGGAAACACCCACATCTGCAATGATGTATTTCCCAGGAAGGGGGAATATGGATTGCCCTGAAAATTAATGAAACATATGCAAAAAATTAATGATATGAAAAATGGCTTATGAAAGCAGCAAATAGCTCCTATTGACCATATGCTGTGCAATTCTCTGCCTCCTAAATCATAATAAACTATTGCCTGGAACATGATCTGCCTTTAGTAGGGGCCAATTGTGTCTGGCTGTTTGGGTAGCCTCAATCAGCCCCTCTCTGCTGTCAGCCTGCTGTGCCTCATGCCTCTGAGTACAGGAGCTTCACCCTTTTCACCCTCTCATGTGACAAGGACAGCTTGAGGCCAGTCCTCGAGGGTCATTTTGAAAAGGAGATAAGTAGTACCTTTAATAAGTTCAATGGCTGTTGAGATGTAAATTACTACTCCACACTGCTGATTCCATATTCAAGTTAATTCAAAGGTGAACCTAACTCACTTCATATGTGAATGAGGCTGTCTCTGAAACTACCATATGTAAGCTACTTGAGGAAGATCCCAATCTGAGGTTCCAGAAGCAGGTAAATCATAGACATTTACCATGACTCTTGTGTCTGGATTCATGTGTGTGTTTTGCACATGCATGTGCAGGTTCATGGACATATATTTAGGTGTATAACAGAAGCCAGAGGAAGGCATTGGCTGTTTTATAACTCTCTCTGTTAATTTGTTTTTAGACAGGGTCTCTTCTTGATGTGGAGCATGTTAACTATGGTAAGCTGGCTGGCCAGCAAGCCCAGAGCTTCTCATTTCTTCCTCTTCCAAGCACTGAGGTTGTGGGAACATACCAGCACACATAACTTTGAATTTTTGGGGAGGGGTGTTATTTTTTATTTTTGTTTTGTTTTTACATGCATCAAAAAATTTTTTTACACAGACACACAGCAAGCATTTCACTAAGTAAGCCAACTCTCCTGTCACTTTAACTGTAAGGGTTTAAGGGCAGGTGGCCCTTCCCTAGAAAAGTCCTTGTGAGCCCTGTTAGAGAATGTATGGGGATAATCTGGTTCTCATCCTGGATCTTTAGCCCTTTCCTTATACACACACACAACACACACAAGTGTGTGTACACACAAGCACTCATGAACACACATACACAGGAAACACTTCTTAGATAACCACAACCCTGTGCCAAGGTGTTTCAGGACACTCCAGGTTCACATCCAGCCTGAGCTGACTCCTGCTCCTCACCACCTCTGCCCATGGGGAGAGGCAGGTCAGGACTGACCTGATCCCTCACCTTCAGTTGTCCTCATCACTTCAGGGCATGTTTCAGATGATATTTACCTGGGCAGTGCATCCACAAACACCATGGGACCTCTGCTTGTAGCCATCACCATGTCAGCCCCAGGCAGACTTCTCCCCTGCCTTTCATACCAGGCAAAAGATGCTAGGACCCGACCCACTCTAAGCAGGGAGACAACTGCTTAGCCTCTCTCTGGCTCCATGTCTCAATCCTCATAAACGCACAGCCTGGTGAGAGGAGTGGATGCTTTCTTGTGAGGATTGCTCTTACTTCCCCATTCCTCTCCCTCTCTTTTCTTCTTCCCCCTCCTTCTCTTCCTCCTCCTCCTCCTCTTCCTCCTCCTCCTTTTCTTCCTCTTCCTCTTCCTCCTCCTCCTTCTCCTCTTCCTCCTCTTCCTCCTCCTCATCCTCCTTCCCCCGACTTTCTGGCCACCAGACATCTGCATAAGAGCATCCAGTGATTTTGTTGAAAGTGAGGAGTTTACACTCACTGCAACAGACCCTCACATGGAGACATTTCACTGTAGTTTGCTTTCCCAAATGCTGCCTGCCTACCTTGTCCTGCTGCTGCCTAGGACTCTTTTTCCCTCCACAGTCTTCAAAGACCAGCAGATACAACCTTCCCAGAGCTCCTGAGTTCTCAGAGAAGGTACCTCTGCCATCCCTATACCCCTAACCCCATGGTGTCCTTTGCCCTTTCCCTAGGCTCATTTGACCAGTCTTAAAGCATTTCATTCAATATTATCTCCATAAGGAAGCTTTTGTGTTTGCACAGCTTTGTTCTAATATGCTTGTTTTATATATTAAGAGAGAAAAGAAAACAAGGCTAAGAAAAATAGGCATCAGTAGACAGACTAGATAAAACTTGGGTCCATTCTTGCAGTGGATGGAGTAGCATGCAGCCATCACAAAGAATGGACAGAAGAGTCAATGCTAGCCAACCAAAAGCAAGAGCCAGTGCCTCCACCAAATTAGAAGCAAAATGAAAGGAAGAACATGACTGTATAAGCTGATGGGCAGCCTTCAAGAGAGGAATTATTTTACATTTCAAATTACTCAATACAGTATCTGTTTCTCTGTCTCTCCCCTGCCTGATAAGACACAGTGTTCCCATTATATGTGAGACATTTCATTTAACAATTATTCAACGACATATAAACAGGCAGTGCTCAAAGCTCTTTGGATATATATATGTATATGTATATATATATATATATATATATATATATATATATATATATATATATATATATATATATACAAGAAAATAACCATGTAAATCTTAACTGTTAAGTTTGGCACTGTTATGGTTATTTTGAAAGATGTGACACTTTAGACAAAGCAAGGAAATAATTATGTTAATAGCATTAGATCTTTGGTGTAAGATAAAAGAGATAAAAACCAAGATGTTAAATAGCAAAAAAACAAGTTCTGTACACATATCTGAACTGGAAACATCAAGCTAAATGTGGGTGTGATACACTCTCTTTTAGAAAAACACTCTTCTTGGCTCTCTCCTTGAAAAGCTTTAAAAACAATGAATCACAACCACAGCATCAAGAGCCTGCAGAAAGATGCCTGGAATACCATTCCTGGGCTTGAAAAATGGCCCAGGTAGAGGAAGCAGGAAATGAGCGTCAACTATACTGTAAGGAAAGATTACAGAATTTTGGGAAATGTCCACGAGGGACAGAGTGAGCGTACAGACTCTTGTCAGCCAACTCTGGGAGGATTTGAGCTTTAATTTTAAAATAAAGCTGCATGTTGAAACCCATGTGCATGCTAATGTGGGTGACTGGGTGGGCACACAGATGCAAAGATCGACCAATAGACTAATGAATGCTTTACTGGGTGGGTGGGTGGATGGATAGTTGAATGGATGGATCAAATGGGTGGGTAGGTAGATAAATGGATGGATGACTGGATGAATTGATGATAGATGATTTTATTGGTAGATAGATGGGTTGATAAATAAGTGGATGGGTAGGTGGATGGATCGCTATATAGGTGAGCAGATGGATGGATGAATGGATGGATAGATGGATGGATGGATGTGCAGATGAATGGATGGATAGATGGTCAGATCAATGGTGTGTAAATGGATGGGTAGATATAGGGACTGATGGGTAGATAGATGTGTAATTAGATAGATGGTAGGTGCACACATGGGTAAATGAATAGTTGAGTAGGTGGGTGGGTATATGGATAGATGATAGATTAGTTTATTGGTAAGTGAATGGGCAGATAGACAGATAGATGGTAGATAAATAAATGCATATATTAATTGGTCCCTACCATAGAAAACCAACTAGTGATTGGGGTAATAAGGATGTTAATGAGATTCAAAATTTACTGTTTATTAACCACTGCAATAATAATTGATTTAAGCAAGAGTCAGTAACAGATGGTTAAAATAATTGGTGAAAGAAGAGTAATAGGACATTTACAAAAGCCCACATGCTCACTCAATGGGATGCTTTCTAATAAAGGAAGGTGGTGGCTGTGGATGAGTAAAAAAATGCTCCACCTTACCAAGCTGAGGAAACACCAGATAAATGGAAATGGAGGAGTGTTCTCTAAGACCATCACCCCAGACCATACTGTTTTGAAGGCAGAAGTAGGTTTAGCATACAGATCAGAGCAGAAGACAGGTGCAGACTTTCAAGGTTTCTTCTTGATGGGACACTGTAGATTCTGAATAATGTCTCCACGAGGGTGACACTATCACTCTGATCATAACTTGCCAAATTAAACAGGTGCTTATGGATTTGAGAAAAGTATTTGAAGAATGGGGGGCAGTCACAAACAATGTACTCTCATTTATCTCTGAGTTGGTTTGAAGGAGAGTGGTCCCCATAGGCTAATGGATTTCAATGTTTGGTTCCCAGTTGATGGAACTGTTTAGAAAGGACTGGGAGGTGTGGCCTTGTTAGAGGATGCATGTCACTGGGGTAGATGTTGAGGGTTCAAAAGCCCCCATCTGACCCTCTCTCTCTCTCTCTCTCTCTCTCTCTCTCTCTCTCTCTCTCTCTCTCTGTGTGTGTGTGTGTGTGTGTGTGTGTGTGTGTTTCTCTGTCTCTGTCTCTCTGTCTCTCTTTCTCTGTCTCTCTGTCTCTCTGTCTCTCTCTCTCTCTCTCTCCATCTCTTTGTTCTGTAAGCAAAGCTCCAGTTAAATGTTTTTTCTATATACTGCCTTGATCATGAGTGTTTCTTCACAGCAACAGAATAATAACTACGACAATCTCAGGAAAGCATACTAAGTCCAAAGAATAGTGTGAGTTCACTGCAGGAAATAATTCACCCAAATAAAAATACATTGAACACTTCATGATATAAATGGAACAAAGGGGAGGAAAAATCTAGTTGTTGCTGCTGTTGTTGTTTTGTTTTGTTTTGTTTTGTTTTGTTTTGTTTTGTTTTAATTAAGAAATGTACTAGCAATGCAAGGTAGAAACCTGGCTGCTTATGACTCAACAAAGCAGCAGAATTTCCATTCAGGACAGATGCTGATGAGCTGAGGGGAAGCCACCAGCCTGTATTGGGGAGCAAGTGTTAAATTAGTTATTTGAGAAGTTTGTACTATGGATTTTGATCATATCCACCCCTACCTTCAAGTCCTTCAAATCTAGTTTCTCTTCCATACCCACTCAATTCTGTATCCTTTTAAAGAAATTAATCAAGTCCAGTTCATGCTGCTAAAATACTCCAGGGTATGTGGCTATCCACTGAAGTTCATGATGAATGAATGGATGGATGAATAGATAGGTAGATAGATAGATAGATAGATAGATAGATAGATAGATAGATAGATAGACAGATAAGTACATAGATGATATAGTAGATGATAGAGACATATACCTGGGTATATATGTATAGATAGCTAACAGATACATATTCACGTGCACACACAGACAGTAGACCATTACAGTGATTTGAATGAGAAAGGTCCTCCCTTAGCTCAGGCATTTAATATCTGGTCTTCAGTTGGTGCTACTGTTGGATAGGTTGCTGCAGGATGCATGTCATGTGAGGTGGGATTTGAAAGTTCACAACGTTGCCCCACTTGCATGTTTGCTGATTTCCACGCTTGTGCTTGAGGATATCTCAGCTTCCTGTTCCTGTTGCCATCCCTTCCTGCCATGGTGGACTTTAATCCCTCTGAAACCATGAGTCAAAATAAACTCTGTCTTCTTTAACTTTGCTCATGGCGTTTTACCACAGCAACAGAAAAAGGACTAATATAATAATAATAATAATAATAATAATAGATAGATAATGGTGATGATGATGGTAGATAGATGACAGATAAATAGACAGATCAATAATTGATAGATCGATAGATGATAGATTCTAGATAGATAATAGATGATAAATAGATTTCGATAGATAATGATAGATTAGATAGATGTATGGATAGATAGATCACAGATGGATAGATAAATAGATAACACAGATATACATATATGTGCATATATAGACAGATAGGTTGATAGATGACAAGTGATTTGGAGCTGACTGATCAATAGATGAAAGATGATAGATTGATCGATAATAAAGAGGCAGACAAGAAAGAAGGAGGGAAGAAGAGGGGTAGGAGGAAGATTACTAAGGGTTAGACAACACAATGTACTGTAACCTGCATGTCTTGCATTTGAAGGTAAACAGCAGAGGACACATGAATTGTCCCCAGTATGCCTTGCATTCCACAGGAGAAGCCATACAGGTGAATGATGGGTGCTGTAGGTGCATAAAACTTCTAGAAAGGAGCCATCTTGCCATTCTTCTGGAGTCCAGGAGTGGGGCAGGTGACTTCTCTTACAGTTTTCTGTACTGTTGTAATTTTTCCATGGCAGGCAGTAATTTTACAATATAAAACTAATCTACTTTTCAAAATAATGATGAGACTTTAAAACCTGGAAGAACATAAATTCTCCACAATAGTAGACTGATCCAATCGACTGTGGTAAGAGCGAGCACCCGAGCCAGCTCAGACTCAGCTGTGGAGACTGACACAGGTGACTGGAGCTGAGTGGCATAACAAAGACAGAGTGAGGAGGCAGCTGCCAGGTTCCTGTGTCACAGGGTCTCAAGTCTTACACAGCCATGGCCTGCACCTGCAATCTGACTGTTTCCAAGTGAGGCACTTATAAATGACACCTATGTTTTTAAGGTTTGTCTTACCTTTAGTTTCCAAATTGTGCTCAGTGAATACAATCAAATTCTAATTTTTTTAAAAAGGCTCAACATTATCTGGTGCTGTGTCTTTTCCCAAAACAAGAATTGCCTTCAAATCTCCAGACCCTAGCACCATGCTTCAGTGAACACTTGCCAATCTGAATTGAGCTGGTTTGTCCAAATTAGTGAGTTTTGGACATGCCCATCTGATGGACATATGGCCTGCTCCTAATGAACCAAGCCATCTGCCTCTTCAGCACCAGCCACACCAGCCATCCAGCCCTCCAGGGCCAACTGTTTGCAGGAGATCTGCTTGCTGCCTCAGAGACGAATACTGCAGAGACAAAGGCCCCGGAAGCTGACATAAAGCAAGAAGGAGACCCGGGCAGAGCAGGCAGGAGGTAAGCATCACATCAGGGACCCAACAAGCTGGCTCCACCTGGGGAGTGGGGAGCACAGCTGCGTGGATGTGCGCTGTTGCTCTACCAACCACAGTTCACCTGAGATGGAGCAGGTACATGACAGGCAGCTTGCAGAATCGATGTTAATGAGACATGTAAGCAGTATTTCGAGTGTATTAGCTTCCTAGGGCTACCACACAAATCACCACATGCTCAATGACTGAAAACAACAGAAAGCTATTTTCTCTTCATAGTACAAGCCAGAAGTCTGGAAACAAGACATCCCTAGGTTTAACTTCTCTGAAGGCCCCAGGAGAGGCTCCTGCCCCACCTCTTATAGCTCCCGAAGACTCTAGACATTGTAGGGCTCCAGCTATGTGATGGTTAATATTGACGGGATCAGTAACCCCTAAAGACAAACCTCTGGGTATGTGAGAAAGTTTCTAGATTCGGTAAGCAAGAGAGTGGAAGACTCGCCCTCAAACTGGGCAGCACCATCCCCTAGGCTGCAGTTTGGACTGAAGAAGCATTCATCACTGCTTCCTGACTATGGGCACAATGTGACCAGCCACCACACACTCCTAGCACCATAACTGCCCAACCATGATAGACTGTACCATTAAATTGTGAGCCAGGACTAATCCTACCTCCCTTAACTTGCTTTTATCAGGTATTTGTTATAACAGCTAGTAAAGTAACTAACACATCTTCATGTGGTTTCTGTCATCCATGAGGACTCTCTCTTGGGATTTTGGGACTTTCTGACCCAGAGTGACATTATCCAAGTCTTTGTCTTCACTGAATTCATAACACCATGTCTATGGTATTGTGTTTTGTGGTTTCTGGTGAGCAATCATTATGGAGGAAGACATGGAACAAAGTCTCCAAGTTTGTCATCTGTTCCCTGGAGGAGCTTCTCTTGGATGCTATAGCTGCATCCCTTTCTTTGGATGGGAAGAATCCATGGACACATGAACTTGGAGGCACAAAGCAGTGACAGAATCTGGGGAGGAGGAAGAGGCACCAAACACAAACATGTTTTATGTGTATCGGGGCCCTCTGTCAAGATGCAGGACTCCTGGCATGGGACACAGCTGGAAGGATCAGATTAGTCACACAGAGACTGTGACTGGTAATGTATACATGGGGGTGCTAGTTCTGCTGGGCTGAGCTGGATTAGGTTTAGCTGGTCTGGTCTGGTCTGGTCTGGTCTGGGCTGGTCTGGGCTGGTCTGGGCTGGGCTGGTCTGGTCTGGTCTGGGCTGGTCTGGGCTGGGCTGGTCTGGGCTGGTCTGGTCTGGGCTGAGCTGGGCTGGACTGGGCTGGGCTGAGCTGGATTAGGTGCAGCTGTGCTGTGCTGTGCTGTGCTGTGCTGTGCTGTGCTGTGCTGTGCTGTGCTGTGCTGTGCTGTGCTGTGCTGTGCTGTGCTGAGATGGATTAGGTTCAGTTTGACTGGGCTGGCCTGGCCTGGCCTAGACTAGGCTGGAGGTAGAGGGTGGAGGACTGGGCTGGACTGATTTGGACTAGGCTAGAATGTGTTGGATTGGGCTGTGCTTGGTTGAGTCTTTCAGGAGGGTCTCAGTGATGTTTTGCTCCAAACTCATGGAATGCCCCAGAGGTGAAGAAAGCTCATCCTTTCTGTAGAACACCGAGTTCTGCCCCTTTGCCACAGTACAATCCCAAGCAAACAGCCCTCAGGCCTCAGTTTATTCACTTGTGGTATAAAAATAAAACTAACTTCATATGCATCCTAGGGCTTTGGGGAGAAATGACTGAGGGGACTTTAGAAACTGTGTGAAATACATTCTACGAATCAAGCCTGAAGAGACATTATTAGAGTTGGCGTCTGACCATTGACTCATCTTCCTGACTCTGCCAGCAGGACCCTCATCCAGCGGATATGGTTAGTAATGGGTGCTTTACTGTTTTTCAGGAAAAGCATAGACCCAGAAGCACTTGGGTCACCATGGGTGCTACTGGAAGGCTCTCACAGCAGCTAACTTGAGCCTTCCCAAGCCTTCACCTATACAGCCAGAATTAAGATGTCCAAAAATGTAGTGACTGAATGGGAGTTCTATAAAGTTCACAGCTATAGCTATTCAGCTGGGGGGGGGGGATAGGAGAGGCTACTTTGGGACATAGTGGTAGACCAGTCTGCCCAGAGCCTCCCACTCTTTCCCCAGACTGCTCTAAGGACTCACCAATAGACCCCAAAGCCATCGTTCTCTAGTCATAAAGAGCAAGTTCAATCACGGTTAGCGTCAACACCTCCTGTTTGCCACTGTGTATTTGGGCAATTGCGAGGTGTTACTGATTGGCAAATTCAAACACATATTGTCCTTAATTTGAGGTTAATTATATATAACATTTCAAAGGCGGTAATCTCATTAATTTTGATTTGCTTCTAACAGTATTAAAGCATGCCGTGGAAGACTGACTCTATTAGAGTACAGCGCAGGGGGAAGTCGGTTTTTCCGGTGTTGTTACGGGTGTTTTATTAGCCATGGCGAGCCAGCAAGGATGCCGCCGATGGACTGGCTCCAACAACAACAGGCTGTGTTTTGGGTGGCCAATGGGCACAGGTGCACCTATCCCGGCCGAATGGAAATAGGTCCTTCACAGAAACTACCAATAGGTAAATAAGGCCATAGCATCCAGAGCATGATATAATGAGCGTTGGGTTAACAATTTCCTTCTATGCACAGGAAGAACAGGTAACACCAGGCACCTACTTGGCTTGGCTGCTTGGGAGGATATCCATCCTTTCCCTATGGAAGGTTGTCCTGTGCAGGAGGATAGTGGAGACTCACTGAGTGGGAGCAGCAGATGCCAAGGAGTGCCAGAGGCTATGTACCCAGGCTTACCTCACCAGGGACGATGGGGAGCACAGCTGGTCCAGTATCACACCTGCAGACAACACAGCTGAATGATGTTCCTGACAGGTGTTGAGGGTGTGGCCGCAAGAGCAAGTTCTATTGTAATTGACTAGCCTAGAGTCAATCAACTTTTTTATTATTATTATTGAAGGACATTCAGACAAGACAGGATCAGGGCTACAACCAGAGAGAGGCAGTGAAAGTAATGGCCAGCAGGCCTCAGAGAATAGGGAGCCAGCAGAGTGGTGTGAGCAGGCTCTTATGTACCCAATAAAGGGACAAGTGTCAGCAGACAGGCAGCAGGGCTAAACCTCTGACCCTGAGGGCCATGGTCAGCAGTTGGAGCTTCACTGAAATTCCAAGAAATGTAGCATTTTCTAATCCGGTCAAGTTACTGTCATAATTAAAACCAAACTCCTTGATTAATGAAGAAGAAAGGAAGGAAGGTCAAGGGTCTTTGCTTCAGAAGAATCTAATTGTTTTTTGTCTCATTCTGGGTTTCACTATGTTGCTCAGTCTGGTCTCAAACTCAAGAGCTTTAGTGACTCTCCGATCTCAGCCCCTGGGCTAGCTGAGACTACAGAAGGGGCCTGTGCCTGACTCCATACTTTTGATCCTAAGGTGAGCTGGCAACACTGTTCTGCTGATCCATCAGTGAGAGGAAGTACTGGACATATCACCAGAGGCCACCCAGGAATCAGCTATAAAGCAGAGGCCAGACAATAAGGGGCCTGGAGCCTGTGTTCCATCCTAGAAGGATGACTGGTACCCACCCCATCCTTTCCAACACAAGAACCAGCCCCTGCTGCATGTGCATGCATATGCATCCACACACACAAACACACTCTGGCACACATGCACATGTACACATACACGCATGTACATATATACACATGCACACACATGCATATATGCATATACATACTGGAATACATGCACGCACACACACACACACACACACACACATACCTCCAGGCCTCCTGACTGGGGACGCTAACAAAAAAGGGCTGGCCAAAGCAGGGCCTCACCTGTCACCCCTTCTCTAGGGCCTGTCATCCTGTGATGCTCAGGTGGAGTCCTCCCTACCCAACCCTGAAGGCTCTAGGTCCTTTGTCCCCAAGGCTCTTTGAGTATGACATCTCTACTTGAGTGACCTGAGCTTCTGAGTGATCACAACAATTAAATCAAGCAGGCATGGGGAAGGGCTGGGAAGGAAGGCGCAGTAGCCAGGGGTCCCTGGGGCTGGGTGCTAAAACACAAGCTTACATGTTTATTCCACACAGTACACATCCTAGCACACCCACCCAGTGACAAAAAGTCAAGGGCAGATGGGGCAGGTCCAGCCTAGCTGCTTGACTTATGACACGGACTGTGACCACAGAACTGAATCATGTACCTAAGAGAAAAACCCAAGTGTGTTGTGGATTTGGTCTAATGCTTGTATTATGTTAATTGGGGTCCCGGAATTTCATGAGAATTTGCATGTAAGATGCTGAGGGTCCCTGTCCCCAGTTGGTTCTGACTGGCAAATCAAGTTGTCAGCAGCCAATGGCTAGTCAGGAAGACAGAGGTGGGACTTTAGGATTCTCGGTCAAGGGGACAGAGAGAGAAAGAAGGATTTAGAACCACCATTGCCTGGAGGATCATGTAAGAGCTAGGGAATGGGCTATGTGTGCTCATGTGTTTCTGTATGTGTGTATATGTGAGTATATGAATATGCTGTGTGTGTGCTCATGTGTCTCTGTGTGTATCTCTGTGTGTGGATGTACACGTGTTCATGCTTTGTTAACCGTGTGGCTGTATATACATGTTAAGCATGTGTAGGACTATTTATGCTGTGAATAACCATGTCTGAATGTGTGTGTGTGTATGTGTATGCTGTGTGTAATAACTACATATGTGTGTTGTATATAAGCAAATATGTGTGCACACAATATACGAGTGTGTCCGTTGTATGTAAGTGCCCATGTATATGTGAATAATATACATGTGTAGGAGAAAGTACATGTACATGCCACAGACATCTCTTCCTAGAGTTTCAGTCTGGAAAGCCAAGGTCACAGCTTCAGATCTAGGTCTTGCTAGAGCTGATTTCTTGTCCATAGATGGCACCTTCCCCTGAGTCCTCTATCTGAGTCCCATGGTTGATGGAGTGAGTGTGTTTCCTCAGGCCTCTTTATAGAAGAGTGATGAACCCTTCCCAGTCACCCTTTCATGACCCCACCACCTCCCAAGGGACCACATTCCAACCTTGGGATGAATAAGCCAACATAGGATTTACAGGGACACAAACATTCAGACCAGGAAAATTTAGCTCCACCTACAGCTTCTTGTAGGGAGAGGGCTTTTAAGCAATGGAAGCAGTGGCTGGTCATGGCTGGCAAGATGTGCAAGTGTCTTTCTTCTGAGAGGGGGAAGGTGAGGGAGGCTGCAAAGTGCAACCATATAATTTAAGTTTGGCTTGAAATAGAGCTTCCAGAAACACGGGGTGGGCAATGCAGTACCATATACAAAGATGGGTCCAGGCAAGATTCCCCACTTGCTCACCGTGAATATCTGATTATATTGGCCTAGTGTAGAATCAGGGAAACTGTAGGGTGGGCCAGGTGAGGGCTGTGTTGAGACTGTGTGCACAGATACAGCTAACAAAATGAAGAGGAGAATTGGATGCTCTGGATTGAAGTACGGTGACTTTGTCTGGCTTGGAGGCCAGGGTTATGGTTGAAATGGAAACCCATGCATGGATCAGAGCCTGAGATAGGGTGGCCAGAGGTAGAGTCCCACTCCTGAACCTGCCCCCAGCGCTGCACAGCAGCAAACAAGAGAGCATATGGGACAGCAGACATGTCTAGGTTACAGGGGAGGCTGTCTCTGCAGGTGACAGGCCCTGGAAGGAAGACCCGTACATGGGCATGAAGTCAGAACATTGGCAGGCTCGCTTCTCCCTCTCAGCATGGGAAACCTGTTAGTAAGCTTCTAGTAGCTAGAAGAACATGTTAACCTGAGGCTGGAAAAGAGAGACCCAGACAGAGAGGGAGACTGAGAGAATTAGCATAAAGTGCTATTTCAAATCAAAGGGAAAGGGAGCAAATATTTCAATCAATATAATTAGTGTAATTAGCCCTTCGGGGAAACAGTAAGGCAGATCTGTCTTTTGCACTGATACCAAAATAGGTCCCAGATGAATAGAAGATTTGAAGTATTTTTAAAAGCTTAATCTGCCAGGCAATATTTACTTTTGTAATCTGCGGAGCCAGTGTGTTCCTTCAATCCCCGGCTTGTGGGAATCGCTTTTCTCGTCTCGTCTCCACCAGCAAGTCTATGAAGTAGCAAGCGTGTGTGACTCAGCTCCATGATAGCCAGAACCCATGTAAGAAAAAAGGAAGAGTGTCCACATGAAAAAGCCAAACAGCAGACGAGGAGAGGGTGGTCTGCTCATGTTTGAAGGGCTCCTGGAAATTCTTTACAATGTGTGGTGGAAAAAAAAAAATCCCAAGAGAGAAAACATAGGCCTCAGATTAGGATATATAAGATGCTTTCAGCCTCACTGCCTGTTAAATAAAGAATGAAACAAGATAGGAGCTGCAGACTCAGCCCGGCAGCTCAGAGCACTTGCTGCTCTTACAGAGGACTTGAGTTCTGTTCCCAGCACCCACATCAGGTGTCTCATGACTGCCTATGTGTAATTCCAGCTCCAGGGGATCTGATGTTCTCTTCTAGACTCTGCTGATACCATATCCTTTGCTCGCCTGACCATATGCACAGAGGCACACCCTTATTCACATAATTTAAAATAATATTTGCAAATAAAACAAAGCAAGGCAGTGTGTTCCCTGTACCAGTAGACAGTAACCTGGCATTGCTATCTCTATCTCTCTGTCTTCTGGTTTTATTTCACAGTAGTGGGCATGCCTTGCACTGTGTCACTAGTATTCATGGGATCGGACAAAACTAGGTCTGCTCTGGGAATGAGGATTTTGAGCAACACAGCTGAGTATACTGTAAAAGCCAAGAGGCAACAGCCATACCCTGCAGAAAGAGTCTCAGTGGCCCAATGTCTGGGTTGTGTGTGTGTGTGTGTGTATGCATAGATGAATGGATGGGTGGATGGATGGATGGATGGACATATGGATGAATGAATGATAGATGGATGGATGGACAGATGGACAAATGGATGAACATATAGATATATGGATAGATGGACACTTGGATGAATGAATGAATGAATGAATGAATGAATGATGGATGGATGGATAGACACACTGTGGCCTACGAAAAAGGATTTGACTTCAAAGGGGAAGGAAATTCTGACCCCTCCCACCACACAGAAGAACTTTGAGGACCCTAGGCTGAGTAAACTAAGCCACTCACAAAAGGAACATGCACTCCAGGATTCCAGTTACAGAAGCAGCAAACTCAGAGAGATGGGAGGCAGAGTGGTTGGTATCTGGGCTGCAGATGGATGAGGTAATAAAGGACTGGAGGAGCTGATTATGTTCTATAGATGATGGCACCGTACCACAGAGTGAGTGCGCCTGCTGCTTCTGACCTGTGCCCTGTTAGGCCCTTAACATGGCAAACGTTGCAGTGGATGTATCTTGTCTCAGCTGACACAGTAGGCAAAATGAGGAACTAAGGGGTATCTGTCTGGGAATGGGAGAAGCTGGATCCTAGATGGAAGGAGAACCTGCTCCTCCAGCCTCGTCCCTCCACACCCCGCCTCCAACTGCTCCCTTTCATGCTGCTGAGCAGCCTCCTGAACAGGAGAAATCCTTGGGTGACATTTTTGTTTGCCCAAGTTCCAGAAATTTAATGCCTAGCAGACTATCACTGCTAGAAAACTGCAGAAGGGGGGCAGAGCCCATGGAAAAGATGAATGCCGGCGTCTTTGGAAAATGAGGAAAACGTGCTAATTAAGATGCATTTCCCAGGTAGTTCAGCCGACACGTGCTGTTCACTGTTTTCCCAGAAGCCAGGAAGATGTTTCTTTGTGGATTTTTAACAGACTCATTTCAATGATAAAATGTGCGGTGATGCCTACATTTATTTTAATTTCTTAAAAGGCAGCAGCTCTGAGGAGTCCACGAGCCAACAAGCTGGTGTGAGAGAAAGAGAGAGAGAGGTGTTTCTGCAGGCTCCAGAAAGGAGACTGAGAAAAGCTAACCGGGATGACCACGCCCTCATGCATGAGCTAGTCCTGATCAGATCTGAACTAATCCACTGCAGCAAAGGCCCTGAGGAATTAGTTCAAGCCACTCAGCCCAGCAAGCGTCAGATGGACCTGGAGACAGTAACCCTTCACCTTCTGGGACAGTGTCTGGATAGTGTGAACCAGGGGCCCCTAGACCAGTGATTCTCAACCTGTTAGGTCACCACCCCCTTATGGGGGGTCACATATTACATATCCTATCAGATATTTGCATGGTGATTCTTAACAGTAGAAAAATTACAGTTGTGAATTAGCAATAAAATAATTCTATGGTTAGGGGATCACCACAGCACGAGGAACTGTATTAAAGGGTCACAGCATTAGGAAGGTTGAAGCACTACCCTAGACCATATGGTTCCCTCCCACCATGAACCCCAGTGCAGGGGGATTTCCCAACTGGAAAGTGGCCTTCTGGGCCCCAGACATCACTATGGCTAGTGCCCAACAGTCTAATGGTGACCTACTGGAAGCTAAATCTGAGGATCCCAGGAAGAAACCACACCGGGAGACAATGCCTACACAAGCATTGCCAACTCTGATGGCAGTCGGAGGTTTAGCAAGAGGAGATTCTGGAAAGCTTAGCTAAGGCCGGGTACTCAATCCAAGATTCTTTATGCTTGCTTCCTTGGCGCTTGGTCTCTAGCCTGTCTCAGCAAAGACTGTCCTGTCAACGCTCTCCTTCCCCCTGCCTCTGACAGCCAGACAGACGGTGAACAGGCTAAAGTGAAGTCCTTCCTCCCTTCTCCCCTGTCAGCACCCCCACTCTGTCTCAGGGATAATGAGGCTCAGCTTACTCCACCTGCCTCGG
Source organism: Apodemus sylvaticus (assembly GCF_947179515.1). Lineage (NCBI taxonomy): Eukaryota > Metazoa > Chordata > Mammalia > Rodentia > Muridae > Apodemus > Apodemus sylvaticus. The sequence goes on along the minus strand of NC_067488.1, from coordinate 55,318,021 downwards.
AGGTGCTGCCTGGGGACCTCATTAGGATGCGTTGCTTTTATTGAGGATAAAAGGACAGTTTAGCAGGCCCAGGAACTCACCAGATGCTTGTTGGAGATGGGAGAAGGCGGGGCGTTCTCTCCCTGACAACCCTATCCTCCTTCCTCTCAGACTCCTGGCTCCCAGAACGGAGTTTTGCTCTGAAGGGCTGGATTCCCACGCAGCCTCTGCAGTCCATACAACTGCCAACTGCTAAAATGAACCGGGACCCTAAGAAGAGAGTACTTGTCAGTGTGGCACAGCTGACAGGAGGAATAACATGAATTTACCTTGCACTGCTGAATTAACTTCAGATCCATTGTATTTCTCCTAGGGACATCTTTTCCAACAAGACACAGATTTTCATGGACATAAAGAAAACCATTTAAAACTGTTTCTGAAAGAATATATCTAAAAACAAAAACAAAAAAAAATATATAAAAAACAAAAACAAAAAAACCCAACTGTTTCTGCCTGGTTTCGAACCGAAGACCTTTCATGTGTGAGGTAATGAAATAAATGATACATGTCAGAAGGCAGAGTCAGCCAACGTCACCGGACCTTGGCGCACAAGACAGTGCTCCTTTCGTGCCTCCCTTGAAGCGTGCTTCTCATCTCATGCCCACTATCCTGTCTGTGCTACTAGAGCTACAGACGGCAACCATCTCTCACCATCTCCCCAACCCTGTGCTTGTTATCATGGGCTAAAATTTTACTTCCTCCATTATTAACATGAATCTGAGTGCTGGTAGTTAAAGGTACTCATTTGTTTTACCAACCTTCTCTGTTTCATTTTGAGGCTTGGGGAGGACCTGGGGGACTGAGAACTGGACATTTTCAGGACTGGGCAGTAGTGGTACACACCTTTAATCCCAGCACTCAGGAGGCAGAGGCAGGTGGATCTCTGTGAGTTTGAGGTTAGCCTGGTCTTTGGAACAAGTTTCAGGAATGCCAGAGCTTTACAGAGAAATCCTGTCTCAAAAACAAAAGGAGAGGGGCTGGAGAGATGGCTCAGCAGTTAAGAGCATTGACTACTCTTCCAAATGTCTTAAGTTCAAATCCCAGCAACTACATGGTGGCTCATAACCATCCGTAAAGAGATCTGATGCCCTCTTCTGGTGTGTCTGAAGACAGCTACAGTGTACTTACATTATACAGTGTACTTAAACTTTTTTTATAAAAAAAGGAGAGAGAGAGAGAAGGAGGAGGAGGGGGGAAGAAGAAGAGGAAGAGGAAGAGGAAGAAGAGGAGGAGGAGGAAAAGGAGGAGGAGGAAGGAAAGAAGAGAGGAGAGGAGAAAAGAAGAGAGGGGAGGAGAAGAGAGGAGAGGGGAGGGAAGGGGAGGGGAGGAGAGGAGAGAAGAAGAGAGGGGAGGAGAAGAGAGGAGAGGGGAGGGGAGGGGAGGGGAGGGGAGGAGAGGAGAGGAGAGGAGAGGAGAGAGGAGGGGAGGGGAAGAGAGGAGGGGAGAGGAGGGGAGGGGAGGGGAGGGGAGGGGAGGAGAGGAGAGGAGAGGAGAGGAGAGGAGAGGAGAGAGGAGGGGAGGGGAAGAGAGGAGGGGAGAGGAGGGGAGGGGAGGTGAGGGGAGGAGAGGAGAGGAGAGGAGAGGAGAGAGGAGGGGAGGGGAAGAGAGGAGGGGAGAGGAGGGGAGGGGAGGTGAGGGGAGGAGAGGAGAGGAGAGGAGAGGAGAGGAGAGGAGAGGAGAGGAGAGGAGAGGAGAGGAGAGGAGAGAAGAGAAGAGCAAACTGGGAATAAGACTAGGATAGGTGTCATTATAAAAGTGTGTGTCCTCCCTTACCGAAGGCCCAGATTCATGCCCTTGCAGTCAAACACACCCTCCGCCATGATGATGGTCGTGTGTGTTCTAGGCCTTCTGAGGCCGAGGACTCTCCGGTTTCCCACACGTCTCAGCACTGGTGTTACAAGCATATGCTGCAAAGTAGGTGCCTGGATCTGAACTGGAATCATCCTCCTTGCCTGGAGGAAGCCATATCCCTGGCCCCAAATTCCCATGTGGATATTTTAAACCATTTATAAATTTGCTGAAACTTTTATAGTTCATTTGAAGTAGAAGCCTGCAAATAGATGTTTAGTTTTATAGACCCTTGAGCGCCGTAAGACATTTGTGTGCTGGTGAATAGTGACTAAGTTCCCCTAGAGAAGCTGTCTTTAAGCATTTGCCCATGTCTATGGTGTAAACTTTATAACCAAGGCCAACATCTAGCTATGGTGGGTGTTACTGGAGAGAGCCGGGGCAGGGACCTAGAACCACCTCTCCTAAGGCATTGTGAACTCACCACTCTTTCTCAGTTCTTTGGTCTCTCCCAGCAGAACTTGGTCATTTCCCAAGCGCAGAGCTCCAAGCTCGCTTTGGGTTTCAGATGTCCCCCAAATACGATTTGAAGTGATGTTCTGGTTTTTTATTTTCTTGATTGTGTGCAGCTTAGGCATATGATTTAGCCTGAGGTCACCACGGGTCACGGATCCTCAGTTACAGCGCAGAAGATGGTAATGCTATCAGTGTTTCCAGACACCGAAAGTCCCAGGGAAGCGGTACTGATGTTTGCTTGTTGACTCGTTTCCAAAGCCCTTGCCAGCCGTGCTTGTTAATTCTTGGGTTTATTTGGATTTCCTTCTGGATTCTTTATGCAGAAAGCATTTGTGTTCAAATAATGACAGTTTTATTTCATGCCTTCCAATTATTTTAACCAGTCTTTCTTGCTTGCATTTTTTTTCTGATTGAAGTTTCAAGCAAAATATTGCGTAGACTTGGTAATAATGAGTGTGCCTGTGTCCTTTCAGGGGTCATTATATATATATATATATATACATATATATATATATATATCCATAAGCACCATGTTTTCTGTAGGTTACTTCAGTAAATACCCTTTTATAAACTGAGCAACAAGTGGTTTTTTCTGTATAAATGAGTGTCAGAGTAGATACAAGACTATGAGAGGGGAGCAAGAAATGAGGAGTAAGGGGAGGTGTCAAAAGACTCATGAAACTTGAAAGCAGGAAAAAGGCTGTGGGGGGAGGGGAGGACACAAAGGAGCCAGGTAAGATGGGGAAGGAGAAATAGAAAAAGCATTTTGAATTTTAGGGGAGGGACTGAAGGAGCTGGAGGGCATTGCAACCCCATATGAAGAACAATATCCACTAACCGGATCGCCCAGAACTCCCAGAGACTAAACCACCAACCGAAGGGTACACATGGAGAGACCCACGGCTCCAGCTACATATGTGACAGAGGATTACCTTATCTGGCGCCAGTGGGCGGGGAGGACCTAGGTCCTGTGGAGGCTTGATGCCCCAGCATAGGGGGATATTAGAGCAGTGAGGGAGTGGGTGGAGAAGCACCCTCATAGAGCCAAAGAGGAGGGGAGATGGGATGGGGGGAGTTAGTGGAGGGGAAACAGGAAAGGGGGATATCATATGAAACGTAAACAAATAAAATGATTAATAAAAACAAACACACAAACACACAAACAAATGTAATACGCGTATACAGTGTATCTTGGTCATGTCTACCCCTCACGACCCCCTTCAACTTCCCTCATGTCTCCCCATCACATCTCCCTCCAAACTCCATGTCTGCCTTTTATCATTATTTGTTTATTCTTTTGTATATTTATTTTCACCCACTGAGTCCAGTTTGTGCTGCCCATGTGCACATAGGTGTAGAGCCATCCACTAAGTGATGGGAACGCACTAGCCACGTGCCTAAGGAAAGGTGGCTTCCACTCCGCACGCAGCTATCAGTTACCAATACCTCATCTAAGGCTGGGAGTCTCAGAGCCCCTCCCCAGCCAGCTAAAACAATTTTTGTCTGGAAAAAAAAGATGCAATAGAACTTAATTATTTGTATGCTAATAAAAATGATGTTTAAATGTAATCAGTATACTTCATCTTCTGGAAATGTTATATTGCCTTTGGGTTGAAATCTGTCAAATATTTCTGCTCTATTTACTGAATCCTATCACTTTCAGCTCTTAAATTTGGTTTTTGGTTTTTTTTTTTTAAAGATTTTATTTATATATATGAGTACATTGAGCTATATATATATGAGTACACTGTAGCTGTCTTCAGACACACCAGAAGAGGACATCAGATCCCACTGCAGATGGTTGTGAGCCACCATGTGGTTGCTGGGATTTGATCTCAGGACCTTTGGAAGATCAGTCGGTGCTCTTAACCACTGAGCCATCTCTCCAACCCACGTTTTGTTTTTTAAAAAAGATTTTACGTATACAGGTGTTTTATCTTCAGGCATGTCTGTGCACCACATGTGTACCTGGTGAACATGGAGGCTAGAGAAGGTACTGGCTCCTCTAGAACTAAGTTATAAATGGTATGACCTGCTATGTGGGTGCTGGGATTCGAACTCAGATCCTTTGGAGAAGTAGCAAATGCTATTGGTCACTCGCGCCTCTCTTATTCAGGTTTTGATGTCATCAACAGTGTGGCAGGACTGAGGATCAGCTAGGAGACACAGGTGTGTCGGTGAGGTTGTCTCCAGGGAGGTTTACTGAGAAGAGAACACATACTGTGAGTGTGAGCAGTGCCACTGTGTGGCCTGCTGTCTTAGGGTCACTCCTGCTGTGATGAAACACCATGACCAAAGCAACTCAGGGAGCAAAAGTTTTCACTTTCATCACTGAAGGGAGTCAGGACGGACATTCAAGCAGGGCAGGAGCCTGGAGCCAGCAGTGGATGCAGAGGCCATGGAGGAGTGCTGCTTACTGCCTTGCTCCTATGGCTTTGCTTAGCTTGCTTCCTTATAGAACCCAGGACCACCAGCCCAGGGCTAACACCACCAACCATGGGCTGGGTCCTCCGCCATCAATCTCTTAACTAAGAAACTGTCTTAGAGCTGCATCTTATGGAAGCATTTTCTCAACCGAGGTTGCCTTCTTTCAGATGACTCTAGAGGGAGCAAAACAGCTAGGATCCCCGGCTGAGTGAAGAAGAGAAAAAGAAGCTAGTCAATCGAGTGTCAGCATTCACATTCCTCTGCTTCCTGACTGTGGTGGCAGTGTGACCAGCTGCCGCACACTCCGGTTGTCATCCCTTCCCTGCCAGTGGGCTGTGGCCACTTAAACCGCGAGCCCGAAGCTACACCCAACTCCCTTAAGCTGTTTACCAGGCATTTGTCCAGGGAGCAGGAAAAGTCACAGGGAATGACTGGCATACGTTAGGTCCACACAACACTCTGAGGAGAGCGGCTTGAGGGGCAGTGTTTGCTATTTCCACTTCAGGGTCATCTTCTTTTGCTGATCTTCTGTTCGGTGACTTTATATCAAGGCTCAGGAAAGAGATTTTCTTTTAACTCTTCTTCCTTCAGAAGCACTGTGATTGCTTGCAAGGTGGTGCAGGCCACATTTGATGAGCTGGGAAGTCTCTCTCCGTAATCAACAGCTTTGCCATCATGGAACTGGCATCGTTTTTTAGTTTTCTTTTGTATCTAGTCTACATGAGATCTCCTGCACTTTATGAGCTAGCCATTAACGTTTGTGTTGAGTGGGAAATGTCTCCGACATCTGCATCTGCTCTGCTCTTTTACTTCTGCCTCTGGGACAACAATGACATGTCTGTCACTCATCCTACCCCCGGTCAGATATTAACTGGAGTCTGTGTTTTTCATATTTTCTCAATATATTGCCTATTTTATTATAGTCAATCTTCTACTTCATTAATTTTCTTTTAAGCCACTTTGAAATTGCGGAAAAAATACTTTTTGAGTCATTCTAAATATCCTTGTAGTTCTCAATTTTTTATTTTGTTTTTTTAATGCATTCCCATGTTTCTTTGCTGATACTGTCTTGATATTTTAATTTATTGATCACATTAAACTGGGGTATTTCAGAATTATTTCTGACCAACCAGTGACTGATTTTTAGAAATTCTTCTTTTTCTTCTTCTTCTTCTTCTTCTTCTTCTTCTTCTTCTTCTTCTTCTTCTTCTTCTTCTTCTTCTTCTTCTTCTTCTTCTTCTTCCTCCTCCTCCTCCTCCTCCTCCTTCTTCCTCCTCCCCTCCCTCTCCCCTCCCCCTCTTCCTCCTCCCCTCCCCTCTTCTTCCCTCTCCCCCTCCCCTCTCCTCCTCCCCCTCCCCCTTTCCCTCCCACCCTCCTCCTCCTCTTCTTCTTCCTTTTCTTCCATTTCGTCTCCTAACATACACTAGATATCTATTCATTATTCCTGGATGTTCAACATCAAATATAGGCCATACCTGAACCTCTTTCTCCACAGCCATTCCATACAAGCATTGGTATTCAACATAGCAGACAGTGCAAGAAGCAGAACTAGGATGGAGATGCTTCAAAGAAGACTAGAGGCTTTATGAGCCCCCTCCCAGTTTGCCCCATCCACAGCATCCAACACTGTAGCCTCAACAAAATATCCTGAAATGTTTGTCAAGCCCCACACCCTAATGCTATCTTTTGTTTCTCCCTAAAAATTTGCTCTAGAATTTTAGTCACCTGAATCCTAGCAGGTTAGTTTTATAATGATCAAATAAGTCGATTTTATATTTTCCCTAATTTTTTGCTATTAGAAAAAAAGCATGGTCCAAAACAAAGGAAGCCACCATGAGTGGAAAGAAAATGATTTTTATATTAAGAAGACAATTGGAATGATAAATACACATGCTATAAGACCAACACTGTTATCAAAATATCAAATCCATCAACCATAAATCTCTTTCATAAATCCTTGCAATGGACACCACTTCCCCCAGACAACTGTCAAAATCTGTTGCCTCCCAAACAACTGTGCATTTGGTAATACATAAGTGTAACCACATAGGTTGTTCTCTTAAGAAAGTCGATCCCTTTAGTTAGCAGGATGCTTGTTCCCACTTGCACCATTGACTATATCAGAAATTCATCAGTGCATCTGCACTGTCAAAATTCTGCTATAGATGAGGAGGAGCTCTCAAGGCTGAATTGATGATGGCTGCTGAGAGAGGGGGACACATTCTTTGAGGATGTGGCTACTGGTTAGTTAACTGTGATTTTAGACCACAGCCCCACATTCATGTGTGTATGAACTTAGCTGAGGGGAAGGAGGAAGAGGAAGAGGAAGAGGAAAATAAGTAGTAGTAGGAGGGAGAGTAGGAGGGGAAAGGGAGGAGAAGGAAGAAAAGGAAAGAGGGGGAAAGAAAGGGGAGGAGGAAGGGAGTAGAAAGGGAAAAGGGGGAAGAGGAAAGGAAATAAAGGATGGGGGGATGAAGCTGGGAGGTTGCTATGGAGGTCAAGAAGTAGAAGGATTATTTATGATGACTATGTAGTTGTATTTGTATTCATTTATAAATGTATACATTGTATGCATGTATAAAATGTTCAAAGAATAAATGTTTTAAATGTATTGTATGAGATTCCACTTACACAGATGTTCTGCAATTTATTGACTCACTGAAACATTTGAACTGTTTCAAGATTTGGGCAAATTTGCATAAAGCTGTCAAAGACACACATGTTCTCCATGTGACCACATGCTTTGGTTCTCTTCTGAGAACGCCTGTCTCTGGAAGCACACTGTAAGTATACATTGACCAGTGTGTAAGAAAGCCCCCTGTTGTTATCCAGGGCACATCCTCTTCAGGGTGCCACTGCCAACTTACGGTGAAACTTCCAGGAGATCTACACACTCAAAACATTTGCATGGTCTGTCTTGGAATATGGACCACTCCAATGGTTGTGCAATTGGGTCTCATCAAAGATGATTCCAAATGATGGGGCAGGTAACTGACAGCATTTGACGCTTTGGCATAAGTCAGCTCTCAGCACCCATACAAGGTAGCTCACGACCACCTATAACTTCATCTCCATAGGATCCGACATACTCTTCTGACCTACTCTGCCATCTATATGGCCTGCACGCGCGCACACCAAACAAATTAAATAATGTATTTCAATAAAAAGCATCTCTCTTTTTCTCTCTCCTTCTTTCACCCTGCCTCTTCATCTCTCTGTCTCTGTCTGCACGTGTGTGTGTGTGTGTGTGTGTGTGTGTGTATGTATGTGTGTGTGTGCACGTGTGTGAAAAGCACAAAACAATGTCTGCCACCATCTCTCATCTATTGTCATGGTAATCTAAGTTAGAAATGAGATGCAGCCATAAAACTATTGGTTGTGCGGCTATTTTTAACACTGATAACAGCAGTACCAGGCAAAGATGTGAACCATCCAGAACCCTTGAGCATGGCTGGTGGCGATGTGCCATGACACAGCCACTTTGGGAAAGAGTCTAATGATTCATTGTGATGTTTCAGGCACAATTAACAAACAATACAACTGTCCCACTCCTAGGTGTTTATCTCTGTGTGTAGCGGAACCATATGGCCCCACAAACACCTGCACATGAGTGCTTACAACAGCTTCATTGACACCCTCAGACACACTGTAAGCAACCTGAACACTAATCACGTGCTGAGAAGGTAAACAAGTCTCAACAGATTAGTCATTGCATGCAGGATCTCAGTTGTGCTATGCAAGCAAGAGAAGCCAGGTTTGCAGAGCTCTGCCCGGTGTGATCTTGCTCAAGATGGAGCCTGGAAAAAATGAAACTAAGGAGATGGACACAGATTAATGGGTGGCTTTCAGGCAAAGGGAAGGGAGTATGATGGACTAAAGGGGGATTAAGGAAGTGTTTGAGGCCAACAGGATGGTCCCTGATTTGGTGAAGGAAGATGTTCCATAGCTGTGGGCTTTCATCTAGAGCCAGACACAGAGCAAATTCTAATGGAATGGGCTCCATCAAGATGATTGCAAGCAACTGGTCCACGAAACACTGGATTCAATAGTGGAAAGGGTTCGCTGTGGCCCAGATACTGAGCCTGGCAGCAGGACACAGCTCCAGGACTGCTGGAGAGTGGAGCTTACTCAGAACTGCCCTCAACTCAAAATACTTGAGCAGGAAGAATGATGGATTTCCTCTTGCTCCTCTCCGTTTATGCTTTTCCTAGTTTTATTTTGCTATTTTCTCTAATTTTACTTTCCACTGTACTTTAACATGACTTTTTTTCCCTACCCTACTGTCCCTTTTCCTCCCCCCTTGAAATAGTTTTGCTCATATTCACTTAAAGCTGTTTGGCTTTTTCTGGAAGTTTTGGGTATTTTTATTTTTGTTTATTTGTTTTTGTTTTGTTTTGTTTGTGCTTGTTTTTTGTCCCTTCCTACCCTTCTGCAGCTGGTGCTATGACTGTTGCTGGGGTCAATCAACTCTGTTGCCTTCTCTGTGTCTGGCTTCTTTTATATTTGTGTCTCAGTCTTTTGCTGTCTGCCTTTCAATTGAACAAGGAACAAAACCAGAGTGACTAGTATAACAGGTTGGTAAGTAGCCCTCTCGTGGGAGTCAAACTCTGTGACAGCCTCAGCTTGTCCTACTTGACCCATGGTAGACACTTCAGTTCAACAAGACATAAAGCGAAGGACCAGCTCAACAGTCATCGTTAAGCCATGTCCGTTGGACACTGATCCGATCGCAGCACAGAAAACATTAACTACAGTCATGGACACTGCTCTGTGAGGGACCTCATCATAGGCTAACCCCATACACACACAGACAGTATATTTTTAAAAATAACACCAGATAACCATAGAGGGATACCCCATACTCCAGCTTCTATAATACATCTGCTCCAGCCACCACAGCAATCCCACTCAGGAGAGACTACAGAGTATATGGGTTACCCAGGCTCTGACATATACACAGGGTTGAAACCCACCAACCACAGCCAAAAGGAATCTGCTAAGTCCATTAGGGATTAAATCCTACAGTGTGCAGTGATTAATAACCCAGGAACATCATCTAAGGAAGCCTCTTTTCCTATGAAAGCTTTACATACATGTTGAAGTAGTATCTACCCATCAGGTGCACAAACCTCATAACAGAAATATGAGACCAAAACAAGAAAACATAATAACTCGACTCCTCCAAGAGTTCAGAACACTACATGATGAGTTCCAGAGACACTGGCATGGATGGAACTCTGGGCAACAAACTCAATGAATGGTGTGGACGGAACTCTGGACACGGAATTCAGTGAATGGTAGGGATGGAACTCTGGACAAGGAACTCAATGACCATGACCCCAGTGAACAAGTGAACTTGCAAGACAGGAAGATGCTTCCAGACACGACCGTCTGATTCACCAGAGCCTTTGAAGAGCCAGAGCTTCTTCAAAGGAGCCTTACAGAAGCCTGGAGAGTTAATAATGGCCTCAGTCAAACCTCAGTGATAGGTTAGACCAAGCAGAATGATCCCAGGGCTCAGACACAGGCTTCCAACTGTAATGTAGAAAAACAAAGACTATGTAGAGCCCAGAAGACCTATTAGACACTAATAAAGAACCAAATCTCACTAATCAGAATAGATGAAGTAATCGACTCAGAGGCTAAAGGCACAGAAATCTTGCACACCAAAATAACCAAACATACCCCAAACCATGGGAAAGCTGTAAGCCTGCAGCTACAGGATGCAGCCATTACCCAAAGAGCACCCCATAAATACAGGTAAGGAGGCAATGGGCTTCTTGTGTTTTCCCACATAAACTGCTCTTTCTAACATCATTTAAAAACAACTGTAAGTAGGCCACATAAGATACGTGGTCAAAAAATAAGCCAAACAGGTCTCTTGAAATCCCAAATGTGTGAAAAACTGTATATGATCAACATTCACACAATTTTCATTAATATAATGGCATCTGAAAACGCAAACATTTTAAGTTGTTTGTTGTTGCCGTGCAGTGCTGGGGATCAAACCTAGGGCTCTGGGCACACTGCCACATTCCACGTCCCCTTGAACTATGTGTGTCAAGGCTTAAAAGAAAGTAACCACCAACTTAGGTCACCATGTCCAACAAGGTTATCCTTCAGAATATAGGAAAATAAAGACCTCTAGTGAAAAGCAGTAACCGAAGGATCTGTGAACTAACCCAGCATGACAGAGGCGACTTAAAGAAATCCTATGTATCAAAGATGAAGCTAGGGGACAGCAGGCAAGCTAAGTTTTGTGACAATGCATCTGGAGAAGATGGGAAGGTGAATCTTGCTGGAGGCGGAGTCAAATGCCATCAAACCAATCAAGTCCCCACATCTAGGATGCATGACTGTTTGATATATTACAGTTCAATATATCCTACTTTCAAAGGGCAGCTAGTTATTTCTTTTTAATACTTGCGTATTCATTTATAATTTTTCTCTTTAGTGCCTGAGTGCGTGCGTGCGTGCGTGTGTGCGTGCATGCATGCATGCGTGCATGTGCATGTTTCTGTATCCCAGTTGGATAGCCTACTTTGTACAGGATGTTATAAATGGGCCAAATGAGGATCTATTTATACTAACAATATGTGTAACAATATGTGTACTGTGACCAAGGACTTTGACAGCAGGGAAATCAGACGAGAGTATAGTTTCTTCCCTGCTTTCTGAAAACTGACTGGACTTGGGGCATGACCAGCTCCTAGTCCTACACTGCCCAGCCTGTCTGCCATCACCAACCCATCTGTCTCTCCTGGCCTGAGTCTGCTGCTGGGCCCTGCCCTTTCAGCCTCCTTCCTCTCTTCTCACTCACTACTCTAGGATTTGAGATTTTCCCTGGTACACATGTTCAGAACGTCGTTCACTAAGCTTTGTGACAATACATCTGGAAATGTATCCAACAGAAAACATATTCACACACAACCACGGTTGAATATTGATAGCCAGGTATGTTGGTACTCACCTGTATTCCAAGCACTGGGGTAAAAGGGTTAGGAGTTCAAGGTCACCCTTCATAGCTTCATAGCAAGTTCAAGCTACATGAAATCCTGTCTCAAAAGAAAAAAAAAAGCGGTCTTCTCAGGTGACTTTGCATTTTCAAACATTTAATCTGATGCAAAGCTCTTGGCAGTGTTGTGTTGAATTCTTTGTCTGCTTCTGTGGCTGACATTAATTCTTGTACGTCATTGGTTCCATGGTGTGGCCATGTTCCTGAACGCATTCACCAGCCACCCTTTCTTTCATTTTCATATCATGGGTCTCGGCTGTAGCTCTACTATTCACCAATCCTCCCAACTGCAACACTGTATTTTGTGTTTTCTATGTGTTTTAGCTTAAGTCACAATAGATTCCTCAGCAAAACTGGCCACAATACTGGCCCTGGGTTCTTTCCCTTAGTCAGTCACTTCCCACACTGACTCTGGTGACTTACAGGGGCTGGTAGGTCAGCAGCAACTGTGACTCAGACTGTAATGTCCTCCATCTCCAGCTTTGCTCTTTCTTACTGACTTGGAAGCCCAGGGCAGTATAAAATTAAATCCAAGTCACCTTTGGGGAAGCCAGTGCCCCTACCCACCACCAGGTCAGCAAGTCACACAATTCTACATCAGTTCTGGAACTGTCCACCGACCACAGAGAAGCTGCCTCCTGGAGGAACCAGTCATACCAACCCAGGTCAGAGAATTGACCCAGCCATTCACAGATCCCAAGGCCACAGCTTTTAAGACCATTAAGCTTCAGGTTTGTTATGCAACCACAGCTAACAGACATAATTGTCATAATTCTAAAGTCATCTTCAGATCATAATTTCCAGTCATGTGTTTTCCCCCAGAGGACTGTTCTGGCTGCATGCCGCGGTCCGAGTTTATTCAACAGTCTGTGACTGACAGGGCTGGTTCTTTCTTCCTTTTATTTTTCTTCTTTCCCTCCTCACAAACAATAGTTAAGAGAGCACTCACATTCCATTTTCCTAAAACCACCTCGTTATCTTCTAGCTTTGTGACATGAGTTTGCAATAGTAGCCTGAACAATGTCTCCCTTTGCTAATAGAGGGCTTGTTTACCTTGTGCCTTAGAAAGTCAAGTAAGTATATAAAGGAGTTCACCTGAGGCACGGAAAGAAGCCAGAGTCTCCACAGGTCCAAACTGCGAAGTCTCTTGAACCAGCCTTCCCTAAAATACCAGGGTGCGGGGAGCGCTGGGGTAGGGAGGAGAGCAGAGCTGTCTGCCTTGCACCATGTCCCCAGAATGCAAACACTGTCTGGTTCATAGTAGGTACTAAATTAGTATTCATTCGTTGTGTGGCTGAATGAGCCTAATTCATGGTACTAATTAGTATTATTAGTGACTAATGCCTTACTGGGGTCACTTATGATTGGCTGTGATGATTTATCATGCTAATGATCTGGGAAGTGAATGGATATCTTCCCACTCTGGCTACAGCTTGCAGCTGCTGGCTTCTCCCAGCCCACCCCAGAGCCTTTCCGACAACTTCTTCTTGATAGTGATCTCTGAGGCTTGCTGCCATCCGTGTCAAATCTATACCTTGGCCATCATTCTCCATCTGGAGTCAAGCTCAAGACCCTGGCAACCCTTTGTCTCTCCATGGCTGTGATGAGGAGGGGGCCACTTCGATTTCTTCTCTCCTCCTTGATGAACAAACAGAAACAATGCTTATGAGACTGGTATGCACAGTAGAAAAGCACATTTGCTTTGGGTAGGGATGGCGTGACTAAGCCAATGAAGGGAAGACAGGGCTGCTGCGTGGAACTTGAAGAATGGGCATCTCTAGGGAGGATCTAAACATCTTTCTACCACTGATCTGGTGGTTTTCTCCCTGAGTCATTTTGGATGCTGCGAGCCTCTTAGCCAAAGGCTCACCGACATCTCAGCGTTAGTTGAGCAAATAAAAGGAAGGGCAGACCTCAACATCAAAGAATGAAAGAGCCCCGAGGCTCTTGTAAGTGTAGACTGGTTTCAGCAGCAATCCCATGTCTAGCCCTGGTCCAAGTCCACTCACTCCTGTCGGGTTTGAGATGCCGCTTATTCACGCTGACCTCCTCCCTGGACTCACAGATGCCTCATTCATTTCAAATCTCACCATCTCCAGGAGTCAACCACACACAAATGTGTTCAAGATGCTTCTCAGATCAAAAACTTTTCTGCATTATACTAAGCACAAGCATGCTTAACACTCGTCTCCAGGCTTCTGACAACTCGACCCTCTGCTCCCACCGCCTGCTGCCTTGACTTCTATGCCACGATGGACAGAACCTTAGAACTATGAACCAAAGTGAATCCTTTATCCCATGAGTTATCACAGCAATAGAAATGGAACTAAGGCACGTTTCTTTTATTTTTCCCCTCTCTCTAGAAATCTGATGATTGAGATGACAGGTCAGGACTCACATCTATGACATCATCTGTGACATCTATGACGTTGCCAGGGTACTGTTTCCTCAGATGAGACATGTAGGAGGAACTTCAGCACAGAGGCAAATAATCTCCTTCTTAGAATAATCCTTTCAAAGCACCATAAACCCATTGGCTAAAATGACAGTGATCCAGAGCTCCTTACAATATAGTAGAGGCTGAGGTAGAAGAGGAAGACATTCTATCCTGGAGGCTGGCACCCTGTGAGCCTGTAGTTCCTGGTTCTCTCTCTGGTTCCTATTGGTTTGCTCCTCTACTCTAGCATCCCATGTCTCACAGAGGTAACCCCCACCTCCATTCCAAATCTACACGCCATCCCTTCTGTGTATCTGAGCCCAAGTCCCACCTTTTAAAAAATATGAATTATGTGTATATGTGCACATCTGTATGTGGGTATATGCACACGAGAGCAAGCGACTGTGAAGTCCAGATCGCAGGTGTGGATACTTGGAACCAAACTCTGGTTCTCTGTAAGAGCAGCAAGTGCTTTTAGCCACCTCGCCACCTCGCCAGCCCTATCTTCTTTACATGATAGCAATGAATCCCACTGGATGATCCATCTGAACTCTATTTCCAAACAGGGTCACTTTGCAATTCTTGTGTTTACATATTTAAGAAAAATTTAGACGAGATACAATCAACCCCCAACAGTCCCCAGTCCCCATAATTTCCAGGTTAGGCATCTTTGCATACTCTCCTGCATCCTGGCTCACCTAGTGAGCTGCACAGGACTGGATGGGTCTTCTTCCCTCTCTGTGCATCTCCTAGTCCCTTCTCCATTATCCTAGCTATACTGAATATGAGGATATGTATAGCAGGGGCTGCCCTGATCTGTTTTTCAGAGATACCTACCTGGGGACCGCACCTCAAACTCCCTTGGCACATTTTGCTCATCCACAGCCCTAACCAAGCCCTTTGTGGCACTTGGAAATTCCTAGGTCCTTGGCCCATTGCTATGAAAATTCACCCCCATGCTTACAGAACGGTTCCCTTAGTTACTGTGACTCAAAGTTTCACCGATGGGCCTGGCTCTGTTCTGTTCTGTTGCTGTTATGGAACACAGCAGATTAAATAATGAACACACAAAGGAAATTGATTTCTCAATGTTCTGAAGGCTGAGATGTCCAAGATCAAGCTTCTACTTCATAGGGTAGAAACATGCAGCCCAGTCAGGACCCTGGCCTTGTGGTTCAAGAAGAACCTTCCTGAAAGCCTGAATCCTACTCCCAGGGAGGACCCCCTAGCCTCTCCACCTAGTAAAGGCCCACCTTCTCCATCACATAATGACAACTTCTTGCTACCCTTCCCCGCTAGTGTGGCTCTTTTGAATTTAAGCAGAACCTGCTCTCCCACTCTACAATCTGCTCCTTGGAAGAGAAATCACCTCCCATGGCCTCCATGTTTACCCCAAAGCAGCAAACTCATCAATAGACACAAATGACCTTGGTTCTGCTCTCCAGCTTCCACAGGCCACATGCAGGTTCCTGGTGGACATGAGGCAGGGGTCAGAGGCTGACCAGTCACATCGCATCTGCAGCCATCTGGCAGAGAACAGGAAGTGGCACTGGGCTCTAACACCTCGAGCTCTATCCCAATTACTCACTTCCTCCACAGCCTCCCAAAACTGTTAGTAGCCTCAACCAAATGTTGAAACGTAGGAGCCTGTGAGGGATACCTCATAGTCAAACCACACAAGTGCAGCCTTGGACAGCTAAAGCAAAGTCAGGTTCTCCAAGGAAATCATCAGCATCTCAGGGTGGACCAATCTAGCCTTGCTCCCATCTAACCACCCACCATCTTGAATAGAGCTCTGATCTCCAACACATGCAAAGACTCAAACCATCCTGTGGTCCCCAGGGATGTGTGCCCAGAAGCCAAAGATAACTATCCTGGCCTCTGCTGAACCCACTCAGGCTAAAGAGCTAGCATTAAACTTAGTAGAGGAATGTAAGGTGAAGCTGGTTGTTGGCTGCATGATCCACCCCTTCCAAGGTCCTTAAAGGGACCCTCTACATCTATCTCCCCTGCGTGCTTGTTTAGAGACATTCCTTCCAAAGCTAGACTCAACCCGCTTTTTCTTCCCCCCTGGCAGAAGCCGTCCACGCTTCGGTGCTTTTACAGCCTTTATTAAGAGAAGCGAGAACTCAGCCTATTTGATTTATAATTGAAAATCATAAACTATAGCATTCACCTGCTGTTGCTATGCACCAGTGAGATGACACAAGGCTGCTCCATCACTCAGCCTGTAATTGGCATGAGCCAGCATCAGCATGCATGGGCCAGTCCTGGAGGTCCCCTGAGTAACTCGCTACAGACTCATGGGCAGCAGAGCCAGGGTTCAGTGCAAATGCCATCACGTGTTGACCCACTCTCCAACTCCCACTTGGAAAAGAGAAACAAGGGTGCACAAAGACACTTCATTATCAGAGCCTGGAGGGGGCACAGGCTGGGCCCTGCAAAGAAATTGTTTCTCCCACAAAGATTGCTTTGCTAATACTGAAGAACAGAGGGGCTCGCAACCTTCCTCAGTGTCCAGTTTTAGTGAGGAGTTAAGTGAACCAATGCAACCACCACCACCAGGATCCATACCTGAGGGGTCCTCATCCTCTATTGCCCCTAAGGAGTATCTGTATGGAGAATCGGTATCAATTCTGCAACATCAGTTTAGCCTGAGTCTGTCTCTCCTGGCGTCTCCTCATATTGGCTTCCCACACTTCTTCGTTGTCCATTATGGATATGTGGTTATCTCTGCTTCTCCCTTCCCACGCTCCCTGCCCCTTCTTGATGGTTCTAGATAAAGCCTACTTTACCATGCTGCAGCAAGGGTCACCTTGGGGGCTCATCCTCTGTTGGGAGTACAGACAGCTCCACCATGGACAGACATGGACTGGTTCAATCCCAGCCCAGAGCAGAGCAGGACAGTACCCTATGCACCATGCCTTCTAGCTCTGTGCACTCCCACGAGCCTGTGAACCCAAGAATACTGTCTTTTTTTTTTTGATTTGGTTTTTTTGAGACAGAGTTTCTCTATATAGCCCTGGCTGTCCTGCAACTCACTCTATAGACCAGGCTGGCCTCGAACTCAGAAATCTGCCTGTGTCTGCCTCTCAGAGTTCTGGGATTACAGGCGTGCACCACCACTGCCCAGCAAGAATACTGTCTTATGCCCAAAGATCTCTCATTAGGTATGAGGGTCCTGCCACACTCTCAGAGCTGCGCAGAACTCAGTCACATCTACCTTTTTGCCTGGGTCCCAGGCACATGTAAGGAGCAGAGCACAAATCTCACACTCACCACAGGAGGCCCTGTTAGTGTGTTGAGGAGGCTGAGAGGGTAAGACAGGGGTAGGGACATTGCAAGTGGTCCAGACTGAGAGCTGGCGTCGGGGTCAGGGTCTTTGACCTTGCCATGTAGATAGATACTCTTAGGCCTGGGCACAGTCAGTTACTAAGGCCCTATGTGTGCGGTGGCTGACCAGGGCCCCTCAGGAGCCAGGATGCTGGATAAAAGGGTCTGGTATACTGAGTGGGACCCTTTAGAAGCTGGTCACAGGGAGGTAAGTGAACCTTAGGGAACCCTTCAGGGTAACCACCAATAGGGTGCTGCCTGGGCACCCAAACTCTGTGTCTGGGTACTGCCATTCATTTATCCCACAGAAAGATAGTAGTCTTCTGGTCACCAAAAGGAATGAAACCAAGAGGTACCAGACACAGTGACAGACCTGATATATTCCTACCCCTATATATTCTAATATATATATATATATATATATATATATATATATATATATATATATATATACCCCTATATATTCTAAAATATAAAATAGTATCTTTTTAAAAAGTATTGTGTGGTAGGTAGATTGGCAGATCTACAAGACTGAAAACAACAGAGACTCTTTAAGTCCTCCCAAAAGCTGCTCCTTTGTAGCTATAATCTCCCCAACCTATCCCCCTAGCAACCACTGACCTTCTCTTGGGCATCATGGTTGTCTTTCCAGAGATGTCACAGGCAGAGACTCCTAGGGAACTAATCCACATTAAGGTGTCAATATTTATTCACAATCCTGGCAAGTCATTGTCATTACATGGAAGTGCTATAACTCATCCGCTCATCAGCTGAGGTGTCTTGGGCTGTCCCGACCCTGGGAGATCATTGTCAAATAGCTGCAGCTGCCCCTCTGCCTATAGTGAACCCCAAGAGAGGGCCTCAGAGACATGTGCTAAACTTAACCCCAAACAGGAATGAAAGCAAGAGGTATCAGGCACAGTGATGGGCCTGATATATTTCTACCCCTATATATTCTAAAATGTAATTCCTTTAAAAAGTATTGTGTGGTAGGTAGATTGACAGATCTACAAGACTGAAAACCACAGAAACCCTTTAAGTCTCTGAACCCCCTCTTCCTTGCATGTGTGCTAGGACTGCATTCCCCCATACTTATTCATGTCTTGTTTGTTTTAGCCTCTATAACAGGTGCACAGAGGCATTGCTTAGCCATTTTGATTTGTGTTGTCTAACGGCTAATGATGTTAAGAGTCTGTTTCTCTCTTTATGCATTGCACACACACTTTATCTAACATGGTGCCTGTTCAGCGGTTAGACTCCTTTTACCTATGGAGTTGTCTATTCCTGGTGCTTGGTTTGTGACTGGGAGTTCAAATACTGTGGGCAGACATCTTCTACCAGATGTGATGCACAGCTGTCTGCTTATTATTTTCACAGGGCCTCCCCCAGGGCCAGAGTTACTAGTTTTACAGGGTTTTCCCCTATTTCTTCTCTCGCTCATCCTCTTGGAATCTTTGCCTCTCAGGTCCCCTTATTCACTCCTAAATGTCTCCTCTACAACAGCTCACAGCTTAACTCTGGCGATTGGTTCTGTGACCCTCCCTGACTCTGCTTTTGTCCAAAGCATAAAGTTTAAATCCAGATTTTTTTATAGATAAATGCCCAGTTATGCCCACACCACTTGTTGAAAATGAGAGCCCCCCTTCAAGGCAGCTGTGCTGAATGGGGTCAACATAACTGAGAAGGAGGGTTCTAAAACTTCTATCCTGTTCCTTTGACCCAGACTTTCATCTCCACCATGCCTGCCACCGTCTCCATGACCATGGCTTTGAAGTTAATATCAAGGCTGGGTCCAAAGGGTTTTTTTTCCCTTCACTTGAGAAGGCATTTCATTTATTCTGCTTTCTTTATTTTCCCATATGTATTTTTAATTTTTCCTCACTTTCATTGGTTCTTCAAAAATTTTACAAGGTGCGTTTTGATGATATTCATCCCTCTCTCCAGCTTCTTCCAGATGCACACCCCTTTCCTACCCAACCAATTTTGTTCCTTCTATTCCCTTTAACCCAGATTCCAATTTGGGATAGCCATATACTCTTGGCTGTGTTGTCTTCCACTGAGCACAGGATCACACCTTTAAAGCAATCTGACTTCCAGCATTGATCAACAGTCAACGGCTCCTCATTTAGAGGTGGGTCTCTGTGTTCATCTCCTCTCTCTACCTGGGATTCTGTCTGGCCTGGGCTTACCCTGATTTTGAACATGCCATCACAACCAAGGTAAAGTCTCATGTGCACCTGCCCTGCTGTGTTTGGAAAACACAGTTTCCTTGTGATTGTGCATTGCCTGTGGCTCTTATAGATGTTCTGGTCCCTCCTTTATGCAAATCTTGACCTAAGATGAAGAATGATAGAGATGCCCCCATTTAGAGCTGGGCATTTTTAGTCTCTTATTCTCTGTACCTTGACTAACCATGGGCCTCTGTGTTAATCACCTGCTTGGATTCTTTTGTTGGAATTGCATTAAACCTATAGGACTATCAGGAAGGAATTGACGTTTTAGCTGTACAGAGCCTTCCCAGTGGTGAGCATGGCGTATCTCTCCATTTCCCTATGTCTTTTTTCATTTCTGCTTCTATATATTTGTCTCAGATACTATTCTGTTCATATATATTGTATTTAAAGACACCTATTTTGCTTTGAGTGGAAGGTGATGGATTTTTATAATAATTTGGGTTTCTGCTTGTTCGCTCTCAGTGTGTAGAAATAGGATGGATATTCTGTTGCCTTTATATTCTGTGTCTACTAAGCCCCGAGTCAACTTATTTGAACAATGCCTCTTCAGGGTCCTTGGGTTTTATGTGCATACAAAATCACATTATATACACATCCCTGTGATCATCGTATTTCTTCCTTTCGAGTGACTAATACAGTTAAATGTTTCTATAGCCTATGTATGGTATATTTTATATATTTATATATGCTATATTTTTTGTTCTATTTTCTGGTAATATCAGCTCTTTTATTAGCAGGCACTGCCCCTCATTTTCTTTTGGCTTTTACCAAGCTTGGGCATCCTCATCCTTCCCATTTCAATGCCAGCCTGGGACTCTGTCTGGGGCTGTAATGAGAAGTAGAAGTGTCCATCTGTCTTTTCTTCCTGATTGTAGAAGAATGTATTATGACCTTCACCTGAGTATGTAGTGTTAGCTGAAAGTTTCTAGAATGTTCCCTTTACTAGGTGACTGTGGATACCTTGGTGACACTTTGGGTCATGAGTTAGACTGAATTTCATCAAATGTTTTCCTACAATACTTACTTGATTCTTTTTGCTTCCTTTTCCCATTTACTCTACTGGGTTACCTCGATTTTGGATGCTCAGCAAATATTATCTCCTTAGACTCAGTTTGGGGACTTGTTTTTGTACCTCTGGTCATGAATTTCGCCAACTTTCAGTGGTCTGCCCTTGTGTTGTTTTTCTTAGTTTTGCTCTCAAGCTAAGTTCAGTCTCATAATGTGAATTATGTCAAAGGACACCGCCATAATTCTCTAAGAAACACCTAGACTATGCAGTCATAGCATAGTGTTATGCCCAGTTCTTATCAGGACAGCTTCCTTGTCCAGTAGATGATGGAGAGTGTAGAACTTCACAAATAGATACAGATGTCAGTGGAGTTCTCAGCCATAAGTGGGACAGCTATAACACATGCACACACACACACACACACAGAGAGAGAGAGAGAGAGAGAGAGAGAGAGAGAGAGAGAGAATGAGAGAGAGATAACACTCAGGGACCATTGTGGTGGTCCCTTGTGTCAGAAGGACCAGAGAAAACCAGTGACATCTGGGCATGACAGGATTGTCACACTCATGGACTGGAAGCAGCAGTGATGGTTGCCTGCACAAGACCTGTGAAATATCAAGCCAGTAGGCATTACAGCAAGGAAGCTGTAGCTACACCACCAACCTGCCAGGGCACTCTTGTGTCTGCTGATGCAATAGTGGCGTGACTGCTACAGGGGTAGCCAAGCACTCTCTGACAGGATTTGAGGCCTGTCCCTCAGGAGGGAATTCATGCCCAGAGATCCTTTGGGGGAATCATTAAATGGATATGCTGTTAAACTGCCTTGTATGCTTATGTTTGTATCCATGTTAGTGCTTCTTCACCCTTGGTTGCAGAAGATGGTTGATACAGACGCTTATAACTGGTTAGGAAAAGGTGACTGTTTATTGCTCAACCCCAACATGACATCAGTGTCAATCCCCTTTCCAAGGTTCAGAGAAAATCATCACAAAATGATGAGGTAGAAAGAATGTAGGACCCAGACGAAGGGGAGCCGCCCTGTGAAATGCTGTCTTTTGGACACGACACTGAAGTTGCATAATGAACGTGTAAAAATTATGGTCGCCTCCATAGGATGCACAGGATGAAGCCAGTCAACATTCCAATATGGATGGAGGAGGAGCGCTTGAGGCTCCACCCTAGCTGAGGAGCTATTGGTACTTGGTGGCTGCTAAGAGAAAGGGGTAAGTTTTTCTTCCGAGTGTGATCTCTGGTAAGACGCCTGGGCTCCAGTGTAAACCTGGACACCCATGCTCATGAAAACATCCCTCACTAAACTGAGTGGATCACAAAAATCAAAAGACAGGAAAATAGGAAAGGCATGAAGAAGAGGTCCAGAGTGAGTGGGAGGGTGACAAAGGGGAATGGGGCAAATATAATCAAAATACATTATATACCTGTATGACATTATCAAAGAATATGTGATTCTTTAAAAGACTTGGGGGAAAAGGGTAGATAGATAGATAGATAGATAGATAGATAGATAGATAGATAGATAGATTAGATAGATAGAATGACAGTCTGGGATCACGGCTTAGTGCTTCTCTCTCTCTCTCTCTCTCTCTCTCTCTCTCTCTCTCTCTCTCTCTCTCTCTCTCTCTTTCTGAATCTTCCCATTCAGGACATTTCCCATGCTAGGGAAAGCTTACAGATTCCCTTCTAATCTCTGTTTTTTAATTGCATAACATTTCTACCATTTTGGTTCTGTCCCCCACCCCCACCAATTCCCACATTCCGATTGGATCCTTTAAATGCTTTTAGTCATTTTATCCCTCTAGCTTTTCAGTGTAATTTTTTTTTTCAGCGTCTGTTCTGAGCATGCTTGTGAACACTTAACTTTCTGAGACTGGATTAATATTCACCACTTCGGAGTGGAGGGCAGAAACCTGGATGCTACCACTCCCACCATGCCATTTACATTTCAACCCACCCATGGTGGGCCATGGCCCAACTCACATTAGACTTTAAAGCTTAGAGAATGCTGAACTGGCTGTCACCCTTATCCACAGGCACCTCTTATTCCCCTCACCCAAGAGCCTCAGGCTCCCTCCAGTGTAGTTTCCTTTCTCAAAAGAGAGAGCTGCCTGCAGCTAGCGCTCCCAGCTTCCTCTGGTCTGTCTCTTTCCACTTTTTCTCCTAGAAGAGACTTTTTGTTGAACATCGTTTTTTTGGGGGTCACCCATCCTTTTCCTTCAGAGTTTTAAAATGTTACATGCACTCTCCTGGCTCTCTGATTTCCCATGAGAAATCTGCAGTCACCTAATTCTCTTCCAGGTTACTGCTCTGTCCCACACACTTCCCTCTTCCTACGCCCTCCTTCAGTTTTTGATTTTGAAGTGGTAGAGACTAAAGCCAGGGTCTCATGCATGCCAGGCAAGTGCTCTTCCACAGAATTCCAACTCTATTCCTGAATTGCCCACATGGGCCTCGTCGGACTCTCAACTTTCCCGTCCCAGCCTTCCAAGTAGGAATTACAGCCACCAGGCCCAGAGCTTTCTCATTTTGTATTTAGTTTTCATTGGTTTGGTTACTTTTCTGGTCAGGTACCTCTTTGGGTTCATTTCGGTCCTTGAATCTGAACCTTTTCTAGGCTCTCCATTCTGAGGAGCTCTTAGCCAATATTTCTCTCACACAGACTCTGCACCCTGCACTACCCTTCTCCTTCCAGGACTCTGATGACAGGGATAGCAGACTTTTTGCTATTGTTTCAAGGTCATTCCTGTTCCCCATGGATTTTCAGAAGACTACATCATTTCTGTTGACTATATACCAAATCTTTTCTTCACCCCGAGTCTGCTAGTGAGCACACACAGATGTTCAACTTGTTATGCTCTCCAGATCAAAGGCTTCCTGTGGGCTCTTTGTAGTTTCTTTTTTCTTTGCTGTTATACCCAGAGAGCTTGTCTTTATAAGAGAGAGCAGGTTGGGGCCATCCAGCTGTGCTCAGGTGTCTTTCCAGAGGTTCTGTAGCAAGTCCCCACACCTCAGATCAAGTGACAGGGTAATAGAAGCACCATTCTGGCCTTGAAACCAAGTACATAAGCAGAAACACCAGCTAAAGCAAGAACAAACACCAACATAAGAAGACTTGGAACAATTTCCGCGAGGCCCTTTTTAAAGGATTAAAGACAGCTGCATATATATCTTTTGTTATTCAGTCAACCTAAGAGATTAGAAAGAAATTTCAGAAGTTAAAAGGGTTTGAAAATATAAGTAGATTGCTCAAGAGGTTTATAATAGCTATGACTCTATTTTCTTTTTAAAAAAATGTAAAACAAAAAATGAGATCACAGAAGGAAAAGCCAGAGAGACCAGGAAAAAAGAGGGTGAAAGGATGCCCAAATTACATGAGTGATACAAAGAGGGCCCTTGCTAGGCACTAGGACCCTGGAAGATGCCAGTGACTAATCAGTACAAAAGACTTGATCCTGTTTCTAACAGTTAACTGACTTGTTTGGGGGCAGTCGCCATTACAGCCATGCTAGTAAAAGAATGTAACAAACCGATTTCGGGTCAGGAACTGTTCCTAACCAATCCATCTGTTATAGTAGTCCTTTCAAGGGCAACTCCAGAGAGGTACATGTGAAATATTAGTACATAGTACATTATTGGGCACCTCTCCTGGACCAGGCCCATATCTGATTCTATACAACTTCAAGCATCAGCCCAGCCAGCCTGCTGACCAAAGATAACCAGTAGAGCCTCGCTGTAAGAGAACAGCCAAGTCATGATCATCAGACTCCAGCAACCAGAGGGGGGATGCAGCAAGGTATGATTCTGTGATGTCACAGTAGATACAAACAGGGTTCTGCAGCACCAATCCCTGTAAGGAGAGATGCCCTGGTCCCTCTGGCTCCAACCAGCAGGATCTCAGCCCGCCTCATCCAGGCAGGTGCTCACAATGCCAAAGTACTGAGTGAAAGATGACTGTAGCAGCTTCCGTTCCCACTTCAGGCAGGGTCTGCCCAGGCTGTTGCTGCCCTTGAGACTACAGCTATTGCATCCTCCCATCAACCCCTGAGCTGGATGGCAGGGAGCCTCCCATCTTCATCTCCATCTGAACTCCCTAATCCCCACTTCGCCTGGAAATGACTGATGCTGTCCAGTCTGTCACATCTGACCTACCAGATGTCCTGCTGTGAGAAGAGGAAAAGGCACCATACACTGATCTGAGCAGTTTGTTCAAGATGAAATCAGGTATGGTGGGGTGCAGTTATCACCTTGGGCGGGATGGTGTAGACCCAGTCCCTTAGCCAAGAGACTTCAACACAAAGGGCTAAGCTTCTACCCTGAGCCCAGGCACTTCTTGCTAGGGGAAGGGCAAAGTCATCATTCTGTACATGGGCAATCAGTATGTATTTGTCATTGCCCATGTCCATGGGGTCCTCTATAGAGGGAGAAGTAGTGCCTGTCTTAACATTTCCATTGCTGTGAAGAGACATCACGACCAAGACAGCTCTTATAAAGAACAACAGTAATTGAGGATGGCTTACAGGTTCAGAGGTTCAGTCCATTATCATCAAGGCAGGAGTATGGCAGCTTCCAAGCAGGCATGGGGCAGGAGGAGCTGAGAGTTCTACATCTTCATCCAAAGGACACCAGAAGACTGTCTTCCAGGTGATTAGGAGGAGGGTTTCAAAGCCCACACCTACAGTGACATGCTTCTGCCAACAAGGTCACACCTCCTGATAGTGCCACTTCCTGGGCCAAGCATATTCAAATTACCACAGCTCCTCACCTTAGGCAAAAAGGAAATAGAAAACAAAGAAGAAATCAGGGTCCTACTAGAGGTCATATGACTGCCATTGACCATTGCAAAGAGTATCCAGAGAGGGATCCCCAGAAGCCCAAGGGAACATAACAGCAGGCTTGACTACCTAGAAGGTGACCCTAGAACCTTCTGGGGCCTCTCCAGATCTTGGTTACACAGCCTGAACCTGAATTTCTCCAGAGTTCACCTGTACCCAAAGATACCAAATGAGCAAAAAGGGGAAGATGCCAACAGGAAACAAATGGATGCTGGTTCTTGCCGGACAAAAGGCCCATATTCCCCACCTTTATCAGAAAACAGATGGTGGCCAAACACCACTAGGCCATCCATCTGGGGGCAATTAAAACTGTTCTCAGGCCCAAATATTACACTAAAACTTGGTTGCCCCTTTCACTGGGGTCTGACAATGGCCTCAACTTCACAGCCCAAGTTTTCCTAAATCTGGCAAGGGACCTAAATGTTTATTGGAAACTACATTGTGCCTAGAGGACTATGTAAAAACTCAGGACAGGTAAACTAAATATGTCCATGAGGCCAGCAAACATTGGGCCAACCTCCTACCCTTTGCATTCCTAAGGTCTAGAAGTTCATAAGACATATTGTCAACCATTCCCTCCTCAAGTCCTTGTGGGCCCTGCATCAGACCCAGGGGACCAGTCATGGAGTGGTTCAGGAGGCTGTGCCTTTGTCTGTGTCTGAACCTGCCCATGAGTTCAGCCTGGTGACCTTATATGAAAAAAGAAAATCTTGACCCAGAACCTAGATCCAACAAGAAAAAGCCCATACCCTATGGTCCTTGCCACTCCTATAGCAATGACAGCTACCAATGTCACCTATAGATCCAGTACACCCAGCTAAAGGGGGCTACAGAAAATGACAGATGGGTCCTCTGACACCCTAAAGGTAAGACTGATACAGGCACTATAATTATGGTGACTCTATTTTGTCTTTTTTGTCCCTCCATGGGAAAGGTCCCAAACCTGCACAGGCAGGGTCCTTGGATGGAAATTTAAAGAGACAGGAACTTGGGAGTTCAGAATCTATCTGCTGAGCACCTTCCAGGTAGATTTCTGTAAAATACTGCTTCCACAGAGGCTACTGGGGAATAGTGTGCTCGATCCTGGGGAGAAGCATGGCCCCAGGGCTGTGGATCCATCGGTGAAGAAAAGGAGCTCTGATGTATCCAGTACTGTGCCTGCCCGCTGATGTCATCCCGCCCCCACCATGCCCCCAAGCTTCCAGAAGCCAGAATAGGACTCTGCTCAGTGGACTTCCAAAACCAAGTCCCCCTGGTGATACACTAATCCCCTCATAAACCTAAAATTGTGTACACTGAAGGAAAACCCACTCCTTTTCATCTGTGTATGTTACACACCAGCTGTTGATCTATAATGGAGAGGAGGACAGGGCTCACCTAAATCTAGATGTTAAGATTCCCCATGTCCTGAAAGCTGTCCCATTCTCAATCTCCTATTGGTAGAAACAGGTAGCATGGGCTCTGCTGCAGTTGAAACTTCAACCCTAGTTATGGGGTATAAAGATCTAAGAAACACATGTTCAACTAGACATAGACCTGAGCCATCTAGAAAACTCTGCTTCCCATCTGGAAGCCCAGTTGGGCCCCTTAGCTGAGGTTGTTCTTCAAAATCGAAGAGCATTGAACCTCCTCTTTAGGAGACAAAGGAGGTCTCTGTATAGCACTGGGAGAAACTTGCTGCTTCCGTGCCAATCAGGCAGGATTCATTAGAGAAAGTTCAGCCATCGCCAAGAGAAGCCTTCGGAAGGAAGAAAGGAAATGGAAGAACTTAACAACTGGTACCAATCTTTGTTCTTCTGGTTCCCCCTGGTTAACTATTCTCCTTCCAGCCCTAAATGGCCTTTTTGCTCCTAGCTCTCAATGTAGGATCCTGCTTGCTCAACTGCCTACTTAGCTACATAAAATAGAGAATACATTCTGTTATATTACTAATGCTAAGGAGCCTTTGAGACTCTGATCCACTAATCAGACAGAAAAGCCAGGCTCTTCCCACTGAACCTCCTCTTTGTGACCATTCAGGCCATTATGCTTCATGCTGCCTCCAGTGACACCTGTGGGACACCCAAGGAAAACACCAGTCGATGCCACCACCATCCTGCCCTCCTTCCACTCCAGTCCACCACACCCAACTTGCCTTAGGCCTGTGCCTCTGCCTTCCCCCACATCCTGACACAAGGTAGTGCCCTCTTGCCGAGGGTTAATGTCTGTATCTCTGGGAGGACACAGTGCAAGCCTTTATCCTTCTGGCTCCAAATGTATCCTATAATGACAGACTTCACTTTCTAAGGATCTTAGATAAAAATGGCCATTACCATGTTGCAAGTAAGGAAGCTGGGCCTCAGAGAAACCTCCTAAGTGACTCGGGATCCTGGAGCAAGTTGGATGATTTCTGGAATACATCCTGAAGATGCATCCTAGGGTACTAACTGATAGAACAGGTGCTCCAATGGCCCTCAGGAACTGCTGTCCATGACAGTACTCCTTCTATTACTAATGTTTCTCCATCCTGTCACTCAGAACTTATCAGTCAGGGAACAGAGATACAACTTTCTTGAAGAGCTATGACTGGGGTCTCTCTTTGAAGACACACCCCTTCAGCCAGGTCATGATGGTTGTGAATCATCAAGCCCAGGTTCTCCCTGTAGCTTAATCTGGTAACCCTTGTCCCACCTTCTATCTATACGGCCCCACTTTGACACCGTGGCACCTCCCCTCGTGTCTGTACTAACCTCTTTAATCTAAAGTGTTCTTTTTAAAAGCATGGTAATATGGTAAATTTACCCTCTTGTCTCAAGAGGGCCAAGACCTGTCTCCTCCTGGAAGCCCATGAGAACTCTGACCCTGGAGCACCCCAGGCTCTGCCAGACACTGGCCTCCCATCTTACTATTCTTGGATCCCTGCTGTCTAGACTGGACTAGACTGATCCCAGCTGGAGTCTTATCTCTCAGCTTGTGATTTTCCTTCTGGGCAACTTCATAGGCAAAAATAAAGCTTGGGGTTGCTGAGCTATCACCAAATAGGGACGCACACATAATGCCTTCCTGTCTGAGAGGGTGGCACCTTCACTCAGTACTTCTCAGTGTTCAGATATCTCAAACCCTCCAGCTCTACCGAGCCCATGCTCCTGAGATTCCAGAGATACTAACAGATGACCTGATCTACCAACCCCTTGGCGTTTCTGACTCCCAGACCACCTTCTGAAGCTTCTAGCCCTCCTGTGGCCCCCACACAAGCCCCAAGCTGCCCCCAGAAGGGTTTAGTGTCAAGGCTTCGTCTTCAAGAGGACCCAGCCTCCATTCAAGGCTCTTTGATTTATTTAAAACAAATGTTGTTGACTGGAGAACACATGGGCCTGAGCCCCCAGAAGCCACCCCAACCCCCACAGATACCACAGAGCCCCCAGAGGCCCCAGAGCCTGAGTGCAGGTACAGTTGTGGCTGTTTCCCATTCCACCGGAAGCCCAAGGTCCAGAGGGAGTTATTACTTGCTCCTGTATTCTGAGCAGGCAGCAAGCTTTGTGCTCCACAAATGGGGTTTTTTCTGGGTCATGGCTCAAAAGGAATAAAGGATTCTGGTGCAGTTACTAAGAAGCACCTGGCTCCTGGGGTCAGACGCTGCCTGGCGGGAAGAGCAGAGCCAGGCTCTGAGACATCTGCCCAAGGCGATAAGGAGGACCGTGCAGCTGGACAAGGTCCTGCCCCCCAGTCTCCCTGCCACTAAATGCCTGTGTGACCTTGAGCAGAGTCCTAGTTCTTAGCTCCTGCCCCCACATCAGGGAGGACACAGTAAAAGGCAGCCTCAGAGATGGCTGTCACTGCACTGGAGCCCCCGGGTCTGGTGAGCTGAGGTAAATTGTAGTTATAAGAAAACGAAGCTGGTTGCTGTCTTATGTCACAGACAAACAGCAGTCGGTCCTACAGACAGAAAGCTTGTAGGTACATAGAACTCAACTAGCCTATTAAAGTAATCAGGGTGTCCCTAAAGGGGCCTGGACTCTGCTTCTTCCTGAAGCTTCCGTACATTTGGTACAAGGTTGGGCACATGGGTTTTGAGAGAATCATATGTGGTCTTGCACTTCTTTCTACAATCCCTAGCCCCTTGACACTGTAATAGAAAATTCACTCTGGGTTATTTGCTGAAGATGGAACCATGGCGATCAATATCAGGGCTCCCGTGACAGGAGAGAATGTGACAGCTACGCACTGTGAGGCAGCTGGAGCAGCACACGGGCAGAATACAGTCTGCCAATCCGAGGTCAAGGGTCAAGCCTAGTTGTCTAGAGGACATGAAAGAAGTTTGGTCAAGGAGAGAAGCGTGGTCCACAGTCCCCCTCCCCCTCAAGACCCATCAGACCACACCGAGGATGGACCACAGCCTCCCTGTCTGCCTTATTACCACTCTGACTCACATTTTTCCAAAGTACTCTACCATCTTGCCTCCCTGAGACACCCCTCTCCCCTGTCTCAAGTCCTCTCTCTACAAAATGAAGATGGGGCTTACATTCCATGGACTAGGGATCCTTCCTCTAGCTAGGCAGGGACTCAGGAGGCCTGGGTTGGTCAGCATTGTTGTGTGAATGCGGTTGAAGGGAGTCTCCAGGTGTCTAGCATGTTGAAGACTGAATGGTGCTATGGGCAGAATAAAGTCCTGGAGTTAACGAGGTGTGCCTTTGGGGGCCCAGGAGATGACGCACGGCTTAGAGGTCCTTGCTACCAAGCCTGACCATCTGAGTTCAACCCCCTGGACCCATACAGTGAAAGAAAGGAGCCAACTGCTTCAAGTTGCCCTCTGTCCTGCACATTCGTGCTGTGCATACGAATGCCTGCCAAGTATGTTTGTGTGTAAAAAAGAAAAATAAAAAAGAAATTAAAAAAGGAAGGAAGGAAGGAAGGAAGGAAGGAAGGAAGAAAGGAAGGAAGGGAGGAAGGAAGGAAGGAAGGGTATGCCCTTGAAGTAGATTGTTGAGACCCAGCTCCTCTGGCTTCCAGTGGCCCATCATACACACTAATCATTGTTATTATCCATGAACTGATGTGATCAAGTCAGACCTCCACCAGAGCCTACATATGCCACCAGGATGTTCTGCCCCCAGAACCATGAGTTAACGCAGCCATAGCTGTCTCCCGTGTTTCACTATAGCAAAACTAAACAGACCAGGCTTCAGGCTCTCCAGAGAGGCGCTGGGTTCCAGGATCCTGCCGGGTAGGTTCATGCCCCCAAACAGAGCCCACAAACTTAGTGGAGCTCAGGAGTTCAGATATGAATGGGAGAGCAGACTGAACAAGCCATCCTCAGACGCCCAGGTTCATTCCCATGCTCACAGCCAGGTCTGTCCCTCTGGGGCTCTAAGCAGCAAGTGAGGCTGACCAGAAGGACCATATGTCCTAGTATCCCAAGCCCAAGCCCAGCAGCCCCATTGTCTTTCTGAGATCGTGTGATGTCCCAGGCATGAGGCCACAGAATCTAGGAGCCTTCCGTCCTATAAATGTTCAGAGATTCTGCCCGATGGACACGTTCCTGTTTTGGTCCTGTATTCAACCTATGGCCACCCTATTCACAAACCAATTGCTATTTCTTTTCTTGAGACAGAGCTTACTGTGTAGCACAGGCTAGCCTCGAACTCCTAGCCATCCTTCTCCCTAATCTTTCAAAGTCCTGGCATTATAAGCATGAAGTACTAACTACCAGGACCAGCAGCTTCTTTTCAGCAGAATGGGTGAAAGTGTCCCACTGGCCTGCAGCTCAGCTTCCTTCCCTCATTCATTCATTCACTCATTCATTCAATCAGTGTGCATTGCTTAGGCCCTTGCTGCATGCTGATCTTGAGACAGGCTTGGGGCCAGGCTGAGCAATACAGACAGACCATGGCCAGCATTCCCAGAGCTGATACTCCATTGATAGAGATAGCGTGAGCCAATGTATGATGACTAGAAGGCTCTTTCAGAGCTCAGTGAGGGTGATGAACAGAGAAGAAAGGTCATTAAGATGTATGAGCTAAACCAATAATTGCTGTGGTCATGGGGTTTGAACCAGCCCGCCTCTGTGTGGACTTGTCCCTTCATACCATCTGAACAGTCAAGGTATTATCAGGTCCCATTACTGACAAGCTAGTCTACTTTCTGTAATACTTTTTCAAAGCAAATCTTGAAATTCAGAGTCTAATCTCTTCATTCAGCCTGTCTCAATGTGGACTAGCCATGAACAGTCTGGCTCAGTAGATGCCAGACTGTAGAGCTACCTTCCAGGTACAGGCATGGCAAGCCACAGATGTAAGGTTCTCCCCGGAGAACCTTTAAATCTTACAGTAGCTACATTATGAGCAGCAAAAGGTAACTGATATAATTAATCTTTTGAATGTATTTATTTTTTTAATTGACAGATAAAGATTGTATCTATTTACAGCACCCTATGTGAGGTTTTGATGTATGTGTGCATGCACCGTGGAATGATGAACCATGATAATTAGCATATCCATAACTTTGCATCTTGCCATCTTCATGGTAAGAGTACTTAAAAGTCTGTGCTCTGAGCAATTTTCAGATGCATTTCAAGACATTTTATAATACAGTCACTAGGTGCAGAATAGATGTCTAGAACCCATTCCTCAGACTAACTGAAACTTTACACTCTTTGGGTGAAATTAATTTCAAAATATAGTTCTTTAAGCCCAATATATCCAAAGTATTATCACTGTAATAAGGAACCAATATGAAAAAAAAATTATTGGGTCGTTCTACTTCTTTTATTTTTTTTTTCTTCCCATGTAAATCTTGAAATGCAAAATGTCCTCGCTATTTATAGAGCTTCTCAGGGCAGATCAGACTCACGGTGTGGCTCAGAAACTGCCCGTGGCTCTGAGCTGGGGAGGGCGATGGAGAGCCACAGGAGCTGGCTGACAGGAACAGTTGACATTGCCTGATGGCTGACTATTTCACGAGAGCCAATCTTTAGGGAGAACTTTCTGGCAAAAAATTTATCAGTATGGAACTAGGGATAATCTTAGTGTATTTGAGGAGCAAGACAAAAGGGAGTTGAACCGGAGGACACAACACAGAAAGTATGCTGGGAGGCAGGTGACAGGCAGACGGTAGGAGGAAGAGGAGCAAGGTTTGGACATCCCTAGCACTCAAATACCTGATTGAAAAGAATCAGGGACAGGAAGAGAAACCCCACTAGAACAGGAAGTGGGCCACACTCAGAACAGGAAGTACAAAGCACAGAACAGTGTAATGGTTAGCGTAAGAAGAGCAGCGCATGCTCAGTGTACCCGCGGGGTACGATGGGATGCATTGATGTTTGTATGCATTGTGGACCTTGCCTAGAGAAGCAGAGCAGGGTGAATCCTATCAATGAGTCATGCAGGGAGCTGGATCAGGGCTGGGCAAAAAGGTGGGTAGGGAGGAGTCACAGGGAGGGGTCGGGGAGGGGTCACAAGGAGGGAGGAGTCACCGGAAGGGAGGGCTTACAGGGAGCAAGGGTCACAGGGAGAGATGGCATCCTAGGGAGAGAGCGGCCGAGGGAAAGATGAGTCAGAGGGAGGGAGGGGTCAGAAGGAGAGATGGAGGAGGGGGTCACAGGGAGAAATGGGGTGACAGGGGAGAGGGGTCAGAAGGAAGAGTGGAGGAGAGGGCCCACTGGAGGAAGGAGGCAGCAGGAGACAGGTGGGAGGGGCTCCTCAGACTTTTCTCTGACTTCAGCTCTCCACTTTTCTGGCTTACAGGGAGGGCCTTCTGCCATGTGAAAATTCTCCCTCCATTCTGAGCCTGAACAAACATGGTAATCAAGCCAGCAAGCCTGAGGGGAGCCGCCCCTCCTGTGTGAGAGGCAGTGGTCTGGCTGGAGTTACCTTGTTTTGACTGATGAACAGGCAAGTGGAACAGGGAAGCCATGAGGAAAAAGCAATTGCTCCCACCTGAGGCAGATGGCAGGCCAGTGATGGCCTGGTGTGCCTCTGTCTCTACTCATCCTAGCATTTAAGACCCATGAAGGCAGTTGTTGGTTGCCATGGAAACCACCAGGCCTCTTTAGCCTCTCCAAGGGGGGGGTGAATACAAAGTCTGACCCAAGCCTATCACCTTTCCCAAGCTTAGTTTAATAAGCCGTTGTCTAAGGGAGGAACATCCCAACATCCATCTGCAAGAAGAACTCTGCGAGCTCAGGTGTTTATCCTCAGAGCAGTACAAAGGTGTGACCTCCAGTCCACATGTAGCCACACTGCAGGAAGGCAGTGTCTACCTGAGGACCTGGGCAAGGTGCCTCTGGTCAGTCCCTGGACTCACAGCTAGAGTTCACGGATGATAATCATTGTCTTGGCTACATAACTCCATCAAGGGAATAGCCAAAGACCTCCATCAACAAACACACACCCAAGGCACAGCAATTACAGAAGTTTCCAGAACAAGATGTCAGGAGCTTGTCACAGCTTGGTCAGTCACTCTGTCTACAGATCTTCATGGAATAGCTACCATTTTCAGGGGACTGTTCTAGAACCAGGGAAGCCATTATGCAGACGCCAGACTGAATCCCTGAGTCCAGGCAGTAAAGGTCTTGTTGGGTCTCCAGCAGTCATTCCAGTTTGCTCTCTATCACCTTGAAACATATCAGCACAGTCCCCAAGAATCAGAGATCTCCACTGTCCAGTGGAAACAAGGGCAGACACCATTTTTGGAAACTCTGTGATCTGCGGCACAGGAAGGTTCCAGGCAACCCAGTTACATAAGCAGGAAGAAGCACCACACATGCTCACCCACAGATCAATACCTAGCAAAACTGGTTGGAACATTAATGGCTATTTAAGTAAAAGAAATGTAGTCTGACACACACTACCCTGTAGATGGATAAGCTTTGAAACTATACTGAGCAAAATAAACCAGGGACAAGCACTGAATGATTTGACCTGTGTGAGGTCTCTAGAATACACAAATCCATAGCAGTAACAAGTAGCTAGTGGCTGCCAAGAGGTACAAGGAAGAGGAGGAAATAGTTGTTTAATAAGTGGGGTTTCAGTTTTGCAGGGTATAAAGGCTCTGAAGATGGGTGCTAGTGAGGTCTACAGAACCTCATGAATATGCTTAGTACCCATAATGGTGCCCTTAAAGGTGGATAAAATGGTATGTTTCGTTATATATGTTTTACCATAATGAAAAGAAAATGAGAACACTTTTTAAAGTGCTTTGCAAAGCGAGGCATTAAGGTTATGGCAACGGCAGCACTCTAGCATGGCCGTGGGCAAGATCCTTCTACTACTGTGCCCTGTGCCTTTGTCGTGTTTGCAGATCCTGAGAAGGACCAGGAAACATGCTGTGGGCAGGATGCCATGGTGAGCCAAGGGCATGCTTATGCTCTTCAAGCCCCACCTGGTGCCAGGGTAGAACCGCTAGCAAGCAACACGAAGGTGTTGCAAAGTAATGGTGTGTGTGATGGCAGATGGCCATGGTCAGCCTGAATGTATTAAACAGCACCCAGAACAGCTCTGGCTGAGTCTAGGAGGGTGTTTCTAGGGTTGACTGTGAGCATAGGTGGCAACATCCACAGGCTGAGGTCCTGGGGAGAATTACAAGGAAAGAGAAAACTGAGCCTGAACACAGCACTCATCTCTCTCTTCCCAACTGCAAATACAGCGCAACCAACTGCCTCACAACCCCACCACCTCACCTTCCCACGTGGTAGACTAATACAATAGGTCAGAATTCTTATTAGGACTTGTCTTAAGATTTCATTACTGTGAAGAGACTCCATGACCAAGGACACTCTTAAAAAGGACAACATTTATTTGGAGCTGGCTCACAGGTTCAGAGGTTCAGTTGATTATCACCCAGGCAGGAAGCATGGCAGATGTACAGGACTCAGGAGAGCTCTACAGGAGGACATGCAAGGTAAACTGTATGACACCAGTCAGGACCATAGAGGGGGGCTGAAGGGAAAAAGAAATGGAAGCCAAGTAGATCAAAATGGGGTTTTTCCATAAACAATGGCGTTTCCCATTTCAAAATGGCAACATAGCAGCTGCCTGCACCAGGACCCATTCAAGATCAAGCCAGTCACGATTCCAGCATGAACTGGGGAGGGATGCCCGAAGCCCCACCTCAGCAAAAGAGCCACTGACAGTTGATATTTGCTAAGGGAGTCCCTTCTCTTTAAAATGTGGCCACTGGTCCTTGTCCCATTGGATTGTCCCATATATTTACATGTATACAGTTGGAGCTAAGTGAACTTGGAGGTAATGATGGTGATGAGGAGGAGGAGGAGGCAGCAGAGGGGAGGAGGAAGAGGACAAGGCACAGGAAGAGGAGGAAGAAGACGTGAAGTCAAGGAGGACATAAGTTACTTTTCTGTTGCTGTGATAAAACATCGTGATCAAGGCAACCTATAAAAGGAAAAGTACAGTTGGGTTACACTTCTAGTGGGAGAGTCCATCACGACAAGGACGTTTGGCAGCAAGCAGCAGACGTGGGAACTGGAGCAAGGTGCTGACAGCTCACATCTCAAGCAAGGAGAACAAACAGGAAGCAAGATGATGCTATAGGTGCTCAAACCCCGCCCTAGTGATGAGCTTCCTCCAGCGAGGCTGTGCTTCCTAATCCTCCTCTAGCGCCACCAACAGGGGCCCAAGTGTTAAAACACCAGAACACATGGGGGACCTTTCTCTTTCAAACTACTATACTGGGGATCCTAGGGGGGAAGTAGAGGGGAGTAGGAATTTGTCAAAATTTATTACATACATGTATACAATTAAAAATCAATAAATAACATAGGTAAAAAAAACAATAGGCGTTGGAAATGATCTGAAGTGCAAGTCTGCTAGATGCAGGGAGAAGACAGTATCTGAACGGATGTTAGAGTCCGGTGTGATCGCCTTATTTTTAAAAAATTGAGCACAGATCCCGCAAGCGCCCGCCAATGTGTAAAATTCTGTAGAAAGAGCACACACCAACTCTGTGATGCATGCAGTTCCTGCAGACAGTCACCACAAAGCCTCAGTAGTTAAAGCAAGCTGGTGCATGCTCACTCAGAGTCCTTAGAACCTTGCCATGGGTGGAACTCACCTGTGGCCAAGGTGTCTGACCCACTTGGAGAGAGCTGCTGTCAGAATTTTAGTGTGGAAACAAATTAGGAAAGGCCTCCCCCCACCCCCACCTCCCGTTACAGGTGGTATGTCCTCCTGATAGGAATGTGCCCACCATACGTCTCATGAGACATATCATGAATACGTCTCATGAGAAAAACCAGTCTGATGGAAAGGTTGTACTGTGAGTGTTTCACAGAAAAATATACCAGCCATGAGCTTGAAAGTTAAAACTTGGAGCCTGGAAACACAGCTCAGTGGTTAGGAGTGCTTGCTGCTTTTACAGAAATCCTAAGTTTGCTTCCCAGCATCCGTGGCTGGCAGCTCATTACTGCCTCTTCTGGCCTCTGAAGATACGCACACTCACATGCACATATCCATCTACAGACGTGCATATATACATATCCTTTTTTTTTTAATCTTTTAAAAAATGGAGGGTCTTGAGAGAGGACTTGGGTTTAATTGCCAGCACCCACATGGTGGCCATCAACTGTAACTCTAGTTACAGGGAAGCAAATGCCCTCTTCTCCTTCCTCAGGCATTGGGCATGCACATGACACATTGACGTGTATAATCAAAACACTTGAATATGTAGATTAAAAATAAATATAAAATTTAAAAGGAACTTGAAACCAGGGTAGGAGAGATCATTCAGAGGTTAAGAGCATTGGCTGCTCTTCCAGAGGTCCGGAGTTCAATTCACAGCAACCACATGGTGGCTCATAACCATCCGTAATGGGGTCTGATGCCCTCTTCTGGCATGCAGGTATATGTCCAGATAGATTATTCATATACATAAATAAATTAATAAATCTTTTTTAAAAATAACTTGAAACAAATGTCACAGATTCAACATTGATATCCAATGATATGCAAAGATTTCTTCCAAATCAGTGGGAAAGAGCACAATATCTAATCATAAAATACAGAATGAACACAATGGGGAGAATCTCTGCAGGTGAACCACCAATGGCCTGTGAGATTATAAATGAGGCTTCATATACTAGGGACCAGGGTAATGGGTAGGAGACCACAGTAGTTTCACACTGAAGATCAGTGAGGGGTGTAACTTCAGGGACACAATCTACCAATAAGGAATAAGTGGAGGAGCACAATGCACATTGGCAGAGTCCTCATAGGACCCCTGTGATGTGATGCTCCCCTCCCAGCAGCACCCCAGAGCAGCCATCCTAGTCTACACCAGAAGCATGTCAGGAAACTGCCCTGCCGTTCTGCACCGCCATTGGAACGTCTCCTCAAATGTCACTCAACAAAGGAGTAGGTACATTTCGAGCAGTTACCGGGTGAAATATGAAGTCGTTACTATGATTTCTAGACCTCAGAATACCAGTAAAAAAATTAAAAAGCCAGTAAAATATGACGCCATATCGGTAGACTTTAAACACTCAAAGCAGCGTTATGATCGCTGAACACACACACAGCTCATAAAAGCATGAGATACTGATTGCAAAACCCACGCAGACGTCAGGGTGACAGATGCTGGGGAGAAGCAGAGAAGGGAGTGAAAGGACCTAGCTGGGCTTTATCCTGAGATGGGCTAGCAGGGAATGCAAAGGGGTTGGAAGAGAGACTCACCCCTGTGAAGTGGGGTCCTAAAGAAATACTCATTCTGCCCAGAGCCCCACATTTGCTCCATTCAAGAGTAAAGACATAGACCAACACAAGAGTCTGCCCATTCGTGCCTGTGGCTAAGACCAATGGATTTCTGTTTATTCACTCCATTTCCAGAGCCAGGAGAGGGCACACCACTTAGTGCTAATGAGAACCATTCAGAACTCAAGCAAGAACCAAAGGCAAAGGTAAAGGGTAAGGCTCTTACCGAGCAAGCATGAGGACCTGAGTTCAGATCCCCAACACCCCATGAAAGAACTAGGTGTGGCATTACCAGCCTGCAGTCCCTGCACTGGGGAGATAGAGACAAATGGGTCTTAGGTGCTTGATGGTCAGAAAGTCTAACCAAGACGGTGAGCTCTGGGTTCAGGAAGAGATCCAGTCTCAAAAAGTAAGGTAGAGAAAGACAAGTAACATACCTAACATCAACATTGGGCCTCTGTATGCATGTACCTGCTTACATACATGACCTAAACATGGGGAGAAGGGGGAGAAAGGGTGAGGAGGGAGGGAGTAGGAAGAAGAAGGGGAGGAAGAGGAAAAAGGAAGGAAGAGGAAGAGGAGGGGGAGGAGGGAGAGGAGTAACAGGAAGGCCCCTTGCCCCAAGATTTGGTTCATTGTACAGGTAGGCATCAACTGAGTTTTGAGGGCCACAGTAGGGCTGCAGAGCACCCCACTCCTGGCCCACTCCCCCACCTCACTGGTCAATGACATGTGCAGGTGGGGCAGAAGTGGGCAGACCCTACAGTGGGGGAAGGGAGTAGAGAAGGACCTCCCAGCCTCCGCAGCCCAGCCCCTCCCACACACACCATCCACAAACAACCATAAAGGGAAGATTGATAGATTTTTTTTCTATTTTACTGCATAAAAATAAAAAATTTTTATCCTTGCAAAAACACTATAAACAACATTTAATAGCAAATGACAAATTTTACAAGGTGG
Source organism: Apodemus sylvaticus (assembly GCF_947179515.1). Classification (NCBI taxonomy): domain Eukaryota; kingdom Metazoa; phylum Chordata; class Mammalia; order Rodentia; family Muridae; genus Apodemus; species Apodemus sylvaticus. The sequence continues at coordinate 55,278,736 of NC_067488.1, read as the reverse complement.
GGGAAAGGAAGCGGAGATGCGTGAGGGGGGCTGAGAAGCCCCTGAACACACAGCACAAGGGCTTTGGGTGGGAGGAGGGGGATGAGACCGATGATCTGTGGCAGGGACCAAGGCAACTCATGTGCTCGTCCTCATGCACCTCGCTACCACCTCAGCTGCTTCCTCGGGACATTTGCTGACTAGGATGCCAGAGATCAAAAGCTTCTGTTCTTTGTACCCAGAGCCCCTGATGTTGCTCCTCTGTGCCTTGGTTTCTCTGTCTCCCACCATAAGAGGCAATAAAATCTAATACACAAAGCATTGACACAGTAACTTATAATAGCCATTGAAAGTCCTTAGCTATTTCATCAGTCTTGACGGTTGTATAGAGAATGTGGGCTGGGCGCTCTACTTTGAACATGAAGTTCCCCCCCCCCCCCCACCTCACACACATACACACACACAACACACACCGAGGTTTGTGCTATTTGGGGAAAAACAGGAAATTCTAAGAGGTGGGGCCTTCCTAGAGGAATTGGTAACTGGCAGCATCCTTGATGTATTCACCCACCAAGACTTTACACACAACACTCTTGGGTGCTGCTTTTAGGGATCTGACCCTGTCATACACTCTCTGGCCTCCTTTCTTTTAGCATCTGAACAGAAGCTTTCATGACCCCATAATTATAATTTTGTGCCTATAAAGCCAGTACCACGTGGAGGTCACCAAGGTCTGTCATAAGCTCGAACAGAAAACAGGCTCCATCTTTGGCTATGAATACATGGGCTTGTCAGTACCAGATGCCTGAACACAGTGCTTTCTGACCGCCATACCCTTCTGCCATGTTGTTCTGACTTACCATGGCTTAGACACAATGGAGCTAGCTGAAAAAGGGTTGATATCTCTGAAAGAATGAGCTAGAATAAAGCCTTCCTCCCTCGCAGTGTTCCTTTCAGAAATTTGAAAAAGAAAACCAGAACCTGATAAAGCTAGCAAATACACACATATATACAGAGAGAGAGAGAGGAGAGAGAGAGAGAGAGAGAGAGAGAGAGAGAGAGAGAGAGAGAGAGAGAGAGAGAGAGAGAGAGAGAGAGAGAGATAGGGAGAGAGAAGAGAGAGAGAGAGAGAGAGAGAGAGAGAGAGAGAGAGAGAGAGAGAGAGAGAGAGAGAGAATAGTATCAGAAGTGGGGTTGTTCTTGTCTGGCAATATGATGAGGATGTCTCTGGAAATGATTTACAGGAAATGGCAGAAAACTTGTGACAAAGTCACATCCCTGAAATCAGGCTAAAGATTATAGGCTAGGGAAATTCTAAAGTGTTGCAAGCATAGTTCAGTGAGGAATTGTCGTGGGAGTGGAGAAGAACCGACTGCTAGTAAAAATATGGGTAGTAAAGACTGAGCTCCTGGAGATCCAAAAGGAAGCAAAACCTGTTAGGAACTGGAATAGAGGCTTCGTGTATTGCAAGGTGTCAAAAGCTTGTCTACACTTTCATTTATGCCTGTGGAGGATGAAAATGATCTCAAGGAAGCCCAGGCTATGGCATGAATGCTACTGGATGCTTTCAGCCAGGTTGACGATGAGAATCAGGAGCAAAAATCAAGAGGGTTTTGAAATTGGGATCAAGGGCTAAATGGTTGGTTCTGTCCAACAGTCCAAAGCTCTTGTTGCTTGCTCTTCCAGGGGACCTGGGTTCGATTTCCAGCACCCACATGGCAGCAGAAAACCATCGGTAGCTCCAGTTTCAGGATATCTGATATCCTCCCTAGGCACCAGGCATACAGATGGTAGACATACATGCAGGCAAAATACCCATGTGCATAACAAAATAATTTACAATTGTTTCCTTAGTAATGACACAAAGGTCAACCTCTGGCATATATATGTGAACATGCATACACATACAGAAGAATGAATACATAAATCCAAATACTTGCAACCAGGACAACAGGAAAGATGCCCTGAGGACATCTCAGGACTATCATAGGTATACAGACTTGTGTGTTTGTGTGTGTGTGTGTGTGTGTGTGTGTATGTATGTCTTTATGTGTGTGTGTCTGAGTGTATGTGTCTGTGTGTATGTGTGTCTGTGTGTGTCTATATATGTGTGTCTGTGTATGTTTGTGTCTGTGTCTTTGTGTCTGTGTGTGTCTGTGTATAATGGTATATAGACTTCCCCTTAAGAAGTGAGTGTGGGGACATGCTACTGACACAAGCAGTACAGTTCTCAGGATTCCTTATACTGTACTTAGCCATGAGGCACTGAACTGTAAGGCAGCTTTAGCCCAAAGGGCCTGACTACTATCTACGCTGGTGGCAGAACTTGAGGATTTCCAAGGTTTTACAGGCACAGAAAATGTAAGAGTCATGGGAACATAAAGACTTCCAGCCAGATATCAAGGAAGAAGCTGGGGTAGGGGGCAGACGTGTGACAGGATCATATACCTAAAGTCAAGGAAGGGGATAGTGGCGAAGCTGGGACAGTGAAGCATGGGCTACAGAGGGGACCCTAGGATGTTGGGGACGCTAGGAACATCTCGTAGGGAGAGCTGTAGGCACCAAGCAGAGTCAGTCCAGGAGAGAGCCCTGCGAACTACAGTCTGCAAGGTGGCAGAGGTGGGTCACCTCAACTCACTACGAAGCTCCAGAATTTCAGATCTATTCTGTTACTTTGCTTCAACCTTTCTTTTCCAGTCTCTGAGTCCTCCCTTTAAGGACGGAGATATTTGCTCTCCTTAAGCATGGGGATATTTGCTCTTCTCATTGTGTCTTAGATGTGTATCATTAATTTTTGTTTTACAGAAAAGTTAGGCTCACAACAAGAGTTTGTCTTGCATCTAAGAAGTGACTTTGGACTTGGTTTTTGAATAATGCAGGAGTTATTAAGACCTGGGGGAAAGGAAATGGGCTGGAAGCATTCGATGCTATGAGATGGTCAGGATGGCTTGGGGACCAGGAGCTGAACCTTACAGTTGGATGATGAAATGACCTCCCCACGTGTTCTTGGGTTAAAGGCTTGGTCCCAGCTGGTGGTATTATTTTGGAAAGTGCTAAAATAGGGGAGGTGGGGCCAAGCTGGAAGAAGTGGGTCGGTCATGGGGGAGTATCTGCAAACAGTCTCTTTTTCCTATGTCCACTTTCCTACCTACTCTTTTCTTCCTGAACAACACATAGCAAACAACTTCTTTCTCACTCTTTTGCACACTTCCATCCAAACCCAACTGTGAAGGTTTGTATATGCTCAGGCTAGGGAGTGGCACTATTAGGAGATTTGATCTTGTTGGAACAGGTGTGTCACTGTGGGTGTGGGCTTTAAGACCCTCGTCCTAGTTGCCTGGAAGCCAGTATTCTCCTAGAGGCCTGCAGATGAAGATATAAATCTCTCAGCTCCTCCTGCACCATGCCTGCCTGGACACTGCCATGCTCCCGCCTTGATGATAATGGACTGAATCTCTGAGACTGTAAGCCAGCCCCAATCAAAATGTTGTCCTTATAAGAGTTGCCTTGGTCATGGTGTCTGTTCACAGCAGTTAAACTCTATCTAAGACACCAACATAGAAAAAAAATGGAACTGCTGTGGACTAGAATGTCTAAAAGAATGAGCAGCCAATACATCAGTATAGCTGCGCTTCTTTAAATCGCTCCCCTCAGATCTTGAATCACAACCATGGAAAAGTTAACTAATACACTGGGCCAAAACAGATCCCTGCCTCAGAGGACCAGAGAAGCAACGGATGCTGGAGGCATGGAGTGGGATAGGCTAACTCACGTTAAAGCATGAAGGTGTAGCAGGAGAGGTTTAGGCAAAGCTTCTCCAACAAAGAAGCAAGTTAGAGCATCTGAAATAGAACAGTTAGAAGCAGAGGGGAGGGGGTGCCAGTGTAGGAGACACAGGAGAGAAAGTGTCTCTATAACATTCGTCACATGGTCAGAAACCAGGAAGCATGAAGTCACGACACCTTAGCTGATAGCTAGGGGACAGCCTTAGGATGTCCTTAAGTTTAAAACAAACAAAACAAAACAAAACAAAACAAGAACCTGAGACTGTTTTGATGTATGAATCTGTCAGCCTGGGGTCAGGATGAATCCTGGCCAGAGGTCACCTTAGGTAGGTTGGGTGACCCTCCTGAATCCTGACCCACTTTCTTCAGCAGAGGGGGACCCCACTTCACAGCAGAACTGGTTATAGGGACATCTTTGAGATCTTGCTATGGTTGAGTTCTGGCCACAGGAGGTGGCTCCTTCTTTGGCATTGCCATTAACAGCGCCAGTGGTGCTAAAGCTGAGAAAGGAGGCTCGTTTCTGCTCGAGGTTTTATTGAAAGACCTGGGCACAGACGAGGAGGCAGGCTCCAACTCTTGTAAGCCTCCAATCATCTCTATCCATACTACCCCCGATTTCTGCAGCTGCTCAAGGGATTCCAGTGTCTGAGGAGCCCAGAGACCTCCAGATGCCCACCTGGAGAACCACAAAGGACTCAAGACACAGTGGTCTTCGTGGCAGGTTCATTTCTCCCTCCAGCCTGAGCTGAGGGCTCCACAGATCCAGAATGCAGACCCCCATCCCTCGGAGTTCCCCAGTACCATCAGTACCACTCCTGCCATTGCCCGTGCCCAACTGAAAGTGTGGGAGTGGACTCACCTTGAGCACCACCTTGGGCTTGCAGTGCTGGGAGGATCAGGCAGGTTGCAAATGCATCCTCCCACACACGCAACCTCCTTTCCAAAGGAAATAAATAAATAAGAGAAGGGCGCTCTCCTGCTGGCTGCTCCTGCAGGGTGAAATGGATTATTTTCTCTGTCCTGTACCCAATATCAGTACTTATTGAAAAGCATATATCTGCAGTGCTGGGTTTTTAGCTCGTCAGCACGCCTGGAGCCCTCAGGAAGCATCTTTTTTCTTTGAACAGCCTGGCTCTTGCAGTGGGGGGTCTGCTGGGCCTTTTTACACACAGCCAGGCATTTTTCTTCCCTAAAATGAGGGTCTGGTTGGTCAGGCTCTGGGGGTAGTCAAGGCTGTTGGCAGAGAGGATTTCCAGTGCCAGATCTTCTGTCCCAGAGACCCTGTGCCTCCAGTCCAGACCACATCCTCGGGTGGCTGAATTTCAAGCCCTGGGAGTTTGAGTATGTGTCTTTAGAGCTGAGAGTGAGTCACAGAAGGGTTGGAAGGTAGGCAATACACCGGTCCTAAAGTGAGGGATGAAAAAGACTCAGAAGGCAGATAGGCCATCCTGTCAAGGGGGTCTGTAGGGTTCTGTCTCCCTCAGCAACGGCCTCTCTTTCTTCTCCACAAACTGTGTGCAGGGCGGAAGGCATTTATGTACCTCAGGAAACAGAGCACTCATGCAATGCCCTGAGGTGGCATCTCAGAGTACGCACAGCACCTAGTGGATTCTGGTTGTCTACTGATGTCCTCTGAGGCTCCAAGCAGATCCACATGAAGTAAGAAACAGACCAGAGTTCACTTCCTCCCTCCCACCCCCCAAATCCCTGCAAGCTCAACCTATTTGGCTCACTTTATAAATGGTGAGACCTGAACTCAGAGAACTCAGCTGGCCAGGAAAAATCTAAACTGGCCTGTGTCCCTGCTTGTCCCACCATTAGTACTGGCCCATGCCTTCTCTAGAAGAGAGTTGGGTGCTAGCGTCCAGCCCCCTTTGCCTGCTCTTTCCCTGCAGGAGAGCAATAGCAATAGCTCAGAGAGGCGCCCCAAGTGGCCAGAGGAGGGTAGAGAAGGCCCTCTTGCCTTCCTGCCCACCTACCCAGGGCTCCGTGTCACCCCTCCCACTGGCTGGCTGCTGTTGTTCAGAAGGCCCTTGGGTAGTAAACTAAACCCCATCATTAGCATTTTTCAAAGCCCTGCTCTGTGGCCAGCGCAATGAGCAGGGCTGTAAAGGGAGAGGACAGCAATCGAAGCAGAAAAATATGGCACTTTTTAGACTAGTTTATGAGTTAAACAGAAAGAAAACTCTGGTATTCCACATCGGGATATTGAGCAATGTTCCCACGGCTGCTGGACTGTAAAGCAATATTGAACGGTGCCTGTAACCTAAACGATACAAGATGGACATAATTAAAAACAATTGATTCAATTTTTTTTTTTTTTTTTTTTTTTTTTTTGGCTAAACCTCAGGGTGAGAATATAAACTAGTCATGATGGAAAAATGCCAGGCACAGTGACCCAAGCCAAAGCCCTCCCTGGGGATACATCGGGTATCAACACAGATGGCACGAGAGTAACTTGGGAGTAAGGTACTCGTGACAATGCTTAAGTGATGTGATGTCATAGGGATGATGTGACCATACACAAGAGGACAGTGACATCACACAGGGGGAGAGCTGACCACATGTGATGATAGACATGAATATATATACACAGTATGCAGTGCCTCATACCAGCTGTGACAGTCACACAGTCACTGATTCCAGACAGGCACACAGTCACTGTGGATTCCATCAGCATGCCGAGAAGCCTCTCAGTGCCCAGCCCAGGCTTCCAAGCTGGGGACATTGTAAAGATGAAAAAGCAGATGCATGCCACATCCCAAATGGCTCTAGAAGCTAAGGAGACACAGCTTCTATATGAAAATCACAGATAGCCAAGCTGCCTGAGGTAGGAGAGGGGCTGAGCCTGCCACAAGGCTGGGTACTCCGGGCAATCTCCGATTGAGCCAGGACTCAAAGTGGAAAAATGGATTCAAACCCAGGCCCTGTAAGCCACCAGAGACCACTGTGCCTGGAAATGGGAAGGATGGTCAGTGTGTTGACCTCTGTTTGGCATGTTATCACACCCCCAAGGACTGACTCACTGGGCAAGACTTAGCTAATGACAAGATTGTTCCTACCTGCTCTCCCTCCAAGGGCCACTGCAGGCAGATGATATGGCCAGGGAAACATGGACATGGACAGGAGACACAACTACAAGTCATGAGCTTTTCAAACACCACATTGGTGCACAGAGGATGCCAAGACCGAGACTCTATAGAGAGAGAGTAGGGATGGATCATGAAACATCTTTGGGGTAAACAGGGCAAGGCCCCACCATCTCTTGTTTCTAGCTCATGGGTGGACATTGGCAGTTACTAAATCTCTCAGGTGTTTAACCAGCCACTCCTGGAATGGCTCTGGCCAACTCCAGCATCAGGCAGCTCTAGTTTGAGCTCCAGCCAGCTCCAACCAGCCCCAGCCAGTCCCAGCCAGCTCCAGTTCCAGCCAGTCCCAGCCAGCTCCACCCAGCCCCACCCAGTCCCAGCCAATTCCAGTTCCAGCCAGCTCCAGCCAGCCCCACACATTCCCAGCCAATTCCAGTTCCAGCCAGCTCTAGCCAGCTCTAGCCAGTTCTAGCCAGCTCCAGCTAGTTCCACCCAGCTCTAGTTCCAGCTCCAGCTCCAGCTCCAGTCAGCCTCAGCCAGCCCCAGCCAGCCCCAGCCAGCCCCAGCCAGCCCCAGCCAGCCCCAGCCAGCCCCAGCCAGCCCCAGTCAGCCCCACCCAGTCCCAGCCAGCTCCAGTTCTAACCAGCCCCAGCTAGCTCCAGCCAGCCTCACCCAGTTCCAGTCAGCTCCGCCCAGTTCCAGCCAGCTCCAGCCAGCTCCAGCCAGTTCCAGTCAGCTCCAGCCCCAACCAGCTCTATTCAGCTCAAGCCAACTCCATCTCAAGCCAGCTCCAGCTGTTTTCAGCACCAGTCAGTTTCAGCTCCACGCCCATCCCTTACTCCCACCACCACTAAAATACTCAGCCTTCAGAAGAAACAGAAGCACTCCATTCAGACCCCTTTATAATGATGATGGTGGGTCCCTGAGGTCCATCTGCTACAGGCCTAACACTACAGTGTCCACTCCATTTACGGGAACAAACAGTCCGCTGATCCCTTGACATACTGAGTACACAGAGTGAATGGTGGTTCAGGTCTCTCTGTTCCACCAGAAAACTACATATGAGGCTAAGCCTATGTTCAAGGAACCTCAGAGACCCAGTTGAACTTCTAAACAGTGTGCAGAGGCAGGAGGAAGTATGTACTGAGCATCATGCAGAATGATTGAATGGTAGAGGTGGCCCGGAGATACCATGACCTTGTCCCTAACTGTGGCTATAGGGTGGCAGTCTACAAGCTCCATGTCATCAAAAACTATGTGGGCAGAGATGAGAAGGGGGGGAAGAGCAGAGCATCCTGGGTGGTCCCTCCAGGTATGGGAGAAAGCAGCTAGTTACTGTGCTCTCCAGAACCCTCTCCTTCAGCGTCTGACTTGCCTTGTCTGCCAGCCCAGTGCCATCCTCTCTCCGTTCTCATTGGGCTTCAGTCACTCTGCAATTAGAGATCACATTTTATCATGGCCCCTCCCACCATCCCACCAGACAGGAGTATCTCTGAGACAACTCAGGAGCCATCATTAGCCTACAGCAGGGCTCAGTGTTGGCTATATACAGAGGCCTGTGCTCAAGCTTGCTCCCCACGTCACGAAGCCTGAAGTCTTTCCATCTGTGGAGTATTAGGACTGTGAGATAAGACCAGAGCCCCAGCATGTGGGCTCCAGAAGGCAAGCAAGGGAATGAGAGGTGATCAAAGAAACTGGGGTGTAGCAGGGACCATATTCCCCACTCCCCTGACCCCACCAATTATTGAGAAGGAAAGCTAGCTAAGATGAGCAGTCTCCTGGTGCAAAGTCAAATCCTCTGTCCTGGGTTAACAGAGCCCTAACAGCTGCAGTCCAGGTCAAGGAGTGATTACCGCTCTGTCACGGCCTCCCTCTGGGGCCTCTGGGGCCAGAATTGATTGGTGTGATTTAAACTCATCAAGGGCAGCAGGCAAGGGGACCCCAGGGGAGCTTGATAGAGATACCAACTCTGCTCCAGAGCGCCTGCCTGCTAATAGAGTCCTGGCCTCCTGCCTTGCCACCCCATGGTGGTGCCAGCAACTACTCAGACTTCGAGATACTCCAGACACAAATGTACCTGGTCCAAGGCTCCAGCCATCCAGAACATGATTTCACAAGTAGCTGGTGAACATGCAGAAGCAGTCCTCCCGGCTGAAGTCTGAGCTGAGTCTCGGAAGGGAAAGAGGACAGAGGACCAGGGGGAGTCTGTCTTCAGCCTACCCTCTCTGGGATGAAGTGGGCCACACATGCCAGGTGTCACAGTGTTTCTAGGCAGGTAGCCCTGCAGACCTCATGGTCTCTTCTCATGAGACTCAGAGCTCAGGGATGCCAGCAAGCCCTGAACCACATGCGCAGTCCTGGGAAGGCTCACACGCTGACTTAGACAGGCTGAAGCTCCACCCCAGGCCAGGAGAGAAGAGGCAGAGTCTCATTTGCTCTCCATTCAGCCCTAATTTGTACCACTGGGTGTTTTAATTTACAAGTCAGAGTTAATAAATTGTGTGCAAGCTCCATTACCTCACGCTCTCCTGGCTTCCTCCCCTGCCTGTGAGAGAGTGATGCACTATGGGAAAGATCTGAAAGAAGACTGTGGGTATCCTTCCTTTACTCAGGGGATTTGAAACGAGTCCCAAGAGCCCTGGGAGCAGGGGAGGGGCAGTGGGTGGACTGAGCCTAGCATTTCTCATATGGATTTGAGCAAAATAAATAAAGCGTGGATCCTTTCATAAGGATGGGAAGAAAAGGTAAAACTAGTGGGAAAAACACACCAGCAAAAACAATACTGAAAAGCAAGAACCTCGTGTCTCAAGGGCATGCACACTTAGATGTAATACATGTCTCAGTGGAATAGAAAACCCTGCTGGGTACATGCACAGGGACGCCCATTTCCAAAGGCCTGAGTTAAGCTAGAGCCCATGGATGCACTCCATGTTGCAGATCTTAGAGACCCAAGGGTACCGGGAGTGAGTGCCAACCTGGAAAGTTCCAGAAACATCTGGAGCATCCAGAACATGGACTGAGAAGTGACTCGTTCCCTGAGCACAGAGTGTCCCATAGGAGAATCACTTGTTTACAGACCAGAGAGGACCCACAGGAAAACAGTGGCTGTAGGTGGAAATGCACACACACATACAGGCTAGACACAGCAGTGCCCAGCCCAGCCTGTGTGTGGTTCCTAGCTTTAGCACCCAGTCTCTCTCCCCAGGGCCCACGGCCATCTGGGGAGCTTACAGAGTTTGGACCACTCAGCTTGGTGATGCTCTGTTCAGGAAGCCCTCCATCCCGGGCATCCTCTCCCGTCCCACCCACCCCCAGCACTCTCATTCTCAAACATCTCCTTGGGCTTCTACAACAGGGGCCCATTCATCCCTTGTTCTGGCCACCCTGGAAATGACCAGGAAGAAAAGTCCAGAGTGGCTCCCTAAATGTGTCCCCAAACAAGCCTATGACTATAGAGGCGTGAGTGACCTTCATCACCCCACCCCTGCAAAAGCCAACTCCGTGAGTGCTCTCCTGACGGGAAGAGAGGCATAAGCAGGTTCAGAGGGTACAGACGCAGCCAGTGTCCTCCGTGGGTGCTCCAACCCACCAACAACTTTCTTTGAAAATTTTCATTTATTTCGTCTATTGGCAAACAGGAACAGGGTCCCCTGAATGGCAGGCACTGTGTGGAGTCCAAAAGGCTATGATGGCAGCTGAGACATAAACACTTGCTGCTCGTGTAGAGCTTAGAGCGCCAAGAGAGGATGGGCGCCTATACACACACAGCCATGTGCTCTATAGAATGAGCCCCACCCCCTCTACTGCACACACACACACACACACACACACACACACATACATACACAGACAGACATCAGGAAAAGCTGACCAGGATAACACAGAATGTGTGATAGCTAAAGCTGCAAGCATATTCTAGCCTGAAAGACGGCAAGAGATACCATACACCTGAAGCCAAACCAGCATTCCAGGACTGGATAGCAGAGGGGTCTCTGGGTTGGCTGCGATCTACACAGTGGTCCTAGGCAAAACCAGATAGTTATGCAAAGTACATCCACCCACCGGGCCACACAAGTCAGAAAAGGATGTAAAGGCTGCCCACTTAAAAGGACCTGAAGAGAGATGCTGTGTCAGTCCCAGCTTCTAGTGATCCAAAAGGATCTTAGGAATATTGAACACATAAGCTCTGGTCTGAACTGATAAGATCTGCATGGGCTGGTGATACTCAGATGGCAAAGCCCTCAGGTACAGGCACACCTTGGAATCCTCAGGTGTAAAAAGAAAGACACAGTCACATACTTGTACATATACACATGCATACACATGTGCACAAATATATACACTCACATGTGCCTATACACATATACATAGCCATATACATATGCACATACAAATACACATACACGTGTGTGTGTGTGTGTGTGTGTGTGTGTGTGTGTGTATTTATCGACACCAAGTCTCACATATGGCTTTTGAAGTACTTCAAGGGCGTTTGGGGTAATTCTGATTACTGGTGATTTCAGCTCTCGGGCAACTTTAGAACCAGGCTCTTCACAAGATGCACTCCACTGTAAACAAGACACTGTACCTAAGTGATGCTGTGGGGACCCCAGGGGTAGCAGCATAGAGGAACAATAGAGTGGGTTGATTATTATCTCTGTGTGGGATTTTTCAAGAGACTCTTCAAATGGAGTGAGGGCAAGTCAGGGCTGGGCAGCAAGGATCATGACTCGCGGTGACACAGGCAGGAAGCAGCCATCAGAGGGGTTGGGCAGCTTTGTGTGCAGCAGAACCATACTGAAAGAAGCAGCCAGAGAGGAGAGGTAGCAAAGCTAGGCAGCGGTACCCAAATCTCCAACAGCCTGGAGGACACATGGAGGCAGAGGATGCTCTTATGAGCAAGGTGTGGTCATATATGACTGAAGGCTCCTATGGCAGGTTGGTAAGGATGATTGCAAGGACAAGACAGCAGAGATACATCAGCAATGTTGATGGTCCAAGCAGACACAGACTGTGATAGTAGGGGTGGGTGGATGGTAGTTGGGGGCATTACAAAGATAAGACCAAAAGCCAGCCACATGGAGAGTGGCTAAAAAAGATGGCAAGGGCAGAAAAGGTGAGATGGGACCATTGACTACCAACAGACACACCACAGCTGCACCTCTTAGTACCAATACCTGTTGCTCTCCCCAGCTCTTTCAGGGCCCCTACCATACACAGCTATGCCATCCTATCCTATTTTCAGCATGGAGGGGCCAGGCTGGGATGTGGGATGGGCATGGTTGAATGAACAGTCAGATTTGAAAGGACAGGTTCCCGAGTACTGAGGACGCATTCATCATGAAGCCAATGGCCTTGCCAAGAATTCTCAGAGTCCACTGAGGAAAATGTGAAGTTGCCCTACGAAGGTCCTTCGCTGAACCCTATACAAGCTCAGGGAGACTTCATGGTGTGCCTACAGGCCACTCAGAGCACCATCAGAGGGAGGGTGAATGGCAGACCGACTCCCTGCTCTTATGGGCAACGCTTCAAACAGCATAATCAAGGTCTGCAAGGAGCTAGTGGGTGCCTGGTGACTGGTGACTGGCTGAGGTCCTTTAGGAGTCCCGAGCAAAGAGAGGAGAAAGCTACAGATGAACCTCCCAGAGTGAAAACACATGGGTCCCTCTACTGTCCCTAGGAGGTGGTCTTTGGGACCCACAGGCTTTGCTGGTATCTGCCTCTGCTACACCTGTGCTTGCTAGCCGGGGAGGAAGGGAAAGGTCTTAGAAGCCAGGATGGAGCTGTTCTTAGGTAGGCCACTGCTCAAAACCTTTAGCTCATGAGCAACAGCCAACACCAACTCCTTCATCTGGTGCCACATATCTGGTCCATTTGGGGGCATTGGACTGCACCCAAGCCCTTCGCCAAAGTCATGCAAAGTGGGTGCTTACCATGAGAATTTGCCCTGCCCTGTTCATAGTGTTGTTGGTGTGTTAAAATTCCACATCCATTGTCACAAGATCCCTCCATGTTGCTTCTGTCCAAGGAACTGTTTGAAAGGTATAAGGGGCTAAAACCCATGGGCCTGTGAACTTGTGAGGCACATACTATTGAAGTCTTCCTCTGACCTGCCCTATGGGAGATGTGTCTGAATCAGCAGCCCAGACATGGTGGCTGAACTGTAAGGTGACCTGACAGCCTCCATGCTGCAGTAATGCACTCTACAGAATTCCTTCCTCAAGTGAGCAGCATGTCAGTGTGTCTGTCTAGCAACTGTATAATCAGATTAGTTTACACAGCAAGAAGGAGCCGGCAGTGTAACTCTGCCCTAGTCAGCTGGCTGTGTGTTAAACTAGAGGAAGGTTGCCCTATGAGGACCTGACCTCCCTAGGTGGATTGGTTAGTTGGGGAAAAGGGGGTTAATTAGTACTTTGGTGAATGGATAAGTTAGTCATTTGGTAAGAAGGTGGTTTGATTACTTTGTAAGTTAGTGGATGGGTAGGTAAGTTGGTTAGTTTGTAGGTAGATTTGTTAGCTGGTAAACTTGTAAGTTAGGTAGTTAGTTTGTGGGTGAATTAACTAATAAGAGTTACTTTGTTGGTGGATGACTTAGTCAGTGGTGGTAGGTTAATTAGTTGGTTGGATGAGTTGGTTTATGGTCATTTTGGTTAATAAGTTGGTGGGTGGGTTTGTTAGTTGGTAAATTGGTGACTGGTTGGACTAGTTGATGCATGGGTTGGTAAGTCAGTTGGATATGTTGGTTAGTTCATTGGTAGGTATGTGCATTGGTTAGTTAGTAAGTTGGTGCGTGAGCTGGTTAGCTGTATTTCTAAATGTTAAAGTCTTCCATATTCAACAAGTAATATTCTGGCTACCCTAGCTAGTCAATGGAGCATCTGTGGGGAGTCATACTGTGCACATTTATATCATCTCAACTCTATTTCCTTGGCACTCAAAGAAAAGCAGAGAGAATAAACTCCAAGCAATATGGTTGTTTTTCCCTGCCTTTCCACTTACTGGGGTGATCAGACACAGGGGACAAATCTCCCCCCCTCATCCCTACACAGTCCTCACAGACCTAGCAGCTTGTCGGCTATGTGTGCACACTGTCTTTAGCCACAGAGCTTCGATACAGAATGGCCCTACATGCAAAACAACGTCTTGATCTCGTTTTCAGCCAAAGAAAGGTCCCCTGGTTACAGCGCCAGGAGTTCTCAGATGTCACACTGCAAAGATGCTTATAAGTGCTTTGAGGAATTATCAAAGAGCAGCTCGGGCTTCTGTCGTGTGGTCACAGAGAACTGAAGGTCCTCGTGAAAGGGTCCCTGACTGGCACCTGATTGATGTTCATGCATCGAGTCTGTGAGGTATGCCACAAGCGTACTGACAAACCTACAAGTGAACCCCTTGTCCAGCTTGGCCCTGGCACATCTGGCCAGCATCCCTGGGGATGTCCATCCTCAAACTGAAGCACCAAATGATACGGAGAAGCTTAACTTTGTTTGCCCATCATTCATCCAATAGGCAAACACTCACTGATCGAACACTATAGACCACGTTCTGTTATAAGCTTAAACACCAGGAACAAAGGACACACCACTCACGAGACATAAAATCTGGCACCTCACAAACACAGCAGAGCCCTGGGTCTGTCCCAGAATGCAACAGGTTTCTCATCTTGGCTTTTCAGTGTGCAGTTAAATGATGTTATGGCTTAATCAGAAATGTCTCCTTAAGACTAATGTCTGAGCATCTAGATCCAGCTTGTGTGGCGTTTTGAAGGCTACAGAGCCATTAGAAGGCAGGGCCTGCGTGGCAGAAGTCACCACGGGTGGGATTTTGAAGGTCTTTCTCTGTTGCCTCATCTGCTGCACACTTCTGATGCCATCCCTTTCCAGTGACAGGTTGCACTTTCTGAAACTGAGGACCCAAATAATTCCTTCTTAGGGTGTTATGTGCCACCAACACAAAAAGCAGCTAATAAATACTCAGAGGTATGTGTGTGTGTGTGCCAGTGTGTCCCGTACCCATGTATCACCCTTCTAGAAGCAACTGGCTCAGAGATGACCCCTGAACAGATGTGGAGAGCAGTGACCGGTCCCTGTTATAGCAGTGTTTGCTGGAACTCCTGCTGGGAGGGAGACTCCCTGAAGGCAGCCAGAGAGTCTTTAGCCCTGGCGTCTGTGTGGGTGTGAAGAACCACACCCCACCCATGTTTATTCATGTCTTCCACTCAATTAGCTCAGAAGCTGCTGGAGGCCCAAGTTCAGAAGTAAAACTCAACCAGGGAGTCTTTTTAAAAAATCCCTCTCCCAGCAGGGTTTTTCTGGGAACAAAAGCAAACCCATTTAACTTATTATTGAAATTGATTATCCATTCTGCAAAGCGCTACTTGGCACTGGCCTGGAAAGAAGGCTCGTGACCAATTATGCCAAAGGGAGACCGGACCAGAACCAGCGAAAATTTGGCCCAGCAGGGTCCTCCCACACACAGTGACTCAGAACCACTCTGTCACATGAAACTGAAGACTGAGGGAGTCCAGGCAAACATATGGTGTCGTGACTCAAAGTAGCCCTCCCACCAGCATTGCCATCTTGGGTGGCACCTGAGAAACCAGTGTGTAGTCATGGCCTCCTGTTAGCCAAAGAGATTGGTGCCTCTCGGCTCTGTACTAGCTGACTGGAATTGTGGCTCCAGACATCTTGGGTAGCCTAAATGTGAGATGTATCAGTCCAGTATGTAAGTTATTTGGGCAGTTAATGAGCTACCAGGCATGTGCAGAGGAAGCAGAAAAGAAATCCTGAGAGGTTTCCAGTTAGAACCACTTGACCAGTAGGACCCTACCACAGACTAGGCTGTGGTAGGTAATTAGGAGCTACAGCAATCTCAGACATTCTGATCAGAGAGGCTAAACTAGGACATGAGATGGCGGTATGTGTGTGAGTGAGCACCTTGCTAAACACTCTTCAGTGAGTAGCACTCAAGTAGTCAAGGCTGTTACTCCATCCCTACAGCAATGAAATGTGCTAAGTCTTAACAGTAGTTCATAGGGCCCTGGCTGTGGGGCAGTGTTGGACTTGAGGACCAACAGGAAGAAAGGGTATAAGACCCCACTAAAGAGTAGAAAACTTTTGAGAGTTATGGTGTGATCAGGGCTGTTGTGATCTGTAGCTAGGAGACCAAGACTTGACACTTGAATTCCAGCTTGGAAGTCCACCACTTGCTGTACTTCTGTCACTGCATGGTCCATGATGGGGACCAGACAGGAACCTAGCAACTTTCATGACAGATATGAATTCTTCATTCATTCATTTCCTGCTGTTTCTGAAGTCTCTAGACAGGTCCCTGATGTCAGATCTCCCGTCTTGACACAAATCTCCAAGACAGCATCCCACCTCTTGCTAGCTATGTTTTTTTTGTTGTTGTTGTTGTTGTTGTTGTTTTGTTTTTTGTCAACTTGGCAAAAGCCAGTGTCATTTGGGAATCTAGAACGTGCCATCTGGTTGACCTATGGGCAAGTCTGTAATTCATTTTCTTGATTGAAGGTGTATGTGGGAGGGCCCAGCTCCCTGTGGATAGGGCCACCCCTGGGCTGGTGGTACCTAGTGCTATAAGAAAATGGGCTGAGCAAGCCATGAGGAGCAAGCCAGTAAGCAGCACTCCTCCATGACCTCTACATCAGTTCCTGGCCTCCAAGTTTCTATCCTGGTTTCTCACAGTGATGGACTTAAAAGCTGTAGGGTTAGACAAACCCTGTTCTCCCCAAGTTGCTTTTGGTCATGGTGTTTTAACACAGCAGTATAAACCCAAATCTCCCTAGAGAAGTAGCTCCATTGTACAACCTTATTGGGGGAGAAGAGAGGTGGAGTCCTCTCTCTCTCTCTCTCTCTCTCTCTCTCTCTCTCTCTCTCTCTCTCCCTCTCTCTCTCCCTCCCTCCCTCCCTCCTCCTCCTTCTGTTCCTCCTCCTCCTCCCTGAAGAGTTCAAAGACTGGGAAAGAAGACTTCATGGGGCTGGTTGCCAGCTGCTTTCACTGTCCCAAAGGGAAGGCAATGTTTTTCACCTCTCTATCCCCACAGCCTGATTCAGAGTCTTGGATGCTGAGTGTCGCTCTCCTGGAACCTATGAGTTCTCAGAGGAGGGCATATGGATCTCACCGATGGGTCTGCACCTCAGTAAAGGCTGAATTCACCCCTCACAGTCTCTGTAAGATGAAAGAAAAGATGGAGGGAGCCTGGCAACTGCCTGCCCAGACTAAGGCCATCTTGATCTAAAAAGTGGGTTCATCCCACTCTGGTGGCCTGGGAAAGGCACCTCAATAAGAAGAGAAGCTGCTTCAACTCCAGTGAAGAGAAAACTGCTGAGCAGCTGGTCCAGGAGGGAGGAGCTTCCCTGCAGGGAAACACTGAGAACAGACTATGGATGGGTGGCCCCAGGCTAGCATCCATCTGTCACGTTAGGTATTCTCAGTGAGATGAGAATGTGGGAAACCTCTAAATGGAGGGGCACTTAGGGAACAGAAGGTCCAAACAGAGTCCACAGCAACTTCCTGAGAGGCCTTCTCAGAATCTCTAATGTGGTTGTATGTAGATGCTTCCAAGGGAAGGTGAGCCAGGGAGACCTGCAGTCAGCAAGAACTGTGATAATTTTCTAGCATTTAATGAATACAACACTAGCAGGCATGTGACTCTGGGACCAAGTTGGAAAATGACTTCATCCCAGTGAAGTCAGTTAGGGCAGAGACAGTGAACACCATTACTGGAGACAATAGACAGTTGAGCCAAAGAATGGACACAGGCAGGAAAGGCTCCATGGCCAGTGGACCCATTGATGGGTGATGGGCCAGAGGAGGCTAAAGTCCCAGAGCAATGAGAAGGGATAAGAAAAGTGGGGTCCAGGTAGGGAGGGTTCTGCCAGCAGGAAGCAGCACTGGGGAGTAACTGGAGAGCGTGGGGCAAAAGATTACCTATAGAAACCATGGAGACCCGAAGAAACTCCACAGGTCCCAGCCGCAGTAGGCAGCTCCATGCCTCTAGATGGGTAGGGCCAAAACTGAAGCAAGAACTCTTGTAATTGTAGAAAGAAGCAGAGAGTTATGCCAGGAAAGAACTACAATCCCAGCCCACACGGGAGGACCCCACCACCATTTGTTCTTATTCTGTCCTCCCAGGACTTTCCATGGGCAGAGCTGAGTCGGAAGTTAGAGGAACCAGCTTGGCGAAATCACTGTAGGGAATGGATCTTGGGGGAGATGGAGAGTATCTGTGCCACCTGCTCATGTGGAAAACATGGGGTTAACTCCAGAGAGGCTGGGCATCCCTAACAGAGGCCAGAGGCACCCTATCACGTTGCCCAACAGCCCCTAGGGCTCGAGGGCCCCTGGAAGGCAAGGGCCCCCCAAGGTCACTATGATGATGGATGGATATCAAAGCTATACCAACTAAACCCTAACAGGGGATGCTGGGGGAGGGTCCCCAAGGAGGGTGGCTGAGAGCTGAGTATGAATTATCCAGATTCCCATTTGGTCAGTGGCTGGAATATAAATTGTCTAAGGGTCAGGGAGTGAGCTTTCTTGGGGAAGGTGTTAGGGCTGTTCCACCATAGAGCCCTAATTCTGGGTTCAGACTTGCCAGTCTAGATCTTTTGTCTGAGCGTTGCCTCTCCACAGTTCAGCCTGAAGACCCGGGAAATAAGACATCACAAATGGGACCTAGAAACTGACTTGTCCTGTCCCTTAAGGAGCAAACAGGGCTAGGGTACACTGCCTGTCTTGCAAGCCTCTGAGGGGAAGATGAAGCTTTTGCTTCGCACCTCAAGCACTGGTATTTATTTAAGCCCCAGCAATGAGTTAGTTTGCCCTGCAAATGACTTGGATAGCATTCCCGCACCAGGCCTGTAAGGCAGCCTGCGGGCTGTTGAGAAGCACACAGCATACAATGGCCATAGGCCAGGCCTCCCCACATCCCTCAGTGTTTAAGCCTGCATCTCTCCATCCCTGCAATCTCTGCTTTCTCCCGCTCCTGCAATCCATTTGTCTTAAGAGCATCACCTCCTCCATACATGCTGATGCTGAGTTCTCCTTTCTGGGCTCTCTGTGCTCCAGCTCAGATTTATTTCCTGGACTCCAGCAGCTTACTGTTGCTGCCCCTCATGGCTAGGAGGGACACAAACTGAGAGAAGGGGAGGAATGGGTTGACCCTGCCCATTTTACTGACTTCTCCTGCCAGGTACCTGAATAAGATCCTCCCATGGCCCAGCAGTCAACCAGCCTCAAAGCCAGAGGTAGAAAGGAGCAGTATCTAGGGTGAGAACAGAAGGCCTATAAAGGGAACCTAAGGGCAGTCTAACTGTCCCTCTGTCTTCTGGAGGCTCTGCTAGGATAATAGCCATGACTGTGTTTCATACTTTTATTGCCAGTAGTGCCTTGAAGGTCCATGCAGGTCCAAACCTCTGGCAACCTCTGGGTTCTGGACAGTTTCAATAGGTCAAACTATAAGACTCACACCCCTGAGCACTATCCTCTAGGATTTGTCATCTCCAGGACAGAGCTCTTGGCCAGATCAATGTCCTGCCCCCCCTTTTTTTTTGATGCTGCAATGGAACAGGAGACCAGGAGGCCCATGAAAATCCAAGAGCTAACCACTGAATCTGAGGGTAGGAAGTTCAAAATCAAAAGACTGGCAGCTACCTGGTTCTTAGCCTCTCTAGGGTACAGGTGGTCATTGTTGGACTATCTATTCCTTTCTGTGTAGGCCAGTCTAGTCAATCCCCCTTTAAAGCTTTACTTTTATTTGTAGTTACTTGTATGTAGGGGAGGGTGGAATGTGCACGTGAGTGCAGGTACCTGCAAGGGCCAGAAGAGGGCGACAGATCAGCTGGAGTTAGAGGTGTTTGTAAGCCACCTGATGTGGGCACTGAGAACTGAATTCGGGTCCTCTGAAAAAGCACTATGTGATCCTATCTGCCAAGCCATACCTCCAGACCCCCTTCTCATTAAGTAACATGTATTGATCCTGTTGATTTTGTTCCTCTAGAGAAACCTCACTAATACATGGACATTTTCAGACTACAGTGGGCATTCATTCAACATGGACATACCAAGGCCTCCTGTGAATGTGCCCAGCACCTGCCAACCTCGGAGAGAGAACAGTGACTGAGTTGTTGGCCTCATTCATCGGCAAGGTAGAGATCACATGACTCTGACCTCTGCTTCTTTCCTTCAGGCAACTGTCCCACCTGTAAGGGAGACTTGTGGCCCCATTGGGCTGAACTTGATAATGAAGACACTGCCCCTGTAAGAGGGTCCTTAACTTCCTCACATCTACAGAGTCCACCTTGCCAAGTACCTGATGTTCTCAGATTGCAAGGAGTTGGGCAGGGATGTCTAGGTGTGGCCTCCTCCACCTGGTACTGAGAAGGGAGAGAAGTTTCAGGTATCTAGGATGTGGTGCCGCAGCGATATGTTGGGCCTTGTATCCAGCTTTGCTGAGTCCCACTGTTTCCCAAGGTGGCCTTCTCATCCATGAGATCCAGAGGCTTAGGGGAAAGTAGGGGAACCACAAGAGAGCAGACTAGGGAGGCTGGCCCAGTGGAATTTGGCAAGTTATTTCCCGGCAGATGAAATGAGCCAATTCAAGCCAGATTAAAATCTCTTCCACTCTGAGATGCTCAGCACCTGCCTCCTCCTCGTGCCGATGGTAAAGAGACAGGCATTCTCATCCCCTCCCAAGTCTGAGACAATGGAAAGATCCAGAGAGAATGAGGAGGAAGGCAAAGCAGTGCTTGGCTCCAGCTGGCAGCCTGGATAGAGATGGTAGGCAGGATTCTCCTCCCCATCCTCAAGGATGCCTCAGCACAAATGTCTCCCCACCATTCCATCTCCTCCCCGTGGTTACTTCTCTGTCTTATCTTTCACCTCTTACCACCACTGATTTGAATTTTCACAGAATATCCCTCCTCCTGTGATGCCCTTGTTGAAACCATTTCAGGTGGGCACCCACACTTTCCACACCTGCTACCCCCCCCCCCCTTCTCTCAACACGACTGCTTTCCAACCCAGCAGCAGGGGAATGCCCTGAATTGGTCGTCATTCTGTATGATGAGAGAAAGAAGCACACCCGTTCATCCTTTCTCTGCTATCTGTGGAAACCCTGGCCAGGTGTGTGATGAGAAAGAATCTTTGTACATCCAGCTCTGCCTCTGCTGGGCTGGGGGATATTTCTTTAATACGCCTTCCGATGATGGCAAATGATGTTGATTACAGTCTGCACACATAAAACATGCTCAATTGAGATGGTGAATTTGAAAGCTCCAGAGAAGAAACTCCAAACAGTACATGATTGCGGGAGATGACAGCAACTTAAAGACACAGTGGGCACAGGTGGCTGTGTGGCTTCCTCTGACCCTTACTGACATCCACGTGGCATCTCATTTTACCAGGGGAACCTACAACGCCTTCTAAGCAAGACCTGACTGTACACATACTCACTGATCCCCTTGGGGCAGAGATGAAGGCCTGGCTAGTCTACCCTCTTCACTGCTGTCCAACCCAAGGCCCCTCTGCTCTTCCTGTCTCTCCTACATGTTAGCCTGGTGTGACTAAAGCCTAGCTTTACTCTCCCTGTCCCATGGTACAAATGCAGGTACTCACAATCTCTCCAAATACGTAAACACACCACCATGAATTATTTGCACACACCCTAAGCAAGCACATATAACACATATGTGCAACACCACACACACACACACATACACGATAGTGCACACATACTAATCCTACATTTAGGCCCTTAGCCTGACTCAGGCAGCACCCAAAAAGCGGATCTGAATGGAGACATCAATGAAGGGTGAGGAGATGAGCCCGGGATGATTCTTCCATGGAAATTGTCCATCAGAGGAAAATGTCACATCAAGATGCAGAGCTGAAGGGTAGGAGTGAGAAGAGTTGGCTATTGCCATCGCTGCTCTCTGTATGAGCAGGCAGAGTGTAACCCCATGCAGAAGGCTGTGGGGTTGCTTAGCCCTCATGCCCCTGCAGCCTGGCACACGAGTTACCCCTTATATGTCAGCTCAAGTCATTTACTCTGCCGTAGCTAGCCACAATGCAGTTCACAGTGTAAGTCATGGTTACTGATAATAAGCCAGAGCTGACTGCTCTGAAAGGAACAGAAAGGGAGATGCATTTATTTATTTACTTTTTTATTTACTTACTTATTTGCCCCTGAGTTATGAGCAACTCCTGGTTCTGTGCACAAACTGCTGGATGACACAGCTTCTTCAAGCAGCAATACCAAACAACGCCATTTTTTTTCCTCCCCTGACTCTGTGGGGCAGGGATTGGAGAGGGGCCCAACAGGCAGAATTCACCTCTGCCCTGTCAGGCCTGGGTTTCAGCTGGGACTGAGCAAAGCAAAGTTCACAATGGGCCTGATGTCTTAAGTTTAAGGAGTCGTATCCTGTACCTCGGTTATTTACTGGATCTCCTATCTCCAGCTGTCTAGCAAGGGTTCTTTCCAGCATGCTGGTCTCTGGTTAGTCTAACTTGCCAGGAAACCAATTTTAACTGCCAGTCAATTACAGACTAGGTCTAGAACAGATGCTTTCTTACCCACCCTACCCTACTGAGCAGAGCAGCCAAGGCCAGCCCAGATTCACAGAGAAACAAGGTCCCTCTTGATATGTCTTAGGGTTTCTATTGTCTGGACAAAACCACCATGACCAAAAAGCGAGTTGGGGAGGAAAGGGTTAATTCAGCTTACACTTCCAGATTATAGTCCATCACTGGAGGAAGTCAGGACAGGAGCTCAAGCAGGGCTGGAACCTGGAGGCAGGAGCTGATGCAGAGGCCATAGAGGGGTACTGCATACTGACTTGCTGGCCCCAGCCTGATCAACCTGCCTTCTTATACAACCCAGGACTACCAGCCCAGGGATGGCACCACCCACAATGGACTGGCCCCTCCATCAATGATCACTAGCTAGTGATCATTAAGAAAATGCCCTATGGCTGGATTTCATGGAGGCATTTCCTTAACTGAGGATCCTTCCTCTCTGGTGACTCTAACTTCTGTCAAGTTGACACACAAAACCAGCCAGTATACCAGGGAAGCCTTGTCCAGAAATCTATGTCTGCCTTTTGTCCACTGAGCCTCTGGATCATTTCCAGATCATATAGCACCTGTACAACAGCACCCTTGGTTCCACTCCAGGTCATCCAGTACCCACAGACCAGCACCCTTCCTCCACAGCCTTCTTCTGCACAAGAAGACAGCTAACATCTACTGAACATCTGTTGCATGTACACCAGGCTCCCAGCTGGGGGCCATGGCCTACTGATTCTCTGTGAATTTCCTGCCTCACAGCCAGCTGGGGCAAGAGGGAGGAGGGCTGGAGTCTCATTTGATGGATGTGGGAATTACATCCAAATTACAAAATCATCGCAGTTCAATGCACAGGCGACAAGTGGCTGGGCCGGGTGTGCAGCCCCTTCTGCTTCTAAATCCCCGTCTGGCAGCGTTGCTAAGACCCAAACACATTGCCAAGCAGCTAAACACTTTCTGAGCCATCCCTGGCATCTGTCCTTCCTCTGTTAAAACTGGGAGGGGAGAGAGAGCTTCTTCAACATGGAAGAGTCCAGCATGCACTAGACTGTTAAGGTGTACATGGCATCCCCAGCACTGGCCATTGGAGATCTATGATCTAGCATAACTCTTGTGTTCCCCCTTAAAGACCCTGCCCAGCCGCACTGTTCACATATATCTTTTAAAGTTGATCATAGATACCAATGTTGACTGAATGGATGGACTAGTACTTGACTGGGTTATGAGCCTTCTAGAAAGTTCCATAGATGAAGTAGCAACGAGGTATTGCTCTTGAAGCCTGACTTACCTCTCCAGTAATGGGGGGCATAAATCATTCACTGGTTTCCCTCTTGCAGTGGGTTAGATAGTAACCCCTCAGAAGCTATACCCATGCCCCAGTAGACATGATATTATTTGGAAAGGGGGTATTTGCAGCTGTTACTGAATTAGAGACTTTGACATGAGGTCCCTGGACCATCTAAGAGGTCTTAAACCCAATACCAAGCATCCTTAACAGAGGTAGATAAGAAGAGCCCAGAAACATTAGGAGGCCAGGTGAAGACCAGCAGAGACATATCTTGAGTCTACAGACCATCCTGACTGGGGAGCCATGAGGAGGAGATTCTCCCAGCATTTGTGGAGAGAACAAGACCTTGAGACACCATGATGGAGAGCCTGCAGTCTCAGAGGCTTGACAGCAAATAAATTTCAGCTACTGAAAGCCATCCCGCTTGTGATAAGTTATTATGGCCATGGTATGCCACCTGACATGCCCAGGATCACAGTGATGGCTAAGGATGTCCCCAGCTAGAAGCTGGCTGGGAGGAATCTAACCAAAATCAAATGCAAGGTTGCACACCTCCATCTGGTGCCCTAAGGGCTTCGGCTTTCCAGACAGGCTGTGCCAGGAGAGGCCTGGTGCCCATCTTGGTGGTGTTTTATACCTTGAGTGACCACGTCCAACCTCTATTATGTACGAGTTTTCATTAGGAAGCGTGAATGTAGTTGAAGGGGCCAACTCATTCTGTTCATGGCAACAGTGTAGCTAGAGATTTCAAAAGATAAACAGGGGAGAAGGGAGGGGATGTTCAGGCCATCCAAGGGCAGCTGGCAAGAAGAGCAGCGAGCAGCTGGATCAGCTGGCGAGGCAGGGGGTGAGTATAAATCAGCCAGCGTCAATCAAGTGATCGAAGGAGGCCACCAGTCCGATTAGTATTGATAAACGGCTCATTAATATGAAACTTTGCTCCATTTAGCATTTCTTATTGCCAATTAGCAGTAATGTCTCCACCACACTTGAGACGATTGCAAATTAATGGTATCGGCTTCCCCAGGACAAGCCCGGCAAAGCCTGAAACTTCCCGTAAGGAAAGCTTGAAGTTACCCATTAGAACTTCGAGAGATTCTGCTCTAGGGCTGAGTGAGGATAGGGACCTGCAGAGCCAAGGGTGAGGAGGCAGCAGGCATGGAAATTCTTCCCCTTCCCCTGTCCTCAGACTCCGCACAAAGGAAGAGGTCCCTCAGCCCAGGAGCATCACCCGTCAAAGCCAACTCTCAAGCAAGCCAGTGAGCCAGCCAGTGGCTGGGCTCCCATCTCTCTCTCTCCCTGGGTGATTAATGACAGCCCGTTGTGTCACAAAGTAAACAATGGGATTGTGCTACCAAGAGTTATGAGGGAAATAAAGCCATCTCTCTCCTGGCCCAAACAGATAGCAGGGGCTGTGGCAGAGCATTAAGCATCTTCGCAGAGCACAAATGCATTGATTTTTGTTTAATGCATCAGCTGATTATGTACTTGGTTATTGAAAAGCCTGACCAAGAACAAAAACATATAGCAGTCAGTTTCGCATCTTATTCCCTGCAGGGGCTTCCTGGGACACATCGATTTCCTGGAAATGGCGTGAGTTCACTATGAAGACTGGACGAGCTTACACAGATGTGAGTTCTAGCCCTTGAGACATTAGCCACAACAGCCAAGGTCGGGTCACCACTCTGAGTCTCAGTTTCCCTATTTGTAAAATGGGGTTTCAAATGACCAAAAGTTCTCAGTGCTAGGAGAGAAGCAAACTTGCCAGTCACATTCAAAACAGATGCTGCAGGTGCGCGTGCGCGCACACACACACACACACTCACACTGGTCAGTGGCACTGAGCCTACAGCTAGTACTGGGAACACAGAGCCCCAGGAGTCCCAATGAAGGAAACTGTGACTGCTTCAGAACTGGCTTCCAGTGCTTCTCTGTTACCTCCCATCCCCCCTCCCCATTTCCTACCTGAGCATCCAGAAGTAATCGTCCTGTTCCCATCCTGAACAGACCTCCCAGCTGCAGGGAACCTACAGGTCCACACCCTGGGCACGTGTTCCACTTCAAAGTCACCTGCCTCAGCTCTGATTGAGCTCCTGAAGGAACATGTAAGACTTGGAATTCCAAGTGATAAGGACAACTCCACTCTACCTAGCTGGTTCCCCATATCTCTCCTCAAAAACACCAGAGTATATGAATCCTTTTCATCATAAGCTCCATTATCACAAAGGCGCACACTAAACACGTTAAAGATACACATTGTTCCCTTCTATGCCTGAAAAACCTCATGTCAAAGTCAGAATCCCCATGCTACAGAAGACATGTAGACAAGGCTGTCTCCCTCTGGGGTCCATTTCCCTGTCAAGACTATGAGCTGGCTCCTAGCCTTCTCAGGTTCACAGCCCCTCCTCCACTTTCAAGCCCATGGTTTAAGTCTTCATACAGACTTCTCTTGGAGACACCATGACCATTGCAACTCTTTCTTTGTTTTTTGTTTTTTTGTTTTGTTTTGTTTTGTTTTTTTTAATTTTCCCTACAGTTCCATTTATTTATTTATTTAGTGCATATGAGTATACCACCATTGCTCTCTTCAGACACACCAGAAGAGGGCATCAGACCACATTGCAGATGGTTGTGAGCCACCATTTTTGTGGTTGCTGGGAATTGAACTCAGGACCTCTGGAAGAGCAGTCGGTGCTCTTAACCTGCTGAGCCATCTCTCCAGACGATCCCCCCCCCCTTTTCCAATGGCAACTCTTTTTTTTTTTTTAATTTTTTTTTATTCGATATAATTTATTTACATTTCAAATGATTTCCCCTTTTCTAGCCCCCCCACTCCCCGAAAGTCCCGCAAACCCCCTTCTCTTCCCCTGTCCTCTCACCCACCCCTTCCCACTTCCCCGTTCTGGTTTTGCTGAATACTGTTTCACTGAGTCTTTCCAGAACCAGGGGCCACTCCTCCTTTCTTCTTGTACCTCATTTGATGTGTGGATTATGTTTTGGGTATTCCAGTTTTCTAGGTTAATATCCACTTATTAGTGAGTACATACCATGATTCACCTTTTGAGTCTGGGTTACCTCACTTAGTATGATATTCTCTAGCTCCATCCATTTGCCTAAGAATTTCATAAATTCATTGTTTCTAATGGCTGAATAGTACTCCATTGTGTAGATATACCACATTTTTTGCATCCACTCTTCTGTTGAGGGATACCTGGGTTCTTTCCAGCATCTGGCAATTACAAATAGGGCTGCTATGAACATAGTAGAACATGTATCCTTATTACATGGTGGGGAGTCTTCTGGGTATATGCCCAGGAGTGGTATAGCAGGATCTTCTGGAAGTAAGGTACCCAGTTTTCGGAGGAACCGCCAGACTGATTTCCAGAGTGGTTGTACCAATTTGCAACCCCACCAGCAGTGGAGGAGTGTTTCTCTTTCTCCACACCCTCTCCAACACCTGATGTCTCCTGAATTTTTAATCTTAGCCATTCTGACTGGTGTAAGATGAAATCTTAGGGTTGTTTTGATTTGCATTTCCCTAATGACTAATGAAGTTGAGCATTTTTTAAGATGTTTCTCCGCCATCCGAAGTTCTTCAGGTGAGAATTCTTTGTTTAACTCTGTACCCCATTTTTTAATAGGGTTGTTTGGTTTTCTGGAGTCTAACTTCTTGAGTTCTTTATATATATTGGATATTAGCCCTCTATCTGATGTAGGATTGGTGAAGATCTTTTCCCAATTTGTTGGTTGCCGATTTGTCCTCTTGATGGTGTCCTTTGCCTTACAGAAACTTTGTAATTTTATGAGGTCCCATTTGTCAATTCTTGCTCTTAGAGCATACGCTATTGGTGTTCTGTTCAGAAACTTTCTCCCTGTACCGATGTCCTCAAGGGTCTTCCCCAATTTCTTTTCTATTAGCTTCAGAGTGTCTGGCTTTATGTGGAGGTCCTTGATCCATTTGGATTTGAGCTTAGTACAAGGAGACAAGGATGGATCAATTCGCATTCTTCTGCATGCTGACCTCCAGTTGAACCAGCACCATTTGTTGAAAAGGCTATCTTTTTTCCATTGGATGTTTTCAGCCTCTTTGTCGAGGATCAAGTGGCCATAGGTGTGTGGGTTCATTTCTGGATCTTCAATCCTGTTCCATTGATCCTCCTGCCTGTCACTGTACCAATACCATGCAGTTTTTAACACTATTGCTCTGTAGTATTGCTTGAGGTCAGGGATACTGATTCCCCCAGATTTTCTTTTGTTGCTGAGAATAGTTTTAGCTATCCTGGGTTTTTTGTTGTTCCAGATGAATTTGATAATTGCTCTTTCTAACTCTGTGAAGAATTGAGTTGGGATTTTGATGGGTATTGCATTGAATCTGTATAGTGCTTTAGGCAAAATGGCCATTTTAACTATATTGATTCTACCGATCCATGAGCATGGGAGGTTTTCCCATTTTTTGAGGTCTTCTTCCATTTCCTTCTTCAGAGTCTTGAAGTTCTTGTCATACAGATCTTTCACATGTTTGGTAAGAGTCACCCCAAGATACTTTATATTGTTTGTGGCTATTGTGAAGGGGGTCATTTCCCTAATTTCTTTCTCAGCCTGCTTATCCTTTGAGTATAGGAAGGCCACTGATTTGCTTGAGTTGATTTTATAACCTGCCACTTTGCTGAAGTTGTTTATCAGCTGTAGGAGCTCTCTAGTGGAGTTCTTTGGGTCACTTAGGTAGACGATCATGTCGTCTGCAAATAATGATAGTTTGACTTCTTCCTTTCCAATTTGTATCCCTTTGACCTCCTTATGTTGTCGAATTGCCCGAGCTAGTACCTCAAGTACAATATTGAAAAGATAAGGAGAAAGGGGGCAGCCTTGTCTGGTCCCTGATTTCAGTGGGATTGCTTCAAGTTTCTCTCCATTTAGTTTGATGCTGGCTACCGGTTTGCTGTATATTGCTTTTACTATGTTTAGGTATGGGCCTTGAATTCCTGTTCTCTCCAAGACTTTAAGCATGAAGGGATGCTGAATTTTGTCAAATGCTTTTTCAGCATCCAATGAAATGACCATGTGGTTTTGTTCTTTGAGTTTGTTTATGTAGTGGATTGTATTGATGGATTTCCGTATATTGAACCAACCCTGCATTCCCGGGATAAAGCCTACTTGATCATGGTGGATGATCGTTTTGATGTGTTCTTGGATTCGGTTGGCAAGAGCAACTCTTGTAAAAGAAAACATTTAATTGGGGCTGACTTGCCGTTTCAGAAGTTCAGTCCATTATTATCATGGCGGGAAGTATGGCAGCTTGCAGGCAGACACACGGTGCTGGAGGAGTGAGAGTTCTACATCTTGACCCTCAGGGGGTAGAAGGAGACTGTGTTCCCCACCAGGCAGATCTTGAACATAGAATAGCTCAAAGCTCCCCCCATCCCCCAGTGACACACTTCCTCCAACAAGGCCATACCTACTCCAACAAGGCCATACTTCCTAAAAGTGTCACTTCCCATGGGTCAAGCATTTAAACAAATGAGTCGATGGGAGTCATTCCCATTCACACCACCACAGCTTCTGCTGCACTATGAAGCCTGACATCCCTCTGCTTTCTGTCCTCAGAAGTCCTGTGGTAAGGTTGACTCAACTAGTCTGCAGGGCACCTCCACATCCCCAGACCCTTTGAATCATCAGGTCTTAACACTCCCCTCCACTGTTTAAAGTCAGAGTCACAGGATCTGCTACTAGGATCTTTGGGGTATAAGGTTTTGTAAGTCTAAGGGACACCCTTAGCCTGAAGGCTAGAGCCCTCCCTTCCAGTGGCACTCCTGAGAGAGCCAAGGTTGGCAGTCAATGTGTCCAATACCATGAGTCCTGGAGACACCTTCAAATGTGTGGTTATGAGTTCTGTGGGCTGTCCTTCACTGGCTCAGAGAGAACAGGGAAAAGTCTGGAATGGGTGGTGTCCTCAGTCTGTCTCTTCCCTCCTGGATGTCAGATGGCCCTGCCAACCAAGCTGGAAGACAGTGAAGAGGAGTCTGGAACAGGCAGGATCCCAGTGTAGTTGGGAGGTGCGGTGGGGAGAGAGAAGGCTTTCTCTGAGAATCTGAGTGTTACTACTCTTTTAGGTGAAGGCCTTCTACAATCTTTAATGAAGCAGCTGTCTTAGCTTGTTCATATTTCTTTATTGAGGTGGGTTTGAACAGGTATACTTTATTAGGATGAACCAAGGGTTATATAGTTTTGGGGAGGAGCATGGGAATATCCAAGGAGGGGAAAGATCATTGGCTGAAGGCTAAGGTTCTGAGCTGCCTCATTAGCATGGAGAGGCATTCCAGGTGCTAGAGATGTGACTGAGTACCTGGTTGGGAGTTGCCTGCTTAGGTGTTCCGAGACACTGAAACATGGAGGAAGCTAGTTTCGCTCCTGCTGGTCTCAAGTTTTGAGATTTCCAGGGTTTGAACTTCTCCAGTTCCACTCCGGTTCCTCTTGTGGCTTGGTCCACGTGCCCTACACAAGTGCACACGCCTCTTGTTCATAGTTAACAGCTCCTCTGTCTTCCCTTCACCTGGCCCCAGGTTATCTGTTTCAAACTCTCTGCCTATTTCCAGACTCACCTCCCAGCCACTACCCAGTGCTGTCTTGTCCTAGGCGCACATGAATCCCACTCAACCATTCTCTGGAACAAGCTCTCTCCATGGCAACACCAGTGAACTCCTATCACACCTCCAGGACCAAGGCCCTGGTTATGAGATTCCCTCTCTAGCTGGTCTTAGCATTTTAGCCATGAGGAAGCTTTGTGTGGCTTTCCTTAGAAAGTCAATTTCTATCTACTTCAGAGAGAGAGAGAGAGAGAGAGAGAGAGAGAGAGAGTAAAAGACCAAAGAAGTGATCTAGATTAGTGAACAGTGAGTTTAATTGGGATTAACCACAGGATCTCAGGCCACTTGTAGGCACTATACCACCAAAGAAAAGTCTCCCACACCCTACCCAACAACTAACAACAACTCACAGGTCTTCAAAAGGTAGGATGGGGCATCTCCTGAGTCTTCCTCCTTCCACGAGAGAATGTCAGTAGGACACTCTTAGGAAGGTCTCAGGCAGGCCACTATGGCTGCTTTGATTTCAAGATGACCCTGGTCACAACATGCGTGAACAGCAGTCCACAAAAAATGTTTTGATGCTTGCCTGTCACTCCACCAGTGTAAGAGCCTTGCCCTTCCTTTCCCTGCTGCCACGACTCTGACATTACTGAGCATTACAGAGGCACAGCGTCTCTAGGCAACCTCAGAGGACCATTTGGAGACCTCAGACAGGTGACCACATCATGCTTCTGTCCTTGGACCCTTGACAAGAAGCCAGCACCACCCGAGGACCATCAGCACCATCAGAGACTTCAGGAGACCTCTGATTGGCCAAGGCTGACAGCATAGGTATGGGTAACCTCAAGAGAGGCCCTTCAGAGAGGCTTCTGAGTAAGGTCATTCTTAGTGCAAAGGCGTGATCAAATCCAGACCCCACCATAGCTCCAAAGATCAGTTGATACACAGCTGGCGTCCTCGGACTCCTAGGAAAATCGCACCCTAAGATCTAACCAGTTTGCTGTCTTTGAGAGTAGAGTCTCCTTACCAGATGGGCAGTCACAGCTCAGCCAGACTCCATAGCCAATGGACCTAGTGAGACATGGTATGATTGTCACTGTGATGAGCTGTGAGGCCTTTCTGGGAAGGCTGGCCATCAGAAGCCACTCAGCCCATAGCCAGGACATGTCCCCTCTTCTCAAAATGAAATCAGGACTCTAATTGCCTCTGCTCCTGTCCCCAACCCTTCTGAACAGGCCTCTGGGGCTTATAGTAAGAGTAGAAGAGGTGACCAGGGGCAAGAAGGACACTGACAGACCAGGACAAAATGAGGCAGCTTCTAGAATCAACTCGGACAGCGCACCCACCAATTCTGTTGGCAGCCTCAGCTAAAAGCTGCCCCCTAGACATTCCATCCAATTATTTAAATCCCAGCCTCTCTCCTCGCTATGAAGATTGGACAGGATTGGACATTTATTAGCTAACTGAATGGCTGTAATAAGATAGCAAATCCAGAGGAGCAGAAAATTAAATGTTCTTGAGTTATCTTATTGAAATTTCCCTTCTACGGCTTTTATTGGAGACGACAGCGCCAGAATTTCAAAGATGCATTTTAAGAGACTTCTTTATGGGGTTACCCAGCAAAAGCTGAAGCCATCAAAATGAAACCAGCCAGCGAGCCATCAGGATGGACTAGTCTGGGCTCAGCGGAAACACCAGCTCACGGCTCTGCTAGCATTTGGCAGCAGCGTCGGTACTGTTTAACCATCCCTGGGGAGCGCGCGGAGCCACCGCCGGTGTCGGCTTGTGGGTTCTGCTGATGCAGACATTGCTTTTTATTGGGAGAGTTCACTACTTTATTCATTGAATTTTGATTACATATTATCATAAGGAGATACATTGATTTCATAAGCGAGGCAGGAAGAGTAAACCACAGGAGGAAGCTGCCGTCAGTTCCCAGGCTCAGGATCCCTTCCAGAAAACAAGCCCTACGTACGCCTTCTGCCTGAGCCCTATGCACATCTTGATGTAGACATATTGAAGTCATTTTTTTTTTTTTGGAGGGGAGACATCTACATGATCCTGGGATAAAGGCATCATCATGATGTCTTCTTGACTCACTGAAGAAGGACTCAGCCCAGAGTGCTGGAGAGAAGCCCCACCCAGGGAAGATTGCTTCCCTGGCGGCAGAGGCTTCCCTGACTGTCTCTGTCCACCCACAGTGGACCAGTGTAGTGTGTTCCCACCCCATGTCGCTGTCTCTAGAAAACATAGCCTTAACCCTTGTAAAGTTAAAGATCCATAAGGATACTCTATACCACATAAGTGAAAATTGCTCCTGTAGAGAAACAGACAGAGCAGAGCCCGCAGGAGCACAGGATGGAGAGTTCAAGGCTGAGTCAGAAAAACAGAGCCAGGAAATGGCTGAGGCCACAGGCCTGGGGGAAAGGTCTCTGTAGGGAGGCAGCTTAAAGTGAATTGATCTTATAGCTTATAAGCTCAGGTAGGCTCACCCAGAGCCTAAGGACTCAGCTTTGGGTGGCACCTGCCCATTCAATGTGGTGTCTGCCTTTGTAGTCAAGATACACCTGTATGCTTGTCTCTCCCCAGCAGTAGATAGCTGGGTCATGAAGGGAGGAACTTAATCTGACTTACTTTAACATGACCCCTATATACAGATGCTATGTACAGTGACACTTGTTTGAACCGGTACTTCACACCAATGAGCTTACATGGAGCCTTCTTATGAGCTCAGACGCAGCCTCCCTGAGTCTGCCTGTACAATAGTTCCTGGATCAGATTAGTGCGCTCCAAGCAGAAAGGGTCCCAAGGTCACAGACAGATACAGGATCTATGACAAGTAGATGCAGTCTCCTAGGACTGCCATGGGGGTCTAGGGGTGATATCAGAGAACAAGGTGGAGTCTGTTCCCTAGAGCCTGGAAGGCAGTGATAGGAAGGAAAGATCTTGTCCCTAGGCCAATAGGGTCTTTGAAAGGTTCTCAGCAGAACTCTGAGAGTCAGTTTGTCCCCTGTGTCCATGGGACTAATTCTAAGATTTCTTGAAAGTATCATACATGGAGTCACTTAGGCTCAGTCCCTGTGTTTAGTTCAAGATGTAAACTGGACACAACTGCAAGTAGATCAGTCATCCTTTCTGGGTCACTATGGCTGAGGGATCCCTTGGGTCAAGCCGGGTGATAATTCACTGTGAATGTGGTGTCCTGAGGCCCAACACAGCCAGCCTGGGTGACCATGACAGGAAAGGGCCAGAGGAGGGTAGAGCTCTGACCAGAAGGTCCTTTGAAGTCATTGGCTGCACTGGTCTTCTGAGGGTTACATAACAAAGGACCAAAATCCAAATGATTGGATCCCCAACCTCCCTTCTCCCAGGACTTCCTGGGCAGGAGGCTGGAAAAAGTTAACAGTAAATGGAGAAAGAATTTGTCCAGGTTTGTCTCCAGCAGCTCGGAGTCCCAGGCCTGATCAGTATGTCAGCCTTCTATCTTCCCATGGCTAGTTCTCCAGATTCTCTGTCCTTGTCTCTCTCCTTGCATTGAGGCTATTCATTGGACTTAAATCCAAGATGGCTTCTTCTCAGCTGACTCAAGTACAAAGACCATACCGCAAGGCTTCTGATGGCCATAGGTGTAGTTGAGAGGCCAGAGGTGTCTCAGGCACACGGTGTTTATCTCCAAGTTGCTATCTCTCAAGACCAAGAACTGTACCAGGGTCACATGGTTAGGAACAGAAATAGAGATAATTCATTAAAGGAGCATCCTGAAGATGGGGGAGGGCAAGTGAACTGAGGAGAAACAGGGCTTCCAAGGCACATTGTGGTGTTCTGTGTTCTGTCGACCGCAGCAGCTAAATCCACCTACACTCAGGCCAGGAGCCCTGTGCCACCTAATAGGTCATCTATTTAGCACCCCCCATCCCCCTACCCCCCCACCCCCACCGACTCCAAATTTACATATCTTAGGCTTTTCTTGAACATGTTCTGTTTGCTGTATGAAGCTCAGGAGGTGAGGACTTCTCAGTCTTTCTCTGTCAACTGGTTCATTTCATATGTTAATCTAGTTACATTAATTTATTATCACATTTATTTACTCACTCTGTATGTGTGTGACCCACATGCACACTCTCATGGACTTGACATCCTTTCTGGGGCACAATGGCTGAGGGATCCCTGAAAGAGGTATGGTGTGGTGTGGTGGTATGTGTGTGTGTATGTGTGTATGTAAAACTATGTAATTATGTGTCTGTGTAAAACTCTGCATGCAATTGTGTGTATAAAACTCTGCATGCAATTGCGTGTGAATAACTCTGTGTGTAATTGTGTGTGTGTTACTGTGTGTGGTGTTCAGAAGATAACTTGCAGAAATTACTTCTCTCCTTCCACCATGTGAGTCCCAGGATGGAACGCAGTTCATCAGGTTAGGCAGCAAGGGCCTTTACCGTCTCATGGGCTTTCCTACATTAATCATTATGCTGATTTCCTCAGCCTTCATGTTTCCTCATCCATAATGCACATTAAGCTAGGGAACATTATTTGACCCACACGTACCAGTTAAGCGGTTCAAAATGTCGGACACACCCAGGGCACCAGGAGTCTAGCATTTGTAGAAGAGGAGGAGAGGGGAGAGAAGGGGTAGGGAAAGGGATGAGGTGGTCTTGCTGTTCTAGGAAGGACTGGGAAACACTTCAGGAGGGTGAGGGGAGAAGGGCACACACCCCAAATTCCACACAACAGCAAATAAGCCACAGATCCCACCGAGGCCTTTTATGGAGAAGCTACCTCCATCTGACATGCATTGAGGAATTCTGTTGACTGCTGCTAAATCCATCCACACTCGAGGCCAGGAAGAGTCGTTCCTGTTCTCTGTGTTACTCAAGACATCTGTAAACTGGATGCTCTTTTCCTCCCTGTAAAACATAATTTCCCTCAACCACCATACACAGACAATTTTACACCGAGGAACTCGGGCCGCGGGGCTGGAATTGCTGAGTCTGAGCAGAAAAGGCAGATGCGAAATGGTCCCTCAGCCACTGAGGTGCTTTCTGTAAAACGCAATCAAATACTTGATAACTTGCTAATAGTATGGTTATTAAACAGGCGGCCTTCATCTTTCCCAGAGAGCAAGAAAGTGTACAAGAATTTGCAATACAATGGAAAATGGGAGATTATGGAAGCAGCTCCTTACAGCTATTTACAGAGCTTTATATTTCTAAAGTACTCCTGATCTTCCAAGTCCTGCTTGCCCCTTTAGCAGCTGCAGAGATCCACTCAAGCCTCCAGGACTGACTATCTATCCTCTTCACGGGCTTCCTGCTAGTATGTATCCACACTGGACAGTTCGGGAAGCCCCAAAGTCAGAACTGCCCTTGATTCTGCTACTTGCTGGCGACATGACCCCTTTATGTTCCCAAGTTGGGGATGAAAACAAAGCTGCTTTGACCCCCTTCTGCTCACTCACCACAGGAAGACCTCCAGAGTCAACTAACCTGGGCCTACAAGGACTGAACCACCAACCAAAGAGCACACAGGGGCTGCACCTAGGCCCCCTACACATTTGTAGCAGAAGTGCAGCTCTGTCTTCATGTGGGTCCCCTGAGAGTAGGAGCAAGGGCTGTCTCTGACTCTGTCGCCTGCCATTGGAACCCCTTCCCCTATCTGCATTGCTTGGATAGGCCTAGGCAGGAGAGGGAGTGCTTAGTCCTGCTGGGTCTAGGTGTCCCAGGGCTGGCTGGTACCCAAGGGGAGCTTCCCCTCCTCCCCAGAGAAGGAAGGGGATAATGGGGAAGGAATGTAGAAGTGGAGGAAGACTGGGAAGAGAGGAGGGGGGGACTATGGGATATAAAGTAAATAAAAAATATATTACTATAAGAAAGGAAGGAAGGAAGGAAGGAAGGAAGGAAGGAAGGAAGGAAGGAAGGAAGGAAGGAAGGAAGGAAGCTGAAGATGCCTGCTAACACTGAAAGGCAGTGAGACTAAGAGCCTCATTGGGAGCAAGAGGTTAGGCACCTCTGACAGGCAGGGAGCCTCTGTCAGCCAGTGAGGGGGTGTTCCAGGCAAGTGCAACCTGAGACAAGCAGCTGCAGCCATCACCAGGGGTGCAAGGATCCTTCTGTTGTCTGGACCACTGTGCTTCCTGCCCTGCTGGGGGCAAGACAGGAAAGCAAACACGACAATGATGCCTGAATTGTCGGAGGAAGGAAGTTGTTAAAGGGACAAGCAGAACCGCCATTGTTAAGTGACCTGGGGTGAAGACAGTCTCATTCATACCTGAGAGTGGGAACATTGGTGGAGGAAAATCTGTGACGTCCAGCTGGTCTAGCCTCTTCCCCAAGAAGAGCTTTCAGCTGGCCTCACTGTCAGCATTTAACACATGGGTAAACTGAGGCTTCTGCAGACATGTGGCTATCAGGGCAGGTCATACAGTCAGTTGAGGTAGGGTATGAAATCTTCAGCTCTACCTCCAGCTAGTGTCTGTAGCCAATGCCACTGAGGCCTGAACTGCTGTTACACATAACTCAGAGATGCACACTTAGAGTTTGTGTTAACAAATCTCCATGGTACCGTACACACACACACACACATACACACACACAACTGCCCATCATCACCACTGAGCTCTCCCACTCTGTGCTCTAGGAAGGATTTCTCAAAAAAGATGCAGACACATCAAAAAGACAAAGGATCTCTGCTTCCCTTTGGTGGGTGATAAGACTGGGAGAAAACAAAGACAGCTAGAGCCCAATAGATAGCACAAGGAGGAGCCTCCAAGGAAGATTCTAGAGAGTCAGGGCTATTCAGCTGAATACTAATGGACACCTGAGTAAGGAAAATTGAGGTCAGGAAAGGACCATGCAAGACCAAGGAAGCAGTCACTGATTCGGACCCAGGATGTAGAGTTTCCAGGTCCAGTTACAGGAACTCGCTGGTCTCCACTTACATGGACACAGGCACAGACCTGCCCAGTCCACACTGGGAAGACTCTCCCTCAGCAGTCAAGAACCATTAGCTCTGGACGGAGCTACTCTGCCACCTAACAAGTCTTGCCAGTAAGACCTAAAGGGACCAAATTGGTTCAAGTAACTTAACTTCATCCAAGAATGAAGGAAAAAAAAAAAGAGCCCACAAGTGTGTTCTAGGATACAAAACATTTAGCATCAAAGGAGGCAACATACACCAAGCGTGGCACGCAGCCAGTAATTACGAGGCATGCGAGTAAGAGAAGAGATACAGCTCGGGATGAAGAAACAGCTAGGCGAACTCGGAATGCTACTGAAAGCAGAATTGTCAGGAAGGGACATTAAGAGCCATTGTAGCTGCATCCCATATGTTCAAGACATTAATTCCATATGTTCCTGGAAGATGGAAACCAAAAAGTGCCCCAAATTGAACATCCAGAGATGAATATTTCCATGTGTGAGAAACACGGGGATAGGGTTCAGTGGAAGGGAAGCTTGGAACACTAGAAGCCGTGGCCAAGGCGCATGCAGAATGCGGTCAAAGTGCATCAGAGACGTCCAAGGGAACGTCCTCATAAAACCCAGCACTGTGTGCAGCGAACATATGCCGCTGAGGAATTAAGATCTGTAGAATTTTTTTTTAAAGAAATTTCTTAGAAGGGAAAAACTCAGTTTTAGAAAATGAACAGAGGCTATTTTCTAAAGCTGTTCTTAGGACCGCCCCTCCTCCTGCGCTTCACGCTGACTGAGGAACTCTACAGCCTAAGGCGGGTCTGTGAGCCATCCTCACACACCAAAGTACAGTGGAAATAGTACCTGAGGCTGGGTCACACCCCTCCACCCCACCCCCACCCCTGCTATCTGTTCCTTTGGATATGTTCCCTGGGAAGCAACTATAGCCAAGAGGTCCCAGCACTCAGGGGATACCACCCAAGGATACCATCCTTAGATTTTTCTTATTTTATTGTTATGTGCATGGTGGTCTGAATGGAAAGGGCTACCATAGGCTTATATATATGAATGCTTGGTCATTAGGGAGTGGAGCTACCCGACAAGGATTAGGAGGTGTGGCCTCACTGGAGTAGGTGTGGTCTTGTTGGAGGAAGTGTGTCTCCAGTGGTGAGCTTTGTGGTTTCAAATGTTCAAATTAGGCCCAGTGTCTCACTCTTCCTGCTGCGTGCCAATCCAGATGTGGAACTCTGTGGCTCCTTCTGTGGCAATACACTTGCCAAAGGCAGCTTAGGAGAGGAAAGCGATTGTTTCAGTTTATACTTCCGGGTCACAGTTCATCATTACAGGGCGCCATGGCAGGAACTTGAAGCGGAAACCATGGAGGATTCCTCCTTGCTGCTTGCTCACAAGCTCATGTTCAACCAGCTTGGTTTTTTTTATAATTAATTAATTAATTATCTTTTTTACACTCCATATTTTATTCCCCCCACCCCCATCCATCCTCTGCCTGTTCCACATCCCATATCTCCTCCCTACCCCGTCTCTATGTGGATGTCCCCACCCCCACCCCACCTGACCTCTAAACTCCCTGGGGCCTCCAGTCTCTTGAGGATTAGGTGCATCATCTCTGAATGGACCCAGAGGATGGGCAGTCCTCTGCTGTTGGTGTGTTGGGGGCCTCATATCAGCACCAGCTGTATGTTGCCTGTTTGGTGGTCCAGTGTTTGAGAGATCTCAGGGGTCCAGATTAATTGAGACTGCTGGTCCTCCTACAGGGTCGCCCTTCTCCTCAGCTTCTTTCAGCCTTCCCTAATTCAACAACAGGGGTCAACTGCTTCTGTCTATTGGTTGGGTGCCATTTTCTGCATCTGACTCTTTCAGCTGCTTGATGGGACTTCTGGAGTGCAGTCATGCTAGGTCTCTTTTTGTGAGTGCTCTACATCCTCAGTAATAGAGGCCTTGGGAGCTCCCCTTGAGCTGGATCCCACTTTGGGCCTGTTGCTAGACCTTCGTCAGCTGGCTTTTGTATGCAGTCCAGGCCCAGCCTTTCAGGGAACAGTACTTCCTACAGTGGGGTGGGCCCCTCGGCATCACTCATCAATCAAGACGATCTCTCCAGATACAACCACGGGACAATCTAAGCCGGGTCATCCCTCACTCAGACTCCGTTCTCACATGATTCTAGATTGTGTCAGTATGACAGTCAAAGTTCACTGGGACAGAGGGAAAGCTTGAAGGACCTCTGTGAGGAGAGAGAGGAAAGGACCAGCTTCCAGTCACAGTCTAAAGACTCCATGCCAAACATCTGTCACCCCTAGAACACACAGGCCACTAAGACCGTGGAATATATTTACACCACTCAGTTACACGCTCGTTACATGAGGGATCCAGTGCATTGTCATTTCATCTAGGTTCTGCCCCATAGTTACCTAGCAACTGCCAGGTATGCCTGACTCACTATAAAAGAGGCTGCTGGCCCCCTCCTCACTCTCTTGCCTTCTCTTCCCTTCCTTTCCCTTCTCTTCTCTTGCTGTCTTCCCTCTTCCCCTTCTGTCCTTTCTCTCCTGATTCCTCTCCCCTGTCTCTATCCATGGCATTTCCATCCCTGTCTCTATCTACATGCTAATGGCAGGCCTCTACTTCTCTCCCTCCCCCCTCTCTGCCCTCCCCTCCCTTCTCCCCTCCCCTCCCCTTCCCCCCCTCTCCCCTCCCTCAACTCCCCTCCCCATTCCCTAATACCTCAGGAGGAAAGGATACCTCAGCATGGGCCTGCCTGAGGTACGCCCTTCCCCCACACCATCCCCAGCCTCTACCAAACATAGCCCTGACTTCTTTTTCTTTTTTTAAAGAACACAACACAGTCAAACAGTGATGGCAGTCAACATCCCTGACAATAGGAGAGTCCAGGCTCACATGACACTCAAGAGAAGGTGACAACCACTGTAGACACTAGAGTACTGTGTGGAATGCTCTGACTGAAGACACAGGCTCTGGGTCCAATCACGAGGATGGATGGAGCACCTGCAACATGCCTGGCCTGTCTTCGTCAAACCTGCCAAGCTTCCAGGAAAATACTAAGGAGGATCAGAATGAATGTGACAAGAAGCATGTGATCTCGGGTGAGGACACTACTGAGACAATGGGGACACTTGAGGAGGAGCTCCAAGGGACGGGCACCAATATTTTTGCCACTTATTTTGTAAGTTTAAAGATGTTTCAAAATAAAAGGAAAAACATAGGAATGATCCAATATGTGGGTCCCTTGAAATTCGGGGGCTGCTGGACAGTGAAAAATTAGTTTATGTGTTTACATCCCAAATGCTACCTCCCCATCCAGGTCCCTCCCC
This sequence comes from Apodemus sylvaticus, assembly GCF_947179515.1. Classification (NCBI taxonomy): domain Eukaryota; kingdom Metazoa; phylum Chordata; class Mammalia; order Rodentia; family Muridae; genus Apodemus; species Apodemus sylvaticus. Next base: position 55,238,180 of record NC_067488.1, on the reverse strand, counting down.
CATAGTCCTTCCTCCCATTATCCTTCCACTTTGCCTCTGAGAGGGTATCCACCCCTCAGGTATCCCCCCATCCTGGTGCATCAAGTCTCTACGGGATTAGGCACATCCTCTCCCACTGAGGCCAGACAAGGCAGCCCTCTGCTACATATGTGTCAGGTCCATGTATGCTCTTTAGTGGTGGCTCAGCCTCTAGGAGCTCCCAGGGGTCCAGATTAGTTGACACTGTTGGTCTTCCTATGGTGTTCCCATTCCGTTCAGGGCCTTCAGTCCTTTCCCCCAACTCTTCTATAAGGGTCCCCGGACCTCTGTCCAATGTTTGACTGTGGGTACCTGTATCTGTTTCAGTCAGCTGCTGGGTAGAGCCTCTCAGAGGACAGCCATGCTAGGCTGCTGTCTGTAAGCATAACAGAGTGAAGAGTTGAGGGTACGAGGGATAGTGGTTTTAGAACCCTATAAAAAGAGACTTTCTGCATTGTTCAGTCCACTTACTGCCCAGGAGGGCACAGTGGTCCTCCCTCTCTGAAATGAAGTGCTCACCAAACAACCTGTTGGCACCTTGATCTTGTTCTTCCAAGCCAGAAGGGCTGTGAGAAATAACTTCTTGTTCTTTATAACTTTCCTGCTCTTGGGCATTCTGTTACAGCAGCACAAATGGGGTTGAATGTCCTACTTTGCCAAATCCTGACAGAAGGGTTGGTGCACCGGAGGTTCATGAAGGAAGGTCATTCTCATGTCACTCAGAATCTTCTTCCAGCCCTGGGCGTCATCAGGCAATGAGGCTCCCTTCAGACACCAGGTGGAAGACTGGCTTCCACTCCATTAGAAGCTGGCAGGGCCGCTGAGGTCACAGGTGGGCAATCAGGGAAGGAGGCATGCTGGGGGAAGGAGCCTCCTGAGGTCATCTTTCTGCATATGCTTGTTAATAAGGCAGCATTGAGTCTATTAAACAGAGTGAAAGGTAACTCTGGCCTATGGGAAAGAACCATTATGCAAATTCCAGGCAGAAGTAGGCTTTTTAAAATGCACATATTTAACTAAAGCATCCAGAGTTCTGGTCATTAGTTTCTTTTGAAAGTGTTCCCAAGAAGGCATTGTTTCCACCAATTGCCTTGGAAGGAGAGCTAAGGATGTGGGCTCAAATGAGCCAGGGCACCAGCTCCAGATTGCAGCTTTACCCGCTGTGGGGCACTAGAGATGATCTTGAAGTCTCTGAAGCTAATGCTCTCAGTACTGAAAACCCTTTTCAAACCCAATTACTATTCTTCTGGAATTCCGAGTTAGTAGAGCCTCCCAGGGTGGAGCTGTCCAGAGGCACGCGGTGCTGACGGCTGGCACCGGTGCTGATGGCTGGCAGGATCACCAAGTTCCAGTATCCACCTGCACCATCCGATCTGTGGGTGGCGGGATGTCTGCTCCGCAGCCATGGAAACTGCTCTCAGAAAAGCAATTAGTGCACAGGTGTGTGCTTTAGAGCTGTGATGTTTGGAATTTATTTATAACTGTAAAAGCAATTAGTCTACATAATGAGCTAATCACTTACTGGAGTTTTCGGCTTCTTTTAGATTCCCACGTAACACGCATGTATCGGGAAAAATTTAGTTTTCTAAATGCCAATAATTGAATCAACTCCAATTTCATTTCAATTACATTGAGCACAACTATCATAAAGGATTCAGACATTTACCTGCATGCATGTGCACACATGCATTTCTTTTTAAAACCCATAGCTGCTAATTTAGTAAGTACAGTTTGGAGAGACTGTGCTAAGATAAACAGTGGGTTTGGAGTGGTTCTGTTGGGGGGGCATGTTTTCTTTAATAAACAGGAGTCTGATTTAGAACAATGAGGGCTAACTTTATAGACTGTTGAATGCCACTTACCAGATGAAAACGGGAACTCATTTAACTCCCATAACAGCCAAAATGTGCGCTATTGTAGCACACTCTATAGTGCATGAAGAAACCTGGTCACAGAACAGAAACTAGCAAAAATTAGTTACAAACACCAAGTAAAAGGTGGTTGTTTTTTTTTTAAAAATACCTGTGACAGTTCCAGAAAAGAGGGAGCATTTTCCAATTTTAGATGACAAAGCTCAATGGCTTTGCCTCGATACTGGTAAATCCAGGCTTACAACCCCGCCCCATCTTCAAGCAAGTGATGTTTTAGACTCAGAGCTTGCTGGCTTGATGACCTAGACGCTTCCAAAGATCCTTAGTGTCTACAGGCCACTCAGGAAGCTGTGTCTACACAGCTGATCTTTCCCTTCCCAATGGGATACCACCCTGCACACCTGAAGCACTAAGGCTCACCCCTGCAGGATGCAGCCCCCACCACACCTTGCTTTCCTGTCTCCATACAAGAAAGTCTGTGTGACCTCTCCAGTCTGAGAAGGAAGGAGAGCAGGAAGCATCTTTTCTCATCCCTCCTGAAACCGTGCTTCTCCTCCACAAAGCACACAAGTTTGGGATGTTGGGTGCCTGAATGCTCTGTCTTCCACCCTTCCTTGAGGAAGTTGCTCGCCCCTCCCTTGACTGTTGTCTTAGTCAGGGTTTCTATTCCTGTACAAATATCATGACCAAGAAGCAAACTGGGGAAGAAAAGGTTTATTCAACTTACATCTCCACATTGCTGTTCATCACTAAAGGAAGTCAGGACTGGAACTCAAGCAGGTCAGGAAGCAGGAGCTGATGCAGAGGGCATGGGGGGATGTTACTTACTGACTTGCTTCCTCTGGCTTGCTCAGCCTGCTCTCTTATAGAACCCAAGAATACCAGCCCAGAGATGGTACCACCCACAAGGGGACCCCCCCCCCCTTGATCACTAATGGAGAAAATGTCTTACAGCTGGATCTCATGGAGGCACTTCCCCAACTGACACTCCTTTCTCTGTGATAACTCCAGCCTGTGTCAAGTTGACACACAAAACCAGCCTTCTTTTCTGGCCACTTGCTCTCACTCCTCAAAGGTCTTGGATCCTAAATCATTGTCAGTTGCAGAACTGGTATCCCTCTACCATCCTCTGGCTCTCAGAGTCCCCTTTGTGGTCATGCTTACACATTGTAATGACATTATCTACTGGACACTATTAACTGTGACATTCTTGCTGTCCGCGTGTTCTGTATATCTGCCTGTCTATTCCTCATATTATCCCAGACTGAGAAATCTTCATTCTCCGTTTGTCTTTCCTTTGCCCCTCCTTATCTTCCCGTCTTTCCTTCCAAAGGTCACTGAAAGTCACCACAGTTTCACCTTCTAATTTTCTCCTCCTAAAACACACCTCTGTCTCACATGGCATGAGACTTATCCAGGAGACCAAGAGCTTGAGGAAAGGCTCCATGGGCATGCAAATAGCTCAAATGGCTCCATAGGCATGCAAGGAGTTCAGTGGGTCCTAACCACACAAACTCACCCAGTTATTACCCAGGTTAAAGCTGGCCAGGATCATTTATCTTATTGAGGTTACTTATTCAAATAGCAGAATCACTATTTATCTTTGTAATTCATGGATAGCAATGACCACAATAGAACTAGCAAATACGTGTTAAAGAAGGACAAATTAGTAAATGGATAGGTAAATGATTGGATGGATGGGTGGACGAAGACATAAATGGATGGATGGATGGATGGATGGATGGGTGGGTGGGTGGATGGATGGATGGGTATATGTATAGATTAGTGGATAGATGAATAAGTGGATGGATATTTGTGTGGGTAAGTGGATGGATGAATAGACGGATGGATAGTTAAATAGTTAAATGGATGAACTAGTAGATATATGGATTGTGGGTGAGTGTATGAATATATATATGGATGAATAGATGAATGGATGGATTGATGAATGGATAGATGGACAGAGGATGGATGGATGAATAGATGGATGAATGGATAGATAGGTGTTATTCATCAGGTGTTGTCCACTTCTTTTGGGGATAGGGTCACTCATTGGCCTGGGGCTTGCCAAGTAGACTAATCTGGTTTACCAGTGAACCCCAAGGATCCTCATCTCTGCCTCCTCAGTGCTGGGATTACAGTTGCACACTTGGCTTTTTATGCGGATTCTTGATACCAAACTCAAGCACTCCTCCTTGTAATGCACCCTCTTTACCGACCCAGCCATTCCCCCAGCCCAAACCATGTTCCAAATGGTATCTCACCTTTGCAGATTTTTATCATCAAGGCAACCCTACTCTTACTGCCTGATTTGTCTGTCAGGATACCACTATGATAGCTCATTCCCATTAGACTAAAGGAACCCAGGTTGGGCACCTAGAGGGACCTACAATCAGGATCTACATGCCGCACACTGTCTAGGGTTCTCTCTGCATCCCATGTAGTCACAGAGCTGCATTGAGTACCATCAAGAGGCCTGGGATACACCTGCTAGAAGCTAACTATGTGCCCCAAAATCCAACTGCCACTTTGGGGAATCTCTAACAGTACCTGGTCACCAGGCACAGGCCAGCTTACAGCTCTGCCATGTCTGTAATGCTGATTTCTCTTCGTTTTTTATTGACAAGTTATTCCCTTTATAAAAAAGGGTTAGTTAAAGGCTGGTGCCAGGAGCCGCCATAGCCAGACTGTCTTCTCGCTCTGTCTTGCCTGCCCCAGGAGTACTCTAACACCTTTTACTGCTTCATAATCAGCCTGCATTGGGCGCCTCACTCACCTTGTTATTTAAACTCCAATAAAAGGTAAAATTAAAAAGTTAATGGTCTAAAACCTGCTTTTTTGAACAACCTGAGAGGACATTGTACCCATAAATATAGAGAAGATTCCGTTTCTTGGATATGAGACAAATAAACATCTTTCCCAAATTGCAGTCACAGTACAGGGAAGGCAGCAGAAAGACCCAGTGCTCAGCACCCTGGAGAGCGTTTCCAGTGATCAGAACCCAGGAGAGCGTTTCCAGTACTCAGCACCCTGGAGAGCGTTTCCAGGCCTCCTTCATCCCTGTTAGCCCATCCTCAGAGGGAAGGAACATCCAGATGAAGGTGGCTATCTCTTTCCATGGGGCATAGGACACAGTATTAACCCACTCTTACTCAGCTATGTGAGCACAGCACAGCTGACCCTGACTGGAAAAGAGAGCCAGATGTACAGTTCCATACTTGGGGTCACCAGACAGAAAGCAGTAACTTGTCATCCTTGAGGGCATGCAGGATATCACCAGAGCCAGAAACACTCCATAGGGACAGTTCCCAGGTGACTACATTCACTTTGGAGAGCACAGCAGGATTCTAACAGGTGCCAAGAACAGAGGGTTCCAGCCCTATGAAAGTTCCCGAGGGAAGGCAGGAAAAGCAGAAGGATAACGTTTAGAAACCTGGGCCACGCTGTAAATTGCAGGAAGCAGAGGGTGACAGGCCAGTTATTGTGCACAAGAGCACTGTCTAGGGCCCATGGCTCCTCTCCTATTTGCTTGACAAGTAGAAACAGGCATGAGTGAAACTAGGGTGACTTCACATCTTTTCAAGGCCACATGATCATGAATTCACATCCACTCACCCAATGTCCATCTAGACATCTGGGAACGAGAACAAGGAACACAAGAAGCAGTTGTGTCCACAACTGTGACCCCTGTCACAACACGGAGCCAGCAGTGTAGTCAGCAGTGCATAAGGGTGGGGGTGGAAGTTGGGTATCAGAAGCAGAAAAAGATATGAGCCTAGGTCCTCCCTTTGGGCTCTCGGGCTCCTGCCTAACCCCAAACAAACTTCTCCCTTTAGGCTGGGCTGAACTGCTGTATAGACGCTGGGTTCAGCAAGCCTGTGCACAGTGAGCCCAGGAGCACAGGGACCTCACAGCACCTGGAAGCCCAGGTCGCCTGTTCCAAGACTGCATTTATATTTAACACCATTGTGCAGGTCCTCACCCAGAGTTGACAGAGAGCCTGTCCATAAGGGCGTTCTACTTACTGAGATAAAAGAGCTGAAATAATCATGACCATTAGACGCCTCGGTGTGGCCCCATCACTACTATCTGAGGGACATGAACAGTGAGCTGCAATTATTCTGCTACCCCAACTACAAACATAAATATGGGCCAAGAACATGAGAATTCATTTCATGAGTTAAGAGGGCTGTGGTATTTTCTCAGGCATTTTTCTGGGTGTTTCTATACAGACAGTGTTTATATAGGATTGATATATAAAGATGGACTTAGAGTGAAGGTCCCTTTATGTTCCATGTTGTGGGTGGGGCTTATCCAATCAGTAAAAGGCCTCATGAGAACAAAAGCTGTCATCCCCCAGTCAGAAGGGCATGTGTTACAGATGGAACTTAAGCTAAAACAGCAGCTTTTCAAGTCCCAGACCTGACCCTGTGTCCTGGGGTCTCACACTTGAACTTGCCTTGCTGGTGCCCACACTGTGTAAGTTAATTCACAAAATTAAGTCCTCTCTCTGTCTCTCTGTCTTTCTGCTTCTCTATCTGTCTCTCTGTCTCTGTCTCTGTCTCCCTCTCTACACACACACATACACCCACACACTTGTGCATTTGAGCATTTACTCTCTCTCTCTCTATATATATATAAAATATATTATATATATTATATATACATATATACATACATACACGTATACACATACACACACACACACACACACACACGTATATACATATAATGTTGTGGTTCTCCATTTTATGTACATGTCCCCTTTCTGCATCAGCCTTCACCATGACCTGGCTGCTATGAAGAACAGGGTGGAGCCGTGAGCTGAAGATTTGGAAGGATGGGTACAAACAACTGGTGTGCACCTCTGGATAAGAAGAATCTATTCTAGCCTGAGTTCAGCTGCAAGGACCCTGCAGCCATAGTACCCAGGTGCCACAGTGTAGTGAGCTTCCTGGATTTAGAACGGAGGCTTCCTGTGACACAGAGATCCTGGGTCGGCATTGCTCAGAGCCTGCTGTAAGAGTCCCGAGGAGGGCAGGGCTCATCTCTGATCTACCTGCCAGATGTTCCAGCCTCTTCCAGGCGAATTCTCTCTTTGGGCATCTGCTGAAGATTCTCTTTGCTTCTAAGCTTTCATTGTCTTCCTCTGCCTTAAGTGTAAGCTCCCCCAGGTGGCCCCTAAAGAACATCCAGTCCTCAGCTTATGGGCCCACTTGACCTGCACGCTACAGTTTGCATCTTGAGTACCCCCTCCCACCCCGCCCCATGGGCCCTTGTGTAGAAGGCTTGATTCCCTGCCAGTGGTGCTATTGGCAGGCTCTGGAAACTCTAGGAAGTGAATCTCAGCAAGTGGGTCACTGGAGCACAACCTTGAAGAGACTCTTGTTTTCTCCACCATTTCTCTTTGGTTCTTGACCACCGTGTGAGGAGGACCTTTCCTATATCCACACACCCACCATTACATTCTTCCTCACCACAGTCATAAAGGCCACTGGACCAAGTGACCTTTGACCTGAAAACTCTGAAACCATGAACTAAATCAACCTTTCCTCATTTGAAGTTGTTTCTCTTGGACAATTGGAAGTTGGAGTCTCTTGCAACAAAAGTTGCATTTTGTTGCAGTCATGGACAGCTATTCACGATCAGACAAGAGACTTTGGGATGGCATCAGGTAGAAGTTAGGGCACTGAGGGACTTTGAAGTAGGTAACAGGACCTCGGCCCCTTCTTTTTCTTTGACTCTTTGGTAGTGGCAATTTTGTTCCATCTCCCCTCAGTCCCAAAGCCAGAGAGAACCAACTGACACAATGAGAAGCTGGAAAACTTTGAGCCAAAATAAATCTCTCTTCTTTATAAGCTGATTGTCTTGGATATATTATCATGACAACAGAAGCCGACCAACCCAGTGTGTGAGTGCATTTCAGAAAGAGAAAGGAGCCCTGAAGTGAGGCTGGCCATCTGCCAACCCTCAAAGGCCTTGACCTTTTAGCCTGAGTGTTACCCAAACCCAAACACAGATGCTAAGACATAGTCACTTCAAAGAACATGTCATAAGACAATGTTACATGAGTTGGGCTTCAAAGAGCTACCCCTCAGTATGTGGGTGACCTGGAAACACAAAGACTTAAGTAAAAAGTGCAATAAAGTCACTCATTTATCTCTTTGGACTTGCTGCTAAGTTGCCAAGCACAGAAAACAAAAACAACAAAAAAAAAATGCCCTCCTGTAATGATTTGAAATCCCAAGCTGGTTCTTGTGCAGTTTTGTTGTTGGTTGATTTTGGGTTTTGTTTTTGTTTTTGTTTTGTTTTGTTTTCTTGCATTCATACCCATCATGTTAATAGGATTGGGAAAACTATAAAACTATTTTAGAGCCAGTGATGACCCAAAACCCCAAGTTGACTCTAATGTAAAGAGAATTTACTTCAGCAGCACACCTCTGCCCAGGTCTCAAGTCACTCTCAAATATCAAGTTATAATGATGAACTGTGATCAAGGAAGATCACACAAAACCTGGCTGCCTGTGAGACAGCCAGCCCAGAAGAACCCCATCGCGAGGTCTTAGCAAATACAATAAAACAAGCTAAAAATGTAAGGCAGGTGACAGAGATGTGTTCTCTGAAACAAAAATTTGGAATATATATAGTGTGAGAAACTATTTTTTTTAAAAATGGTGCTGTAGATTTGATAAGAAACAAAATAGAAATTCAAGAAATAAAAGCAAAAAGAAAGAAAGAAAGAAAGAAAGAAAAAACAAAAGAAAGAAAGAAAGAAAGAAAGAAAGAAAGAAAGAAAGAAAGAAAGAAAGAAAGAAAGAAAGAAAGAAAGAAAGAAAAGCCTTGTCACTGGCTCCTAATGATGCCATCATACAGATGTTCTCAGTAGCAAATTGTAATTAACACGAATAGCCATGACTGATCAAGGTGCAGAGACTGAGATCGTGGACTTCTCAGCCCTAAATGGGACATTTCTGTTATTCCCCACCTGGTAGAAAGATCTAAGAGCCAGAAGTGGTAGGAAACTATAACAAAATGGTGTTTGGAAAACATGGGGATGGGGCAGTCACACATATGAATTTATAGTGCTTGGGACAGCATACACAAGACCTGCTTACACTCAAGCCAAACAAAATCCCAACATGAAGTGGAGCCTAAAGTCCACCCCAAGCTACAAAGTTGTTAACACTGGGTAGAAGCTGGAAGAAGGAAAGCCAGTCTTCTTTAAGGGTGTGGATCCTTGTAGGTCAACCATTCTCTGGGGCCTGCCCCATTATCAAAAGTATTTAGAAAATATAAGTTAGATTCAGTGGAGAAAGGGGAGAAAACATAGAAGAGCATGGGGTTGGGTGGACAGGGAGGTGGAAATAATCTGGGAGGAGTTAGGGAAGGCTAAATAAGATTAAAATACACTGTATAAAGTTCTTAAAGAATCAATAAAAGTATTGTGATGGTTTTTATATGCTCAACCCAGGGGATAGCACTATTAGAAGCCCTGTCCCTATTGGAGTAGGTGTGGCCCTGTTGGAGTAGGTGTGTCACTTTGGGTGTGGGCTTTAAAATCCTCATCCTAGCTGCCTGGAAGCCAGTATTCAGCTAATGAGCTTCAAATGAAGATGTAGAACCCTCAGCACCACCTGCACCATGCCTACCTGGATGCTGCCATGCTCCCGCCCTGACGATAAGGGACTGAACTTTGGAACCCATAAGCCAGCCCCAATTACATGTTGCCCTTTATAAGACTTACCTTGATCATGGTGTCGGTTCACAGCAGTAAAATCCTAGCTAAAACAAGTATTATTTAAAAAAATTAAAAACTCAGTGATGGGTTTTAGCAGGTGGTACACAGAGCACTGAACTGAAGTGAGTTATGCCACATGGATACAAGGATGGATGGGTGGATGGATGGATTGATGGGTGGATAGATGGATAGATGGGTGGATGGGTGGATGGATGGATGGAACTTCCATACAAGACAGACAACTTAGAAGAAAAGAATGCGGAGCTGGTGGGGAACTCTAGTCCACTTCTACAAAGAGTTAAGATATAGGAGATACTGCTGGGCTCCAGCTGCTGGTGCTGTTTGGGAAGGTTGTGGAATCATTAGGAGGCGGAGCCTTGCTCAAGAAAGTATACATACATACATACATACATACATATCCTTGGAGGAGGGCTTTGAAGGTTTATAGTTTTACCCTACTTCCTGTTCCCTGAGTCTGGACATGATGTTACCAGATGCCTCCTGCTCCAGCCACTGTGCTTTCCCACCACCATGTTGGAATCTGAAGAAAGAGAAAAGGAAGAAAATCATTCCTCCCTTAAGGTATGTCTTGTCAAGTATTTTGTCATGACTGAGGCCTGAGATGACTCTGAAGTTAGGGCTTCAGCCACGTAGGCTTGTTAGCCTGGGTTGATGTCTTAGTCAGGGTTTCTATTCCTGCCCAAAAATCATGACCAAAAAGCAAGTTGGGGAGGAAAGGGTTTATTCAGCTTACACTTCCACACTGCTGTTCATGACCAAAGGAAGTCAGGACTGGAACTCAAGCAGGTCAGGAAGCAGGAGCTAATACAAAGGCCATGGAGGGAGGTTATTTACTGACTTGCTTCCCTTGGCTTGCTTAGCCTGCTCTCTTATAGAACCCAAGACTACCAGCCCAGGGATAGCACCACCCACTAGGAGCCCTCCCCTGTTGATCACTAATTGAGAAGATGCCCCACAGCTGGATCTCATGAAGGCACTTCCCCAACTGAAGCTCCTTTCTGTGTAATAACTCCAGCCTGTGTCAAGTTGAAGCACAAAAAACCAGCCAGTACAGTTGAGTTCCTGAATCTATGTTGCAAAACAAGTTTGATGAGATGGTACTATAAGTCCAGCATATCTACAGTGGGATGGGAGGTAGAGACAGAAGCACCGCATACTCATAGGCCAGCTAAGCCTGGAGTACACAACAAAACCAAACTGGAGAGAACAGTGTTAGCTTACAGGAGAGTCCCTTAAGCTTCTCCCATGGACCTAGCAACAGCTTTTGTCATCATCGGCCACTGTTACCTGCTGTGTCAGGTGTGGGCTGTGTATAGAATGCCTGTTCACCACTACAGAGCTCTCTCTCTCTCTCTCTCTCTCTCTCTCTCTCTCTCTCTCTGTTACCAGGTATTCCCAGCTGGTTTCTCTCTCCCCCTTTCTGTCCTTCTCTGTCTCCCATCTTCTCTGCCCTCGTGGCTCTGCTCCCATCTGTCTGTCTGTCTACATGTCCACTCGTCTGCCTCTAATCCTTCTCCAGGTCTTCACTCCCCTCTCTTCCCCCAAATAAACTCCTTTATACCAGACCTGCTGCACAGCGTAATTCCTCTGGGTCCACCAGGTACGCCCTCACCACCTTGTATTTCATAACAAACAGACTCCTCAAAGTCACTCTCCAACTGTTATACATGCACTGGGGCACACCCACACTCACACTTACACTTACACAATTACCTAATTCATTTAAAAAGAAAAGCAATTGTCTTACGTGAAGTTTCTATCAGTGTGATAAAACACGATGAGCAAAAGCAACTTAGGGAGGAAGGGTTTATCACACCTTTCCTACCTCTTCTAAGTCCATCTGGAGGGAGAATTCCAAGCAGGAGCCTGGAGACAGAGACCGAAGCAGAGGCGATGGAAGAACACTGTTTCCTGGCTCACTCTTCCTGTCTTGCTTAGCCTGCTTCCTTATAGGACCCCTGCCCAGGGGTGGCGCCACCCACAGTGGCCTGGAATGTTTCATATCAATTACCAGTCATGAAAATGTCCCCACAGGCTTGCCTACAGGACAGTCTTATGGGGGCATTCTCCCAACAGCAGTTCTCTCTTCCCAGATGATTCAAGGTTGTGTCAAATCTCGGCAAAGCACTAGCCAGCACAATGGCAAACACAAACAGCTTCATTAGGTATTTGCTAAGATCAATCATGGTATGCACTCACTAATAAGTAGATATTAGCCTAGATAATTGGGAATACCCAAAACATAATCCACACATCAAATGAGGTACAAGAACGGAGGAGTAGTCCCTGGTTCTGGAAAGACTCAGTGTAGGGCAAAACCAAAACAGGGAAGTGGGAAGGGGTGGATGGGAGAACAGGGGGAGGGAAGGGGGGCTTATGTGACTTTCAGGGAGTGGGGGGCCTGAAAAGGAGAAATCATTTGAAATGTAAATAAAAATATATTGAATAAAAAATAAAATAAATAAAAAAGAATTTTCCGAGCTCAAAGGGAGGCAGATTGGTCAGATAACCAGAAAACAAGCAAGAAGGAGAAGAGGAAGAGGAAGAAAAGGAAAGAAAGGAAAGGAAAGGGAAGGAAGGAAGGAAGGAAGGAAGGAAGGAAGGAAGGAAGGAAGGAAGGGAAACAAACAAAGAAAGGAGAGAAATGAGAAAGAAAGACATCCAGGCAGATGGGTCATGGTTAAACTGCAGAAGAAGTTCACACAGAGAAGCTAGTAAATGCAATGAGGGAGAAAACAAGTCTCACCGGAAAGGGGCAAAGGTGAGGGAGAGAGCTGTTTCTCTGCAGTGAAGGCAGAGACCAAGGAAAAGTGCCCAGCTTGCAGCAAGCAGGGCTGAGCGCAGAGAAAAGCTATCATCCTCACCGAAGCCGCAGCACCAGCATCCTAGATATGAAGACGCCTAATAGGATAGTTTTCCATCCATCAGCATGTCAACAGGCAATTCTAAGGAATTTACCTCAGACAGAAGTAAAACCACACGAAGGAGTCAGAAAAATACAAAAGGCACCTGCGAGCAAAAAATGATGGTAAACAACTGAGGTTTGGCAAAGCCGGGCTGCAGAAAACCTAGTTACTTCTCCCTTGTGTTCCTAAAACACCAGGACCAGCAAATCACAGAATGAAGAGTTCTTTGGGTGCCTGGTTCTGGGGGTAGGTGTGGGGGAAGTCCACGACTGTAGAGAAAGCAGCAGGGTGGCTGTGGTCTTAGCTGGATTTCTATTGCCGTGATGAAATACCACAACCAAAGACAACTGCGGAGGAAAGGGCTTATTCCAGTTTGCATTTCCACACATTTCCATCATGGGGGGAAGTCACAGTGGAAATTGAAGCAGAGGCTGGGGAGGGTCAAGGCAGTGGGGGAGTGCTGCTTAAAGGCTTGCGTACTCAGCCTGCTTTCTAATAGCACCCAGCCCAGGGATAGCACTGCCCACAGCAGGCCAGTCTCTTCTCACAGTAGTCACTAAGAAGAAAACGTACTACAGACTTGCCTACAGGCAGTCTTACTTATTGACAGAATCTCAATAGAGCATCCTTCCTCCCAAATAACTCTTGTATGTGTTGAATTGACAATAAACTAGCCAGGGCGGTAGGAGGAGCAGGAAGCTGGGGGCTCACATCCTGAACTGAAAGCATGACCCAGAGATAGCAAACTAGAAATGATACAATTATATAAACTCTCAAAGCCCAGTGGCATACTTACCCGGGTGAGGACCTCCCTAAACAGCATTGCCAACTGAGGACCAGGTGGGTAAATCTCCAAGCCTACGGTGGACATCCTCCCCCAAACCATCTTGTGACTACATGGGGAACAGCAACAATGTAACTAGGGAGGTTCAAAGGTGAATGTTAAAAACTGATCAAATATAATAAAATGGACAAGACTGTGCATATAAGACCTGAATTCTGGGAGCCAAATACTACAACATCCTCAATAGTTCTGGGAAGAAAGAAAATGCTTTTGATTTTGTTGTGTTTAAGAATGAAATAGAAGGGGTTAACAGAACACTTAAAATATGAAAAGAGATGGGATGGGAAATATTGGGGGTTAAAGACATAAGAAGGGATGGGGCAGGGAGACAGGAAATCACCCAGGGTCAGGATAGTTACCCAAACTACAGCTAGAAAAGAATGGAAACCAAATTAACATTCTGTAAGCTAATTACAAATGGAGCTTTTCATATTTTATTTTGAGATTATAGTCTAATTACATTTCGTCCTCTTCCCTTTTCTCTTTCAAACCTCTTATAAACCCAGCCCTGCTCTCCTTCAAATTCATGGTCTATTTTTTTTCCACTATTTGTTAGTGTGTGTGTGTGTGTGTGTGTGTGTGTGTGTGTGTGTGTGTGTGTGAGTTCCAGGCCAGTTTGGATTATAGAGTGAGATCTTCCTATGAGCAAAACATTCTAGCTGGGGTAGTTTTTATGTATTGTCTCTGCATGCACACATGCATACCAGAAGAGGACGTCAGATCCCATTATAGATGGGTATGAGCCATCATATGGTTGCTGGGAATTAAACTCAGAACCTCTGGAAGAGCAATCAGCGCTCTTAACCACTAAGCCATCTCACCAGCTCTAACTCGAAATAGTAGCTCACACCTATAATCCTAGCAGGCAGAAAGCTGAGGCAGGAGGATCATTATGAGTTCCAGGCCAGCTTGGATTATAGAGTGAGATCTTATATCAAAAAAAAAAATGTTCTAGCTAGGTGTGCTGGTATATATCTATAATCCCAGCACATGAAAAGCTGGGACAGGAGGGCGACAAGTTTCAAGTTAGTTTAGACTGCACATCCAGAACTTATTACAAAAAGATGAAATAAAAATTCTAAGGTAACAACTAAAATACATATGAAGGGCAAAACATTCCAAAGCAGTAGTAAAAATGAATGCAGAAAAAAATAAAATAAAACTAACCTCGATAAATACAAAGACAATAAAGGGAAAATGGAAAACCAGGAAAGAAATATGATATAAAAGCAAAGTATAGTGCTTACTTCTCAGTTGCTGTCATGAAGTACCCTGATCGAGGCAAAGGGTTTATTTAAGTTTACACTTCAGGAGAGCTAGCATCTAAAATGGCTAGGGAGGCCTGACAGTAGGCAGCCGGTGCAGAGATCTGAGAGCTCACATCTATAACTCCGAGCTGGAAATAAGGTGGGACTGTATCCTCCCAGAGCTCACCCCAGTGGAACATACTTCCTCCAGGAAGGCTTCATGGTCTCCTATAACAGTGCTACCAACCAGGGAGGACATGTTCAAATGTCTGAGCCTGTGGAGCACATTCTCATTCAAATCACCACACCCGATAAATGTGAATCCAGACTTATTTATTATATTAAGATGATTAGTCCAAAATCACCCATTGAAAGACAAGGATTTATATGAGATATATATTAGATTGACTTTCGTGAGAAACCTTATAAAAGTTCTCACTGTAGGAAGGACCAGAGGAAAACACAATGTGGATAAAATACGAATCAAAGGGAACTGGATTTAGAGGAAAATATACACAAAACTGTCACTGTAAAGTGGTACAAGGCTAAATGCGGCAATATACGGTACAATGCCAAGAAAGAGCCAGTTAGCCAGTAAGAGCTTCCAGTTACATAAAACTAAAGCTAACAAAATGTATTCAGTCATAGGAGGAAACCTCATGTCGTTACTAAGAAAGGAAGAAGAGGAAAGTTAGTAAACACCTGGATACTGGGACAGCACATTCGGTGAGCTTTCCTGGCCTGTCAGTCAGAATAGGACTTGACAAATCCCTGCAAGAAACAACTTAAAACTGGAGAGATTATGTTGGCTCTCAGTTTAGTCCTAGGTGGGTTAGCTCCACGGTTTTCAGGCTCTGGGAGGCAGAAGCATCTTGGGAGGAATAGAGGACAAGAAAAGCTGCTAGTCTCTGGGAGCCAGGAAATTAGATCAAGACAGAAAGAAGTTGAAAAAATATATCCCTTTGAAGGCTGGCACCCAAGACCCACTCCTTCAAGTAATCTCCACCTTCCTCCCATACCACCTCCCAATAGTGTATGAAAATTTTGACTCCATCAGTAGAATAGAGATTCATGTCTTAAGCCAGAATCCTCATGAGCTAACTGCTCTGGTAAACCCCTTTCAGACACACTGGAGTTAAGTGTGTGCTACTCGCCAGATACTTCCATTACAACCAATTTGACAAGTTTAACCACTACATAAAGTAAAAATAAAAACAACAGATTACACATTATTTCCAAGAATATGTTGAATTTTTTTTAATTAGCAGACACTAAACCATAAAACAATCCTAATGCACTCTATAGGATGGTAATATGGACCAATTTTCAGGAAACACCAAGCAAAGCAGAAAATAATGACAAGAGAGACTGCATATATTTGGAAAATCTTTTTAAATATGCTTCTAAATTAATCATGGGTAAAATAAAAGGATTATGAAGTAAATAAGAAAAATTGTAAATAATGAAATCTCAAGACTTATGAGCTTCCAGTAAGTTGATACATTAGGAAGGTTAAAGCGTTGACTGCTTCTATTAGGAGATGAGAAAGGTTAAAGGCAGTGTGTATCCAACAGAAGCCGGGAAGGAGCACCCAACTACACCAACAGGTTCAATTCATGACCAGAAAGTAGACACCTTCTTCAGAGCCAAGCAAATCACTGAAGATACTGATTAACCAATGCCAGCTTTGTGTGTGCATGTGTGTGTGTGTGTGTGTGTGTGTGTGTGTGTTCCGTTAGCTGGCCAACTTTCTTCCAAGCAAATCACTGAAGATACTAATTAACCAATGCCAGTTTTGTGTGTGCATATGTGTGTGTGTGTTTGTGTGTGTGTGTGTGTGTGTGTGTGTGTGTGTGCTTTCTCATTAGCTGGCCAACTTACTTCCAAGCAAATCACTGAAGATACTAATTAACTCCCTCTCTCTCTCTCTCTCTCTCTCTCTCTCTCTCTCTCTCTCTCTCTCTCTCTCTCTCTGTGCCTCTGTGTGTGTGGTGTATGTGCCTCTATGTATGTCTGTGTGCCTCTGTGTGTGGGAGTGCCTCTGTCTGTGTGCCTCTGTGTGTGTCTGTGTGCCTCTGTGTGTGTGTCTGTGATGGTGCCTCTGTGTGTGTGTCTGTATGCCTCTGTGTGTGTGTGTGTGTGTGTGTACCTCTGTGTGTGTGTGGTGTGCTTTCTCACTAGCTGGCCACCTTACCTTTTAAGCCAGGCTCTCTCACTGGACCAGGAGCTCACTGATAGGCTTGACTAGCTAACCAATGAGCGCCAGGGATCCACCTGTCAACACAGGAGGCACAGGTAGGTGCCATAATCCCAATCTCAGCCATGGGCACTGTGGACCCAGGTGCAGGTGCTCATGCTATGCAGCAGGCGTTTCACTGACTGAGCATCTCCCCAGCCTTGAAATGGTGACCTTGGAGAAGTGTTGAAAGAGGTGACAAGGGAGCCATGTAGAGGGACAACAATGGCCCAGAAACAGGGCGAGTTTCTGAACTCAAGTAGTAGACACATGCACCTTCCTACCTCTGCACAGTCCCCCTCAACAGCAGTATTACAATCTGCCACGCCCACACATCCCCTCTTCCCTTTAATTCTCTCAATAACACTTCCAATATAATTAAGAGACACACATATATAATTATAATCTTTCTAATGCAATTATAACTCTTCATTTTCTAGCACGCTGTTTATGTTAATCATTGTCTCCAGCAGAGTGTGAGCTCCACAAGGACCAGGTTACTGTCACTTTTGTTCACTGTCACGTCTAGAATAGCTAAATAAGGATCAGGTACTTCCAAGGTGCTTGGGACACAATGTAGGGGTCAGGGCTGGAGTGTGGCTCAGATGGTAGAGTGTTTGCCTAGTATACATGAAGCCCTGAGTTCAACCCCCAGCAATGCTTAATAAAACCAGGTGTGGTGATATGCCATCACTCAGGAGGTTGAGGCTGGAGGATCAGAAGTTCAAGGTCATCCTCAGCTTCATAGCAAGTTCAAGGCCAGCTTTGGATCCATGAGACCAACTCAAAAAGTAAAATGAAATAAAGGCTGTTGAAATAGAGGCTGTTGAGGTCAGCAAGATGGTAGTGAGAAGGCTCACATTCCAACTCCCACATCCACAAAAGATCCAACTTGCAATCATACACGATTATAACATCATTTTTTATACTCAGAAGCAAACATGTGAGACTTGTGCAGTCAGTAGTACTCAATGAAAACTGAATTAAAAGAAGAAAGGCATTGTTTCCACAATGACAACCTTTCACCTTCCCTAGGTCATCATAGTATCCAACAGAGATGATTTCCTGGCTCTAGTTTCTATGGAGAGGCAGAGGGCTAACCTGCCAATATACATACCTATCTGCCTTACCTCAGGGGCAATGCTGAAGGCTGTGGTAAATGTCTTAGGGTCAGATAAGGACAAGAAAGGAGACAGAGGTCAGAACTCAGAGGTCAGAGGAACATCACTGATTATCAGTGATTCAACCGTGCCTACCCAAGAGTGCTACCATTTACATATGAGTCACCTTCATGGCATCCATAAAGCCTGCTGCCCTCAAAAGTGTGGTGGGAAGTTCATCTACCTTCATGGCTTAGTCTCCATACTCAGGCTCAGGCCTGATCCAACCAACCCTATTCTAGCAAGGATTCTACTACTGTGTATTTTGAAGGCATATCAAGCTAGCTCTGCTTAAGCCAAAAGCCTAACAGCTTCTCAACTAAACTAAAAACTCTCCTCATGGCTCTATGATGACAAGAAGGCTACCTCAACCCGGCATCTCTGAGTACCATTGCCTCTGCTTCTTCCCAATCAGTGACTCCAGCTACGATCACTGTACAGGCTGCAATCCTGCTCAAGTGCAGATACCAAATAGCTGAAAACCTCAGACCAGGAAGCCATTCCATGGCTCAGTCACCAGCCCTAGTGCAGTAGAACCCAGTCAGCACTGGCAGACAATGGAACCCAGCAAGCAGCTCCACCCAGCATCAGGGCAAAAGGAACAGCCCAGCCAACTAAGAGCTCACAGAGAGATCCGTCTGTGCGGTGGTCACCAGATGGTCCTTCCAGAACCAACAACTAGACATAACCATGAGAGTGTGTCCCTGTCAAATACTTGGATTTTATGTATCTGCTCAGATCCAAAAACAGCAACACAGTAACAAAGGGGAATGCAGAGAATTGGGGAATTACAACATCTCTGAAAGCTACTGCAGAGTTCCAGCAGTGTGTCCTAAAAGAATAGAAGCCTGTGAAATATCTGACCAAAAAATAATAATTCTCCTTAAAATTCTCAATAAGCAAGAGACTTGGAATGAAGGGCCAGTGAGATTGTTCAGCAGGTGAAGGTGTGTTGCCACCAAGCATAACCTCAATCTCCAGGACTTACACAGTGGAAGGAGAGAAAGAACAACTGCTACAGTTGTCCTCTGATACACACACACACACACACACACACACACACACATACACACACACACATATGCACATGCAGAGAGAATATAATAAGTAAACATATACTTTAAAAGAGTAGTTGAACAAAAAATTAAGTGATATAAATAATAAATGAATATATATATTAATTTCATTACCCACTCATCGGTTGATGGACAACTTGATTTAACAGCCAATTGAACCAAGCAAAAACAAGGACTCAGTAGTCTAAAGATACATTGCAGGCCTTGCAGGGGAAAAGATCTGGGTGATGAGAGAAGGAAACTTGGGAGTTCAACTCAAGTTATCAGGGCTGAGCCAAAACTTCTGGAGTCTGGTGCCAAGTGATTTATTTCTTATACACTTAAACATGGTAAAGCTTTGAAGGAAGTTTCCACATGACAAGACTTTAGGTTCAGCTACGTGGCAGCTCCTTTTCAAAGTACAACTCTTCAGCAAAGTACTTGTGACATCTTTCACAAGAGTTGATTCTATTGACTGATAAATAGTGCTCAGGACAAGGGCTAGGAAGGAAGGGTTTGCAATAAGCATAAGAATGAGTACTGTTGTCTGAGAGACAATGCTCTAGACCTAGGAAGGAATAAACATAATAGCAAACCTTTTTGCAAAGTTCCTGGAAACTTTCGTGAGCTTGAGTTCTATTGTCTGAGAGACCATGCTCAGAATTTTGGGGGGGGATTCTATGAAGGCTGGCTTTTCAGAGTATCAAAAATTATGAGTGCACACATGCACTCACAGCCTTCTGGGTGAAAAACAGGTCTCAGTTTCTTCCATTGAAGGAAATTGCCTGCATGTTTAGCCATCCTGGTTTTCCTAATACTATCTGTAAGTTTCTGCCTTCTACAATATATTAGTTGCAAGTGTACAATCGGAGAAAGAAAAAGACAATGGAATGAACAAAAATGGGAAATCTAGTCTAATAATGGAAACTCTCAAGAGATCTAACATTCAGAGAGGGAGGGAGGGAGAGAGGGGGGGAGGGCGGGAGGGAGGGAGAGAAAGAGAGAGAGAGAGAGAGAGAGAGAGAGAGAGAGAGAGAGAGAGAGAACATTTAAACAAGCGATGGCTAAACTGTACCCTAATTTGGGGGCCAAATGCATGCATCCAAGTGTGGGATGCACAGAAATTTTTTAACAAATTCAGTTAAAGAGAAGCTCACTCACAAAAACATAAAATCAAAGACAAAATTCTAAAGAGCAAAAATATATAAAAAGCATTACATAGAAAGTTTCATTGATAATTTGAACACAGGTAAATTTCTCAGCAGGAACCCTGTAGGGCAAGAGAGAATAAACTCAAGTATTCAAAATGATAAAAAAAGAAAATCTACTAGCCAAGGATACTTGACCTAACAAAGCTATCTTTCAAAATAGTGCAGAAAGGCAACATTCACAGATGAGCACAGGCTAAGGCAGCTCACCACCACCAGGCCTGAGTCTCTGGAAGGGCTGAGGGAAATTCCTGAAGCTGGAAACAAAACCTTGTGATTGCTGACATAAAACACACAAATTCACAAAACTTAGAGATGGTGGGAAACAGAGCCCTATTCAGAATGTTCTAGGGTTGTAGGTGTGTGATGTGGTGTTATTCCAAGTATGAGGAGGAAAAGACAAAAAGGCAAACCTATTAGGAATATTCTGGATGGATAAGTTGTCCAGGGGTGGACACGTGTTGTATAAATTCCAGTATCAAAAACATAAAACGCATGGGGAGGGGGTAAGAGAATAGAGTTGCCTTACATAGTTCAAGCTAAATTCATTCCAACGTAAGTTGTTAAAATGTGTTTTTAGGGCCTCAAAATATAGCTTAGCAATTAAAACTGTGTGATGCTCTTGCAGCAGATACTGATTCAGTCCCCATCACCCACATCATGTAGCTGACAACTACCCATAATTCCAGTTCCAGGGCACCTGATACTCCTTCCTACATTTCGTGGTCACCTGCACTCACATGGCACAGAAGTACACAAATACAAATACACTTTTTAAAAGTTTTAAAATATGTTTTTATAAAACATTCCATGTAAGAATTGTGGTGACTACAACGAATAAACAATTAGTCTAAACATAAAACAAAATGAGAAATGAACCAAACCATGCCAGCAGGAAAACCACCAAGCCACAAGAAAAAACAACGGGATAGAGAGGAAGAAACAAAGACTATACTAGAAAACAGGTGACAGTCGGAAGTGCTCCCATATCACAAGCAGCTTTGGATGCAAATGGACTGATTTCCCCCAATGAAAAAAGTAAGCCATGACTGAACAGATCCAACTCTGTGCTGTCTACAGAGACTTATTTAACATATAGCTTTTAGTCTTTTATGCATAGATTGAAGTTAAAAAGATGGAGAATGCTTTCCAAACAAGGAAACAAACAAACAAACAAACAAACAAACAAAGGTAGCTACTCCAAAGTCTAAAACAAAGAACAAAACAAAAAAAAAATAGACTTAGTAAAGAACTATAAAGAAAGGCCAAGGAAGACGTCAACTCATCAAGAAACTGCAATAGTTATAAATACATATGCAGCTACCAATAGCAATTAAATGTATAAAGCAAATATTAAGGAAGGGACAGAACAGGATAGAAACATAGTAGGGAACTCTAATACTCACTGAATAAGTAAATTTTGGGGAAGAAGAGGTTTTTAGATCAACAAATGAACAGATATATACAGACAATTCCATCCAATAACAGTATATACATCTCAGGAGCAGACAGAACATTTCCCAGGATGTATCACAAAAAAGTCACCGAACCAATTTATAATGACTCATTTAATGTCAACTATCTTTTTTAATATCAATAGTATAAAACAATAAAGCTACAACAGGAGGAATATGGCCTACCAAGAAAGTACTAGGTCTAACAAAATCAAATATAAAAGGAAAGTTTATAATAAAAATGCCTATACCAGGAAAGTATGGTAAACACATAAACAGTAGAATTTCTATATATTGACAATGAAGTATTAAAAAATAAAGAGGACAGCACCACTTATGATATACACAGCAAATAAAATGAGGAATAAGGTTAACCAAGGTGCATTGTGAACTATAGGACATTAGTGAAAGAAATTTGGAAAAGCAAATGGAAAGGTGTCATAAGCTATCAGAGTAGAAAAATTAATATTGCTAAAACATTCACACTACCCAAAACAATTTATAGCTTCAGTGTAGTTGCCATCAAAATTCCGGTATTATTTTTCATAAAAGCTGAAACAAACTTAAAATTCATATGAAAACAAAGACATGCTAGGCAAGACGATCATAATCAATAAAAGGATAAAGCAGAAGGCATCGGTTTACCTGATTTTAAACTACACTGCAATGATATAATCATTGAATCAATAAAGCAATTATAGAAAGAATACACTCTGACCAGTGGAGCAGAATAAATGGTTTCCCCCACCAATAAAAAAATGTAAGTGCTAGGAATACAAATATACACAATGGAGGGAGAACAGCAAGATGGCTCAGCGCGGAAAGATGCCTCTGCCAAGCCCGACAACCTGACATCAGTAGCTGAGGTCCATGCACTGGAAGGAGAGAACCATCTCCTACGAGTCGTCCTCTAACTCCATATGCACACACGTTAAAAGTAATGCACAGTGCAGAAAGAATGGCCTTTTTTAATAATGGTGCTGGGAAAACTGGACGGTCCCAATACAAAAGAGCAAAACCGAACCTTATCTGATATCCTATACAAGGTCAACGCAAAAATGGATTGAAAATTTAAGTGGAAAGCTAAGAGGTATAAAAATATTGGAGGAAACATAAAGGGAAAGTCAAACAATTTCGCTCTGAGCAATGATTTGGGGGGGGGGGATCTGACCCCAAGAGCACACAAGCCTCAAAAGCAACACCTAGACCAACCGACCGATAGGGAACACCAAGATGAAAAGC
This sequence comes from Apodemus sylvaticus, assembly GCF_947179515.1. Lineage (NCBI taxonomy): Eukaryota > Metazoa > Chordata > Mammalia > Rodentia > Muridae > Apodemus > Apodemus sylvaticus. The sequence continues at coordinate 55,215,180 of NC_067488.1, read as the reverse complement.
TTCTTCACAGAAGAAAGAAGTTGATACTCTGAGGGGATGACCTATGGGTTGAGAGAAAGTGTTTGCAAGCTGTATGTTGATAAGGGGTGGGTCTCCAAAATACATAAGGAACTCAACTAGATATTAAGAAAAACAAAAACCAGATATAACAGGCAAAAGACTGGCATAGACAGAACTTAAAAGAAGATATAAAAATTACCAATAGTTGCAGTAAAACCATGTATTCTGCATCATTAATGAAAAAATGCATATTAAATTATAGTAAGATACTATTTCCCCTATTAGAACTGCTTCTATCCAGAAGGAGAAACATAAAAACATGCCTAGGAAATAGAAACTTCTGTATACTGTTGATGAGTGTTTCCTTTTGGACTCCTCCTCTTTCTCGTCCTTTCTCTCTCTCTCTCTCTCTCTCTCTCTCTCTCTCTCTCTCTGTTTCTCTCTCTCTCTCTCTCTCTCTCTCTCTCTCTCTCTCTCTCTCTCTCTCTCTCTATCTCTCTCTCTCGGTGTGTCCTTTCTCTCTTTCTCTCCTCCCACCCCATGGCAACTTTCATGGCCTCCTTCCTTGGAGCCAGTGAACTCACTTGCCCTAGAGCAGCTACCCTATAAACCTGTGTTTAATATAATCTAATCTGTCTCGAATGGGCTCATTTCACCAGTGAAGAAATAACCTATCAGTGAGAGTATAAATTAGACTCCCCCCAAGCTGAGAAACTCAAAATCTAAAATTTAATTACTACAAAACCCAACAAATTTACTCCTGGGTCCCTGTATAATAATCTCCTCCAAATAAAAACATTTCATCTACACTGACTGGTGTGGCAAAGTAGACTCACTTGTGTAGTAGTGGCATCAATGTTATGGGAGTAACCAACTTCTGATTTTATGTAAGACCCCTTCCCCAGAAGAAACACATACTTGACATTGAAAATTAAGCCCAAACCCCAGGGTTTGAGATCATAGACTCCACAGGAGAAGGTACTGCTATTGTTCTGATAAAAAAAACACAGTATCAAATTGCTGTTTAAATTTGTATCCCTGATCTAGAGTCTTACAGCTATTCTACCTCCTTGGAGAAGTTTCTGCAGTACATGGTGGTTAATGCAAAAACTCACTACTAATCAAAGTTCAGAGAATAAGTTTCAATAAAGTCCTTAGCCACAAATAGGACATCTACATCACACCTGTGTCCCCCAGGCTTACAAACCATCATGAAAAGGAGGCAGAGAGATTGTAAGAGCCAGAGGTCAGGGTGGACTGGAATGAAGCAGTGGCTTCTGGGAATTACAGGGCTGCACTCAGGAATCACAGCAGCTCTGGCTGCCTGCAAAAGATTAAGCCACTTCATATTCCAGCACAGAGCAGGTAGGTACTCATGAGCCCACCTCCCTGAGTAGCTACGGATGGCTTCTTAGGAGAAGAAGAGAGTTTCATTTAAGGATGTATCCCTTGATAGGTCAAACACGTTTCCGTGGATGGCCCCCCACACACTTGCATATATAACCAGCACAACTTGGATGCAGTGGGTTATAAAACAGAAAAAAAAAAAAAGACACACACGTAGAAAGGAGTGGGTGGGGGACAGTGACAGATGTGGTAGAAGTTAGCAGAAAAGCAAGAGCCAATACAATCAAAATATATTCTAGGAAATTCAGTTAATAAAATATTATATAAAACAATTCCATCCCAAGGGAAAACCCCTTAAAACTCAAAAATTCTAAAGGAAGTCTCCTTAAGATTCAAGAAGAAAACAATTCGTAAGTCTTAAAAAGTTCCTGAAATTTATCATGCTCACAGGCCCCTCCTTCCCAACGGGTATATAAGCGATAAAGACTTCTGCAGAGGGTAATTCCCTAAACTGTGGAGCTGCCTAAAGGGAATCCAGGCTGTGGTGGGCTTTCAGTGATACATATGCCGTTTAGTGATCCTATACCCCAGTAAACTCACCGCTCACAATGTTGAACACTGGTGGACTCATTACTTTGATTCAGTCTGTTTCCTCTCCAGGATGAGTAGATATTTGTACAGATCTCTCCAGGAAAACCTCATTTAACAGTCCTTTACTCTGAGATCTTGATTGATATTTTGAAAGGATGTCTACCCCTCCATGTTCATCACTGTTCTATTTGCAACCACCAGGTTACAGTACCAGCCCAAATATCCATCCTCAGGAGAGCAAATAAACAAAACGATACATACAAACAATGGGATATTATTCAGCCTGAGAAATAAAAGATAGTGTCTTAGTCAGGGTTTCTATTCCTGCTCAAACATCATGTCCAAGAAACAAGTTGGAGAGGATAGGGTTTATTCAGCTTACACTTCAACGTTGCTGTTCATCACCAAAGGAAGTCAGGACTTAAGCAGGTCAGGAAGCAGGAGCTGATGCAGAGGCCATGGAGGGATGTTCCTTACTGGCTTGCTTCCCCTGGTTTGCTTAGTTTGCTTTCTTATAAAACCCAAGACTACCAGCCCAAAGATGGCACTACCCACAAGGGGCCCTCCCCCATTGATCACTAATTGAGAAAATGCCTTACAGCTGGATCTCATGGAGGCATTTTCTCAAGGGAGGCTCCTTTCTCTGTGATAACTCCAGCTTGTGCCAAGTTGACACACAAAACCAGCCAGTACAGTCAGTTCTGGAATTTGCAACAATGTGATTGAGAATAATATTGTGCTGAATGAAATAAATAACCAAGGACAAAAAGACAAATGCTCCCTGCCCTTACCCATGTGCCATGCTAGCCCAGTCAGCACTTCCAGAAGCTGAGAGCAGACTGGTGCTTTCCAGAGTCTAGGGACCTTGGGTGGGAGAGCATATCTAAAGGGTAGATGTCTTCTACAGGAAGAAGGGGAGCTTTAGAAATATAGTCCACAGCATAGAGAATGCCATTAATAACAACATACAATGTACATTTTAAAACTTATGAGGACCTAGTGAGAACCTAGTCTCACTACAAAATATTCATTGTTCTTCTGTATGGGACAGGCTATTCGTCTAATTTGATTCCTGCACACTGTATAAGTGTGCAAGAATCATCACTTCATACCGCAGAAATAAACACGGCCATACATTTTCAATTTATACTAAGATAAAAATATAGAATTGTGGGTAGGTCACTTGGTCATACAAGGAAAGACAAACAGTCATAGGGACACATGCAACAGATTCAGCGGGCACTTCACACCAAAGAGGAAATGCAGACTCCATTGAACATGGAAGCCCTGAGATACAGGACCTGCCTACTGGACACACACAAACGGAAGCCAGACAGCTCCTGGCAGCCTTCCCTGTGGCTGTGGTCTAGAAGCAGCTCCAGCTTTGTCTGCTCTCAAGAACAGAAATCAGTAAAAATCACTCCGAGAAGTCCTTTGGCCCCAGCTTGTAAAGGCGGAAAAAATGCTTGCTGGGTTCTGTATGTCCACTCAACTGCCCAGACCCAACCTGCCCAGCTCTTTGCTGCTGGAACCCAACCTCCACATCACCAGAGGGCATCTCCAGCTGGGCTTAGCCATGGGGGGGGGGGGGAGTCAGAGTCAGGAATAGGGGCAACATTTTTCCCATTCCATGGGGGTTGTCCCCCATTGGCCCCACTTTCTGTATGCTTAACACCCCACTTCTCAGGGTCACAGTCTCTGCAACACACTGCTCCAGTGGTGAGGGGCAAGGGCAGAACTCACTCAGTGTTTGCCCACTGCATAAATCCAAAGCCATGCAAGGCTACAAATGTTGTTTACATATTATAGCCAAGAAAGCAGTGGTTACCACTTCCCTGGAAGTAATGCTCCTCCCTCCTAGAGAGAGGGAGCAATCAAGAACATTCCACAGGGCAGTGAGCTACCTCGGTGCCACAGTGCACACAGCTGTATCCTTAATTATTACTCCTTGGGCCAGTCCCATATATTATTTGTGTGTTATATATTAATTGTCTAATAAACCTCAATTTTAAAAGATAATCAAGGGTTTTTTTCCCCAGAACAAATACTCCATTATTTCAACAGCCACCATGCTAAAGTTTCCTAAAGATATGCAAAATTATGTTTTCGCAGAATTTCCAGAAATTAAAAATACTGAACAAAAGAGTCAAGGTCCCAAGCATTTTTAATGATTATATTCAGTAGAGTAACATTTATTTTAAAAATAATTAGCCCAATAAATTACAACTTTTTAAACAATGCTTCATGAATAAGCATACACCTAAGTATCCAATAAATACAGTAGATTTTGTTTCTGAAGAAAGAGCTTATATTTCATGTTAAGACCGGGAAATACAGCTAGCCCAACCTTACAGAGGCAGAGGGCGAAAGAATGGAGAAAGAGGGCCGAGGAAATTGCTCAATGGTTAGAGCTTGCCAAACAAGACTGGGGACAAGACCTGAGACACCCCAAGCCTTGTGTAAATATTGGGTGGCCTAGTGGCCTACCCATGATTCCAGTAGAAACTAGACTAGATAGCCAGACTAGACAAATGAGTTAAACTGACCTCAACAAGCTAGAGAGTGATGAAGAAAGACTCTCAACATTAACCTCAGGTTTCATGCACATTTGAACACGCATGCATGTGTCCCCACAAACTCATGTGCATCCATTAACATGTAAACGTGCACACTATACAAGCACATAAGAAAAATGAAGAAAGAAAGACATAGGAAAGAATGGAGGGGGAGCAAGGGAGGGGAAGGGGGAGGGGAGTGGGGTTGAAAAAGCAACAGATGGCTCTTGTCACCAGCTGAGTGATCAAAGCCACCACGGAGGTCACTGAAGGGCATGTGAATGGATAGGCTCAGGTGGGGATTTGGAGAGGGCCACACCCAGCAATGGTCACCGGCTGGAGAGAGCATTGCATGTGACAGAAAAGGCACAACTTAGCGTCTGGGGGACTTTAGTACCCTGAGGTCTTTCCTGGACAAGCTGTTGCCTGTTTGTATGCAGAAGTGTTCTGGGGCTCTTTCTGCATCTGGGCTCCTAGAGTTGCTATCTGAATGTCCCGGGAAGGAATGCTTCCATACTACATACCCCACTTCCAAGGCACCTGAGCTCTCGGAGCCCCTGGTCCCTTCTCCAAGCAGACACTCACTGACATTACTACAGCAGATAACCCACCACCTGAGTTTGTCAGATGAGATCATGCATGACTAGGCCAGTGCCTGAGGTAAGTAGAATCCCACGTGTGCTATTTTTCCAGAAGGCCGGAGCAGGTTGTGATGGGACCCGTGTGCCATTTAGATAAAGAAATAAAGATTCCAGGAAGAGAACAGAGTAGCTCCCTGGGATTGAGGTGGGAGCCATTACCAATCAGAGCACTGACAACAGTTCAGACAAGACATCAAGGGACAGAAGACGGCACCGGGCTACAGAACCAGCTACACCAAAGAGATACAGGGTCAGCACAAATACCTGTGACACCCCAATTCCTTACAGGAGGAACTCCTGAAATAACGAAGGCCTTCCTTTTCAAGGTTGACTGGTGTCACCTCAAAGAGACTCACTATTTCATAACTGCTAGTCCCTCCCCCGTCACACGACCTAACTTGTAAATAAGGTCATCCTAAAACCAGGAGAGAGGTTCCCAGCCAGCAGATGGCCCGTGGTCACGAGAGTAAAGATTGGAGTGAGATATCTCTATTCCAGGTCAAGGAACAAAAACAAGAGAATCAAGAGCAGACCCTAAGAGCCCACAGAAGGAGAGAGCAACCTGGCTAATACTTTCCCATATGCTTCCAGTCTCCAGAGGACACTAGAGTTGTGTTGCTTGAAGCCAGCGAGTTTGTTGGGTGTGGTAGCACCAACCACGAGAACACAGGCATCCTCCTGGCCCCGAATGAAAGTTCATTCCTAAAAGCTTTCTCCTACAGATGGCCCCACGTACAGCAATGCCTCACTTAGCATTCCATGGCTTCATCACAGCATGACAGCACACCCATACATAGACTGGGCTTCCTCTGTCAAGGCAAAAGTCAATGAACCAATCTAATGAGCCAATCAGTGCTTCTTCATATGACTGTGCTAGAGCATTCTGCCTGTGATTTTTCTAACCTAGAGGACCCGGTCACCTCTGATTGCCCTGACCCTGTTGAAGATGGGTCAGGCTAAGCTAGAGCATGCCCTAGATCAGGTATATTAAACACATTTGTATATGTGAGTATGCATTTCTCACATATGTATATGTGTGCAATATGCATGTGTGTGTTTGTCTGTGCATGCGGGTGTACGTGCGTAGAGCTCAGAGGTCCACTTTGTTTTTGAGACGGGATTTCTTAGTTACCTGGCTAGGCTGAGTTGCCATATTTGTTATGCTACAGACACTCAGCCTTCAAAGCATTTAGCTTCCAGAATGGCCAGAGCCTGTGGCTCTTGATGCTTGAGAGAAACAGTCTCTGCCCAAGGTAGCTTGTACTTGCCCACTCCTTGCATCGAGCAGCTGTTGTTCTGTTTGCTGCCATGGTTTGGACAAGGCCTCCAACCCCCACCAGAGCATTTTGCAGAAACCCTAACTCTAGCCCCTTTCTTTCTTTCTTTTTTTTTTTTTATTTGGTTTTTTCGAGACAGGGTTTCTCTATATAGCCCTGGCTGTCCTGGAACTCACTCTGTAGACCAGGCTGGCCTTGAACTCAGAAATCCGCCTGCCTCTGCCTCCCAGAGTGCTGGGATTACAGGCATGCGCCACCACCACCCAGCTAGCCCCTTTCTTTCTTTCTTTCTTTCTTTCTTTCTTTCTTTCTTTCTTTCTTTCTTTCTTTCTTTCTTTCTTTCTTTCTTTCTTTCTTCCTTCCTTCCTTCCTTCCTTCCTTCCTTCCTTCCTTCCTTCCTTCCTTCCTTATATTTTTATTTTCTATATTCTTTGTTTACATTCCAAATGATTTCCCCTTTCCCAGATCCCCCCTTCCCCATATGTCCCATAAACCTTCTTCTCTCCATCCATTCTCCAATCACCTCCCTCCTTTTTTTCTCTGTCCTTATGTTCCCCTCCAATGCTAGATCAATCCTTTCCAGGATCAGGACCTTCTCCATACTTCTTCATGGGAGTCATTTGTTATGCGATTTGTGCCTTGGGTATTCAGGGCTTCTGGGCTAATTAATATCCACTTAACAGAGATTGCATTCCATGTGTATTCTTTTGTGACTGGGTTACCTCACTTAGGATGATATTTTCCAGATCTTCCAGTCTGCCCTCGTATACCGACTAGTTTTATGTCAACTTTACATAAGCTGCAGTCATCAAGACGAAGGGAGCTTCCATTGAGACAATGCCTTCACAAGGTCAGGCTGTAGGCAAGCCAGTAAGCCACCCTCTTCCATGGCCTTTGAATCGGTTCCTGACTCCAGGTCCTGCCCTGTTTGAGTTTCTGCCCTTACTTTAATGATAGGCAATGATGTAGAAGTGTAAACCAAATGAACTGCCTAATCTGCTTTTGGTCACGGTGTTTCATCACAGCAACAGAAACCCTAACTAGGACACCTGAAGACCCTGTGCAGGCATTGAAGGTCCTAAAGCATGTGTCTGGTTTGCACAGCCCTTGTAAAAGACACTTAGAAACTGTGATTGCTAAGAAGCATATACTCTTCATTTGGTCCCCAAAGCGACTAAGACTTTAATAGCCTGGTGCCCCTGCCTTTGGGTTTCATCTATCTCCTTTAGGTACCTGACTGACAGCTTTCCAAATACTGTGCTCTTGACCCATGAAAGGCGCCCAGGTCATTGTCCTGAGCCTGCAGCCGTGGTAGATCCCAGGAACAAATAACAAGTCTGGTGGATAAAGATATTTTTTATTAGACATTTTCTTTATTTACATTTCAAATGTTATTTCCTTTCCTGGTTTCCTCTCTGAAAACACCCTATCCCATTCCCCCCTCCCTCTGCTCACCAACCCATCCACTCCTGCTTCCTGTCAGGTCAGCACCCCAAAATGAATTTAGGGTCACTTGGGACCAGTATCCTATGCTTATCAAATCTCCTTTCTCTGCCTCCCACCATGACTGGTCTCTTCAGTGGGTAGACTGGGATGTGCACGGAGCTTCTTATCCCTGCTGCTCGCCTGAGCTATCAAGCCGTCAATCACCGGGGAGCCCCCGGCACTGCTTTCAAACTATGTCCTTGGTGAAGACACGAATCTTTGTTAAATAAATAAGAACTGTTTGTTTATTTTTACTTGATCATGAATCCATGCAGCTAAGTGGAGAAAGTTCCCTACACAGCTCATCTCAGGATTTTTCTGTCCATCTGATCTTGTATAAGAAACCACCACCCAGCTCCTGACTCAAGCTATTGGCTGCCTTTGTCTTTGAGTATCAATGTGTGCTCTGGGCAGGGTCTGGTAGTAATGGCCCCTGTGGTCAGTGAGCATAGCTGTAAGAATAGATGAGGTACTTCTCTGACCATGCACTGTCTGACTGGCAGGTTGTGCTGGTGGGCAGGGGGCTCAGAGGGCCTATTAGCCAGTCCTCGATTCTTCCCATGTGGGTAAACTGAACCTGCCTACAGTGTGTGAGCTCTGGACCAAAGCCTGCATTCAAACCACAGTGAGTAGAAGCTACCAGTCTGTCAAGGACTATGTCAGAAAGCCACAGTGTAATGATCGCAGAGACGGTCTGAGCTCATGAGAAGAGATACAGATACATACGCCTCCAACAGAGATTATCACAGGATTTGTGGACATCCCTCACCCACAAGGCCCAGAACTACAGTCTTCATTGCCCATCCTCTTGATGCTTACACTTCTTGTTGGCAGAGCATTCGAGTGCTGTCACGACTCCTCCTTCTTCTGCCCATCAAATGGTCTCATTCCTTTTTAGAATAAGATGTCTGGTGTGTTTCAGATAAAACCTTTCCACCTCATCCCACATCCTCAAACCCAAAGCCATCTCTCAGATAGCAGAAGGACCAGCAGCCAGACAGCTGGAAACTCTTCTGCTGTGCTGGTGGAACACATCTCTTCCCCGTCTTTGTGGGGAGTGGGTTGAGATATTTCGGGTGCAGCTTTCAACCTTCCTTCCCATCACATGTCAGAGGAAAAGCACTTCTGGTAATTAGGTGCTACACGTGAAGCATTTAAAGATGGCTGAACCGATTCTGCATCCCTACATGTCTCTTTAAATTAGTTATGAATTCTTAAAGGGATACTTGGTCATTAATTACAATTAAGTCCACCAAATGCCATGTCAGGGAACATTCCTGACCTGCTCTCTGAAGTTTGATCAATTCACTTGATGGATGTCACTGTACCAGCAGGTGGGTCAGGAAAGCTTAATGACAAATGGCATGGTAACCCCTGGAGCCCCTGGACTCCAACAGGACTGGCTGCTGGACTTAAACGTGTGTCCTAGAACATGCCCTTAGCCACAAACACTTCATACTGAGAATGACGCAGGTGACCACTCAGGAAGATGTTGTGTCCGAGTGCCAAGGCTAACAAGTCAGTGGCTATGCAAAGAGAGTCCAGACAGAGCAACTGTCCTCCCAAGCCCAAAAGGAAGCCTTTGGCAACTGCTAAATATTAGTAAGCTAATCACTAACCAGGTTAATGCTCATGCTTCCGGGAGATTGGCCCAAATGGGGATATAGCTCCCAGGGCTGGTATGGGGGAAGATGGCCACAGGTGGACCCTCATGACTCCGTTATGACTCTGGAGATGCAGTGGTCCAATACCAAATGCTTCACCACAGATGTTGAGGTGTTGCTGTATCTATGGGGATGAAAGATGTCCACTCTAAAGCTACCCAGAGCACATAGTGAGTGTATGCGCCTTCTGAGCTCGGTGAGTAAGGTTTGTTCTGCTCTGGAACAATGAGTCGTCCAGGAAACTGCTTGTGGAAGGCAGAAAGCAACATTCCATGCTGCTTTTACACCAAGACCTCACTTCATGTTTGGATGATGAGCCCATAGAGGAGAGCAGAGCAAAGGCTGAGCCCCCTACTCTTCCCCTACTCATTTCTGAAGACTGGAGGTGGAGACTCTCTTGTGCTTTGAATGAATAACCACCTTAAGAACAAGAATGGGCAATAAACTCTGGTTTTAATGACATTTTATAATCCGGTAATTTCCTGCTGATTCATTGTTTAAACTACCTGACATCTTCTTTATAACAAGCAGGAACTTCATCTGTGAGCAGGATTCCATTGATTTGTTGGAACAACATGGAATCATGGTTATTCTAAAGTTCCAGATGTGCCCACCACAGCTCCGGGCTCTGGACTCTGGAATGCCTTATACATACACATATACATACATATAAACATATACATACACACACACACACACACACACACACACACACACACACGCACGCACGTGTGTGTGTGTGTGTGTGTATGTGTGTGTGTCTTAGTCAGGGTTTCTATTCCTGCACAAACATCATGACCAAGAAGGAAGTTGGGGAGGAAAGGGTTTATTCAGCTTACACTTCTGCATTGCTGTTCATCACAAAAGGAAATCAAGACTGGAACTCAAGCAGGTCAGGAAGCAGGAGCTGATGCAGAGGCCATCGAGGGATGTTCCTTACTGGCTTGCTTCCTCTGGCTTGCTCAGCCTGCTCTCTTACAGAACCCAAGAATACCAGCCCAGGGATGGTACCACCCACAAGGGGCCCTCCCCACTTGATCACTAATTGAGAAAATGCCTCACAGTTGGATCTGATGGAGGCACTTCCCCAACTGAAACTCCTTTCTCTGTGATAACTCCAGCCTGTGTCAAGTTGACACACAAAACCAGCCAGTACAATTGACCCCTTGTCAGCTTGACACACAAACATATCACTATTAAGCCTCAACCCTTACTTTCTTATTCATCCCTAAGATCTAAATTACTTTAAAAGTCCCATAGTCTTTACATATTAAAAGTTGAATCACTTTAAAATCTCCAATATCTTTAAAATTCAAAGTCTTTTAAATATTCAAAGTCTCTTAACTGTGGGCTCCACTAAAATACCTTCTTCCTTCAAGAGGGAAACATATCAGGGCACAGTCACAACCAAAAGCAAAACTCAAACTCCAATGGTTCAATGTCTGGGATCCAACTCACAATCTTCCGGGCTCCTCCAAGGGCAGAGGTTACTTCTCCAGCTCTGCCCTTTGTAGCACACAGCTTGTCTTCTAGGCTCCAGCTGCCTGTACTCCACTGCTGCTGCTGTTCTTGGTGGTCATTCATGGTACTGGCATCTCCAAAACACTGCTTTCTTCCACTGTAATTAGGCTTCACCAATAGCCTCTCATAGGCTCTCTTCATGGTGACAAGCCTCTGTTCCTATGCATGACCCCTTCAAGTCCTGGACCATCAATTACAACTGAGGCTGCATCTTCACCAATGGCCTTCCGTGGCCTCTCACTGTGCCAAGAGCCCCAGCTGCTCTTCATGACCCCTTCATGCCTTCAAAACCAGTACCACCTGGGTGACTTTTACATAGTACCAAGTCCAGCCACAGCACAAAATACAACTGTGGCTATCTCTCGAACACACTCTCTGTGCTCTCAGAAAACACTTACCAGAAGATTTCACCTCAGTGATGCTGGTTTCTTTTTAATCACCACTAAATTTTTTTAGCTCCAGCTAACCAGCATCAATAGTCCCAGTAACACAAAGGTTTGATTTAGTGGTTCTGGTATCTTGTTACTTACAGCTGATTCTTCAGCCCCAGCTAACCAAAACCACAGAATCTTCACAATCCAAACATGCCCCTTTAAGAGTCTTTAACCTTCCCTCTGAAATTTTACAAGCCAGGCCTCCATCTTCTGCACTATTCTTAACATTGTCTTCCAAGCTCCTACAGAACTTTCCACAGAGCTCTTAATATCCTAATGGCTTTTCTAGCTCAAAGTTCCAAAGTCCTTCCACAGTCCTCCCCAAAACATGTCAGGTTGTCACAGACTACCCCACTACGCTGGTACCAATTTGTCTCAGTCAGGGTTTATATTCCTGCACAAACATCATGACCAAGAAGCAAGTTGGGGAGGAAAGGGTTTATTCAGCTTATACTTCTGCATTGTTGTTCATCACAAAAGTCAGGACTGGAACTCAAGCAGGTCAGGAAGCAGGAGCTGATGCAGAGGACATGGAGGGATGTTCCTTACTGGCTTGCTTCCTCTGGCTTGCTCAGCCTGCTCTCTTACAGAACCCAAGACTACCAGCCCAGGGATGGTACCACCCACAAGGGGCCCTCCCCCCTTGATCACTAATTGAGAAAATGCCTCACAGTTGGATCTGATGGAGGCACTTCCCCAACTGAAACTCCTTTCTCTGTGATAACTCCAGCCTGTGTCAAGTTGACACACAAAACCCGCCAGTACAATATGTATATCTTTTGTGGGAATCCCAGGCATCCTGAGATAGCCATGAGGTGGTATATTTGTCTACCAGGACCAAATGATTTTGATTACACATACTAGTAAATATATGAACTCAGTATCTCACAGGTTAACATCCTAAAATCAGAAATTCAGCAGAAGGAAATGACAGCCTTTGTAAGGCCCAATTTATAAAGGGACAACAACTGTAACTCATTCCTCCTCTCCCTGCAGACAGACTTACCTCATCCTGAACAAACCTTACCTCAAAACTCACACCCCTCGATTGATTTAAAACCTGCTCAATCAGGTTTCTATTTCTGTGATAAAGACTAGGACCCAAAACAAAGTTAGAAAGGAAAGGGTTACTTAGCCTTACAAGTCCCAATCAGTCCATCACAGATGGAAGGCAAGAACTCAATCAAGGCAGTAACCTAGAGGCAGGGACTGAAACAGAGGCCATGGAGGAATGCTGAGTATAGGCTTAATCAGCCTGCTTTCTTATAGCGCCTAGGACTACTTGACCAGAGATAGCCCCGCCCACAGGTGGTATCTTCCCATGCCAACCATTCATCAGGAAAATGCCCACTGACTTGCCTAGAATTCAATCTGGTGTGTGTAGTGCGGTGCGGGGTATCAATTAAGGTTTCCTCTTTGCAGATAACTAACATGTCAAGCTAACAAAAAGAACTAACCAGCACAGGGCTCCACCCACTTCCGATAAACAAAGCTTTCTATTGTTTCCCGAGCTGTGCTATGTGCTTCCATTATACAGTGTCCATCACTACTGCACGTCTGAAGCACAGGGAAGCAGCTTACACCAATTCCCTTGGTTGCACTGACTGTAAGTCACACATAGCCCAGTGAGGGAGAGTCACAGCACTGTTGCCAAGGCCCCCCTTGGAAGCATGAACCACTCTCTTCTACATGTGTGTCCTCACCCACAGACCCTAGGCTAGGCATCCTTAATTTCATCCTACAGATGATAAGAAACAGAGGTTCAAGATAGTTGGTACTTGGAGTAAATGTTTTCTGACTTTTCAAACAGAAAAGGTCAGAGGCTACAGAGGTGGCTTGATGTTAAGAGAACACGATGCTGTTCCCTCAGAGGAGCAGATTTGGGTTCCCAGCACATATGGAGAGCGGCTGTCAGACACCTGTAACTTCAGCTCCAGGGGATCTAATGCCCTCTTCTGACCTATGAGGGCACCATACTCTTATACACCCAGACATACACAGAAACAGGCACAGACACACATACATATGCACATGTGCATACATACATACATACATACACAGACACACAGACATGCACATACATATGCATTGAGAAAGACACAGGCACTCACATACATACACACACAGAGACAGACACACAGGTATGTACACCCAAAGAGAAAGGCACACACACAGACACAGACACACACATATACACACACTCATACATGTACACATCAGAGAAACACGCATGCTCGCATGTACATAGTGTGCACAGGCAAGCGCTCGCGCGCGCGCGCGCACACACACACACACACACACACACACACACACGAGATTTGGCTTTATCCTAGACAAACCATAGACAAGCTTCAAGAATTGAGTTTCCAGGCAAACCAGCCAGAAAGCTATCCAGACCATGAGGGTGGGGTGGGGGAGCGTTGGCATCACCTCTTCTGGGAGGCCATCCTGTTAAGCACTGTTTCTGATCCTCAGGACCTAAGTTAAGCCCTGCTAAGAGGAAGCTGAGGCTGCAATACCCCAGACAGCAGAACTCATGTCTAGAGATGCTCCCAGGCAGTCCTAACGGAGTACAAGCTGAGAAGAGGGGAGTGAGGATACAGGAACTTTCTGAGAGTGTTCACAACATGGTGTGGCTGTTGAGCAGAAGCAATGCTGCAAACCCCGCAGGTCCCACACAGCACACAGATGCAACTGCACCACGAGCTCCCAAGCACTTGAGAAGATAAAGCACAGACAGGCCGTAGACATTCCACCCCACGGTCGCAGCAGCTTAGAACACTCATTGGGATTGAGACAGGCATGTGATGAAAGGGAAGAGGCCAGCTCCATGGGTCTGCACCACCAGACCAGGACTGGCTTGCTCGCCATGTTTATTGGGATGTGACCAGCAGGGGCTGAAGCGCAGAGACAACGGAGTCACCTTACCTTTTCAGAGTCACTCTGAAAAGTCAGATTCTGGGTCACCAGGACCCAGGACTAGCTGATAACTTGTGACTCAGCTGTGTTTGAGGCCATTCCAAAGTCTTCCAGGCGCCAAGAGACCTGGAGACAGGATCATTTCAGAGTGAGCCACTAGAGGGCCAAGGACAAACTTATATGGCTTTGGGTGGCTCACTGTCCTAGTTGGTTGGCTTGAAGCCCTCCTTTCTTGTTCCATTCTCCAGGTCTCCCAATCGCGCCCCAGGACCATACTTCTTATATAAAGCATGGGGCCTTTCCTCACCTTATCTCCATAGCAACCACACTGAGGCAGGTATATGGGGCTGCCAGACCCTTGTCTGCAAACACTGCATTCTACCCCTCCATCCCAGGGAACCTTCTGGAACCTGACCTTGCCTGGCATGTACACATCAGACTTGACAGAAGCCACACTACAGGGGACAGGGAATGGAGGGCAGGAAGTCCTATATTCATGAACGGAATAAATACCTGGATTTCCTTAAAGCAGCCATTAAAATGGCCAACACACTGCAAGGGGAGGGCAGAGACATTAGTGCCTCAGCTACAGAGAGAGTGAAGGGCTGGGAGTTTGCTTGACTATGCTTTCTGTCCATGTACCTGTCTGTCCATTTGTCTGTACAGTCTCTTCATTCAACCATGACACAAGCCACAGTGTCCTGGCTGGTACTTGGTGAGGCCAGTGGTCAGTCTCCCAGCAGCATATCTGAGCCTCCTGGGTTCTTGGTCTCTTTCAATAACATCCCTAAACCCTAAACTGCAGGGAAGGAACAGATGAGATGTGCTACAGTAAGGATTTGGGGTAGCACACTGGCAAACAGAATAGGAAGAGCTACTTGGAAACACTTTATGGGGCGCAAGTAATCAAAGCTCTCAGCTTGCCTTAGAATGCCAAGCATGGGGTCATCACCATTCCCTGTAGGTCTCCGTGCAGCCCGATGGTGGCTTGGTGGGGAGGAGGCAGGGCCAAGAAAAACAGAACATGCCTTGTCAATAGCTTGGCAGGAGGCAGCGGTGAGGACCAAGCCACCTCAGAATGCAATGCCACTGTAGGAAATTAGTCATGGTTAGCAAAGCAAACTGATCCCCCATGCAGAGCTCAGCAGGCAGGACAGATGAGGATGTCTGGGGCTGAAAAGGCCCTCATCCTCCAGCAGCTGCTCAAGTCCAGTCAATCCTAGCATCCAAGATGTTCCAAATCAACTCTTCAAAAAGAGAAAGCCTATTTTCAAGGCTCAAATCATAAGACACTGAAGACAGTCATCCTAGGGCAGCCAGAATGTCACCTACATACATGGAAACAACATGACAGCCCCAGGTACAGATCAAAGGGTGGGAGCTCATACCCAACAACATACCTTGAGGGGCCCAGGCAATGTGTTGGGGTTGGTTTTGGGTACTGTGTACTCAGATGCTGATTACTATGCCCAGAGAGCTGGTTACAGTTCAGATGTTGGTGTTGTCAGACATCTCCTGTCATAATGTTGTGTAAATATTGGTCTCCACCACCTCTGATTGGTTAATAAAGAACTGATTCAACCAATAGCTGGTCAGGAAAGAATAAGGCAGAGCATCCGATCCCAATGAGGGGGCCTCAGGTGGAAAGAGAGAGAAAGAGAGAGAGAGAGAGAGAGAGAGAGAGACAGAGAGACAGAGAGACAGAGAGATATTGAGATTCACCATGAGGTCATCATAGTAGAGGACAGATGGTCCAGGAACAGCCAGGGTAAGATGGCAGGTAATCCCTCATGGCTGGGAAGTAGGCCAGGCCAGCATAGTCAGGTTAGAATAGCACAGTATCTGCCCAACTGTTAGTGCAAGACGCTCATTAATAAAATACCAGGACTCTGTGTCTTTGTTCAGGTACAAGGGAGGCAAAGAAAATGTCCAGAATTACTTACAGCAATGTATTTCCATGGATCTGTAAAGTGAGATAAGGGGCTTTTCCCAGGGGATACAGGGGTCCCCCTGAGACCTGGGACAAATGAGGGTGGAACCAGCCAGGCCAAGGACTAAGCAGGAGGAAGCCCTAGGGTGCTGCAGAGAGACGTGGGACCCTGGGGAGTGAGCGCCACAGCCTGTGCCTGTGTTTGTGACATGGGGGCGTGGATCTTACACCTGAGGAGGGGAAGGAAAGAAGGATGGAAAAGAGAAGGACTGAGAGGTGCAGAGAGGAAGGGAGAAAGGAAGGCAGATATCCTGCACCGTCTAGGAAGCCCACCTAGCCTGTGGCAAGGAAAATAAATAAAAGGTTGCTGGGGAAACACCTCACTTAGCTTAGGATCCATCCCCAGTCCCGCAAACAACAGAAGAAAACAAAAATGCCTTTTTTTTTTTTTTTTAAAGAAATGAAGTTACTGATCTGGGAGTGTGCCTCTTTTTTTTTTTTTTTTTTTTAAGATTTATTTATTTATTATATGTAAGTACACTGTAGCTGTCTTCAGACACTCCAGAAGAGGGCATCAGATCTTGTTATGGATGGTTGTGAGCCACCATGTGGTTGCTGGGATTTGAACTCAGGACCTTGGGAAGAGCAGTCAGTGCTCTTAACCACTGAGCCATTTCCAGAGCCCCAAAAATGACTTCTTAGATATGGTTGTCTGCCCAAGATCAGGGCAAGTTCAAGCCTGTCAGCACTCCAGCTGGAAAGGAGGAACCTCGGGAGGATGGGACCAAAACCACTTCTGTGAGGGCTGCCCCTACAGCATAGCAGTGGGGCAGGGATGAAGCCAGAGCGGGTGTGGGGCACAGTCTGCTGGGCTTAGTTAGTTAGTTAGCTAGCTAGCTAGCTATCGTGGGGATGAGGACGGGTGGGTTGTACACACTATTGTGTATCTGTGGAATGTAGAGGACAAGATTCAGAAGCTGGTTTTCTCCTTCCACCATGTGATCACCAGGGATCAAACTCAGCAGACATAGCACTCCCTGAGCCATCTCGAAGGCCCAGGAATTGATCTTTAAGCTGGGCTCTATTCAGAAAACCTGTCCTCTGAGAAGGCAGTGGATTGACACCCTGAAAACAATCAGCCTCTCATTTCCTTGATGCTGCAGGCATTGCGGCGGTTCTCAACCTCGGGGTGCGACCCACACATGCTTGGCTATCAGATATATATTCTGCCTATCCAATATTTATATTATGAATCATAATGGTAGCAAATATGAATAAATAGTTGTAAAAATGAAAATTGTGAAGGAGCCATGAGATAAGTCAATGTTTGGGGGGAGAGGGGATTGCCTCAACATGAGGAACTCTGTAAAAGGGTCCCAGCACCGGGGAAACTGAGAAACACTGCTTTATAGGGAGAGGAGGCATGCGGCTCTACTCAAGTGTCAGGCATGTTTCTGAGTTTCAGGTTGTCTTGTCTTGGTCTCTCTTCCCTCGTTCTCTCTATACCCAGGCTCAGGCATCCCAAAACACTTAGTCTAGGTGGTTTCCACTAATATCAGTCTTATGTTCCTCTAGGGACATCAGGCTGAAGAGTGAACCAAAAAACATTATCAGTATGTTATCC
Organism: Apodemus sylvaticus; assembly: GCF_947179515.1. Taxonomy (NCBI): domain Eukaryota; kingdom Metazoa; phylum Chordata; class Mammalia; order Rodentia; family Muridae; genus Apodemus; species Apodemus sylvaticus. Next base: position 55,197,192 of record NC_067488.1, on the reverse strand, counting down.
TATAGCTAAGCTACCCAATAACATATATGTGCAGCTTCCTGTCTACAACACAGAATACAGTGTTCTACCCACCCCATCCCCTATCAACTATTGCCAATGGTCAAGAGGCCAGAGTCTTAACAGTAGTAAAAGTCAAGGTATGCATAGCGATGTTCCTTTTCAGGTTCCTTCCAAATTCCAGGGCCCCTTTTCTGCCTTTTCTAGCTTCGTACGGTAGCCAAGTTCCTTAGGTTGCTGCCCCTTCCAGCTGGGGCCGACTCCTCAACCTTCCTCCTTTCTGTAGGGCCCTGTGACACTGGACACACTTGTCTAATACAGGATATACCCCCATCAAGGCGAGGGTAGTGGCATTGATTTATTGACAACCTTCATTCTTATCGACACCTTACCTGACAGATTCTTAGACTCCAGAGCCAGGACATTGACATCTCTGTTGACCATACTGGCATTCACTCTATTGTTTTATCTCTAAACCCAACAGTCTTAAGATGGCCTAAGCCCAGAACCCAAATATTAGTCTTCCCAAGTCCTTCAGATTCTTTCACATGCTGCACCTTGAAGGTATCACCAGACCAGGAACCTTATGAGGAAGACACCACCCTCCCTGGCACATCCACCCCTGGGGCAGGGACCAGAGCTGATCACACCCAAGCTGAGAGCAGGGCTCAGCAGCTCAGTAGCAGCCCAGCCTCCACAACCAGTACATGAGCCCTTCTTCCTCACCCTTGATAACAGAGAGAAAAGGAACCCACCAGGTAAGCAAAGAACTAAGAAGAGTCTTTGACATTTTTGCATTTCTGAGCATGGAAGAGAAAAGCTGATGACTTGTGCTGTCAATGACAGAGGCAAGAAGGATGAACCAGACAGGCTTTGCCCTGCTCCTCACACCCAAGAAGGTACAGAGAGGCGTGGCTACTACCGCCTGTGACCACACAGCAGCTCAAAGACACAGGTCCGAGTTGAGCAATGTATGCCCCCCTACCAGATTCCTCTGATCATAAGGGGGTGTCAGGGATGTCATGAAGCCCCAAAAAGCCCCTGTATTTTTCTTAGGGCACATTCTACACACAGGAGAGAAGTTCTCTTTGGTTGGGGCTATGGATTAGTGGCAGAACACTGTTGTAGCATGACCAAAGCCCTGAGTTTGAATCTTGGGACAGCCAGGGTGGAGGAGAAAAAAGAATTGAAGTTCTTTTTCTCCACCTCTTAGTCTCTTGTATGCCATCAGCTGGATCCACAGAAGTCTCTGTCTATGAGGCCATCATACCACATCTCTCCAGCAGAGCTGACAACTAAAGCCTGACAGCAATAGCACTAAGACCTTCATCCCAAGGCTCTAAATGAGGCAGGAAGGCCTTAGTAGGGAGTTGTCCTTGGCCCCTGGGGTGGATGTCAAGCCCACAGCAAGATGAAGGCATCTCTGTCAAAGCTGAAATCCAGGGATCAGATAAGGCTCGGCCACACAGAGATGTTAACAGAGAACAGTTAAATCCCAGCCACATCTCCAAGTCCCCAGAATAACTGGCGATAGCCACTTCTGAATGCACTAGCTGTTCTGGCTCCAAGCAAAGAACAGCTGTCTGACCATCGCTGAACTCAGGAGATTTCAGGGCCAGGGACTCATGTGTAGCAAATCTCTAGTCACCAGTGAGGCATTACCCCACAGCACTTGAGGGAGTTTGTGAGGTCCACTAGAAAGCATTGCCAGCAGCTCTTCACCAAACCTGAGCCCTAAGATAGGACAAGGTAGAATACCTGGAATATTGGTGCTCCAAAGACCAGGCTCCTCCTGGCTCCTCCTGGCTCCTCCTGGCTCCTCCTGGCTCCTCCTGGCTCCTCCTGGCTCCTCCAGGCCCATGTGTCACCTGGCTTGTATCCTGACCTGAAGTGGATCATCCTTCACCAACACCCAGAACTGACATCTCTTTACCCCTTCATCCCAGTGTGTTTCTGATCCTGGTAATTCCCTGGGCCACTATTCTTCCTAGCCTGGTAAGCTGGTCCTACACATGTCTGCCTTGCTCCCTGTCCCAGGAGCTTCTTTTATGTGTTTAAGCAACATCCCATCTCTGTCTCTTGCCCTGTTTCTCAGTCTCTGAGGTACAGCTTCAGGGTATCCTCATCCTCCATGTGGCAGAAGCTTCACAAAGCAGGGGCCCTGCCTGTGTAAGTTCCTCCTGTCCCCACAGCATTCGGAGCTTTGGTGGTTCTGGCTGGCCCTCAGTCCTACACTCAGGTAAACACTATACATGGGAATTCCAGCAGAGGGAAGAAAGAGAGAGCCATCTCCCACTCTGGCACCCTTTTTTCTCACTGAGGTCAAGGTTGGACAGACCTGTCTCAGAAGCTAAGGAGTGTGGGACTCAGGCATGGAAAGCAGAGGCCAAATGTCCATCCAGCAGCAAACACACAGAAGGCAACCTTAGTCATGCCTTCCTCTTTGGTAAGGACAGGGTAGTATTGTGACCATATCTCCCATGGAACACAATCAGGGTGTCTGGTCAGAAACAGCTTCTTAAAAGCCATTAGATAAATGGTAAGATAGTGAAATTTTCCAACCCTGGACATGCAGGAATATGGAGGCCAGGTCTCTTGTGGTGTGATGACTTTTCCCCAAGGGGCCCTGTGCTGGTATGAGAAGAACCTGGGAGGCTCAATCAAACTTTCACACCATATCTGGCTGTCTTAGTCAGGGTTTCTATTCCTGCACAAACATCATGACCAAGAAGCAAGTTGGGGAGGAAAGGGTTTATTCAGCTTACACTTCCATGTTGCAGTTCATCACTAAAGGAAGTCAGGACTGGAACTCAAGCAGGTCTGGAAGCAGGAGATGATGCAGAGGCCATGGAGGGATATTTCTTACTGGCTTGCTTCCCCTGACTTGCTCAGCCTGCTCTCTTATAGAACCCAAGACTACCAGCCCAGGGATGGCACCACCCACAAGGGGCCCTCCCCACTTGATCACTAATTGAGAAAATGCCCCACAGCTGGATCTCATGGAGGCACTTCACCAACTGAAGCTCGTTTCTTTGTGATAACTCCAGCCTATGTCAAGTTGACACACAAAACTAGCCAGTACAATTGGCCCCTTGTCAACTTGACACACAAAGACATCACTATTAAGCCTCAACCCTTACTTTCTTATTCATCCCCAAGATCTAAATTACTTTAAAAGTCCCACAGTCTTTACACATTAAAAGCTCAATCACCTTAAAATCTCCAATATCTTTAAAAATCAAAGTCTTTTAAAAATTCAAAGTCTTTTAACTGTGGGTTCCACTAAAATACTTTCTTCCTTCAAGAGGGAAACATATCAGGGCAGTCACAAACAAAAGCAAAACTCAAACTCCAATGGTTCAATGTCTGGGATCCAACTCACAATCTTCCAGGCTACTCCAAGGGCATAGGTCATTTCTCCAGCTCTGCCCTTTGTAGCACACAGCTTGTCTTCTAGGCTCCAGCTGCCTGTACTCCACTGCTGCTGCTGTTCTTGGTGGTCATTCATGGTACTGGCATCTCCAAAGCACTGCTGTCTTCCACTGTAATTAGGCTTCACCAATAGCCTCTCATAGGCTCTCTTCATGGTGACAAGCCTCTGCTCCTATGCATGACCCCTTCAAGTCCTGGACCATCAATTACAACTGAGGCTGCACCTTCACCAATGGCCTTCCTTGGCCTCTCACTGTGCCAAGAGCCTCAGCTGCTCTTCATGACCCCTTCATGCCTTCAAAACCAGGACCACCTGGGTGACGCTTACACAGTACCAAGTCCAGCCACAGCACAAAATACAACTGTGGCTATCTCTGGAACACACTCTCTGTGCTCTCAGAAAACACTTCCAAGAAGATTTCATGTCAGTGATGCTGGTCTCTTCTTAATTGCCACTAATTTCTTAGCTCCAGCTAACCAGCATCAATAGTCCCAGTAACACAAAGGTTTGCTTTACTGGTTCTGGTATCTTGTTACTTACAGCTGATTCTTCGGCCCCAGCTAACCAAAACCACAGAATCTTCACAACCAAAGCATGGCAACTTTAAGAGTCTTTAATCTTCCCTCTGAAATTTCACAAGCCAGGCCTCCATCTTCTGCACTGTTCATAACATTGTCTTCCATGCGCCTACAGAACTTTCCACAGCTTTTCTAGCTCAAAGTTCCAAAGTCCTTCCACAATCCTCCCCAAAACATGGTCAGGTTGTCACAGGAATACCCCACTACGCTGGTACCAATTTGTCTTAGTCAGAGTTTCTATTCCTGCACAAACATCATGACCAAGAAGCAAGTTGGGGAGGAAAGGGTTTATTGAGCTTACACTTCCATGTTGCAGTTCATCACTAAAGGAAGTCAGGACTGGAACTCAAGCAGGTCCGGAAGCAGGAGCTGATGCAGAGGCCATGGAGAGATATTTCTTACTGGCTTGCTTCCCCTGGCTTGCTCAGCCTGCTCTCTTATAGAACCCAAGAGCACCAGCCCAAAGGTGGTACCACCCACAAGGGGCCCTCCCCACTTGATCACTAATTGAGAAAATGCCCCACAGCTGGATCTCATGGAGGCACTTCACCAACTGAAGCTCCTTTCTTTGTGATAACTCCAACCTGTGTCAAGTTGACACACAAAACTAGCCAGTACACTGGCCAAGACAGCTGGCAAGGCCCTAGCAAGCAAAGGGCTGAATACCAAGCGCATCAGAAGGAAACAGGGCTCTTATGCCATCACATCTATACCTAGAAGCAACTCTAGAGGAACCTGAGAAGAGCTCAAGATCTATAGAGTGGCTGATAGGAGATGATGTCAGTGTCAACAGTCCTAGATAAATCTCCACTTATTCCTACAACCAACATTAAAAGATTACAACATCAATACGTGGAAGAACAGGACAACAGGCCAAGCAGAAAATTGTACTATGAAAAAAATCAGAACTTGAGAGACGGGCATTACTAGCAAGTGTTCTTAGAAAAAAAACTAACTTTATCATTTTTCTAACAATGCATTCAACATAGCAGATTCAACATAGCTGAAAAGAGAATTTGTAAAATGGAAGGTAAGTCCAAACGAAATGTCCAGAAGAATGAAAACTATGGATACCACATGGTGGTAAGAAGAATCAGTAGGCTTGTGAGATACATGCAGTTGGAGTCCCAAAAGGTAACAGAGAGTGATTATCAAAGATTTAGGCTAAGGAATCTTGGCTGAGAGTTTAAGATAGCCATACACAGAGACAAGAACCTATCAAACTCAGTATAAATAAATTATCTCTACCAAGCTGAATTACAGAAAAAATGCTAATAATCATGCAAAAGGGATTTTTTAAAAAGTTTTTGGTTTTAATTTTTTATGGGTGTGAGTACTTTGCTTACATGTATGTCTGAGTACCACTTGCATGACTGGTTCCACAGGGGCTAAAAGAGGGTAGAACTGGAGTTACAAATGGTGTAAGCCACCATGTAGGTGCTGGGAATCAAACCCAGGTCCTCTCTGCAGGAATGGCCAGTGCTTTTAACTGAAGAGCCATTTCTCCAGATCCTGTAGGCATTATGTTTAAGCAGAAAAAAAATATGAGTTATCTTCAAAGGACATCTTTTAGAGTGACCACTGACATCTTAACAAAAACAACAGAAACTGAAGTACAATGAATGAGAAAATACAGCCAACCAAGAATGCTACACCCATTGGATTATCTTCAGAAATTAAGGTTAGGGGCTAGTGAGGTGGTTCATTAGGTAAAACCACGACTGCCAGACCTGATGACCTGAGTTCAATCCCTAGGATGTATTTGGTGGAAGGAAAGAATCAACTCCACAAGTTGTCCTCTGATCTCCACATGAGACTGTGGCACAGATGTCTACCCCAACACACATGCACTAAATAAACAAATAAAATATTTTGAAAGAAATTGAGGCTAAATACATTTTTATTCAAGTAAAAGAAAATTTATGACCAACAGATCTCACTAAAGGAAGTACACTGTCAGAGTTAAAAAAATAAAGAAAGAAATAAAATTAAATAAATATCCCAGCTGAAATGTGGATGGTTTGTTTAGTTCTGTCCTGAAATTAAGTACTCTGACCAAAGCAACTTGGGGGAGAAAAGGTTCATTTCATCTTATGCTTCCAGGTCACAGTCCATCACTGAAGGAAGACAAGACAGGAACCTGGAGACGGGAACTGAAGCAGAGAGCATGGAGGGGTGCTACTTACTAGCTTGTTCTCCATGGCTTGCTCAGCCTGCTTTCTTACACAACTCAGGACACCTCTCCAGGCATGGCCCCACCCAAGGTGGACTGGACCCTCCCACATCAATCACTAATCAAGAAAATGCTCCATAAAAATCTCACAGGGGACCCACCCCTAGATAAAGAACTACAACCCACAAAGGAATGCTTCATGTGGGATAACTGGTCTTTCCCAAAGATGAACCCCTTAATGGTTATCCAGTATCAAATCGTTATCCCTGAAATCATATACATACAAGCAATACTAAATGGACTCAGGTTATACATAAATATGCATGTGTGATATATACATATTTCATGTATATTATATATAATATATAATTATAATAGCATAATACACTATATAATCATATACAATATTTTATATATATATATATACATGTACTACATAATAACTATTACAGGAAAAGATACCATGAATTTGAAAGGGAACGAGAGAGACATGGGAGGTGCTGGAGGAAAAAAATTATGTAATCGTATTTTCATTTTAAGAAATAAATCAGATAAGGAAGATTAAGAATAAGAAAACAAAAACAAAAATGAAAATGTTCTTGGTCCAATCTAATAGATGTAATTTTTCTAAATTGCATCCCCTCTTCCCAGGTGAATCTAGCTTTGTCAGACTGACCAAAACTAAGCAGCAGGGGGAGAATCAGGAAAAGACATAAACAGCAAGTGTGTGTGTGTGTGTGTGTGTGTGTGTGTGTGTGTGTGTGTGTGTGTAATCTGCCTTAATTAAAACGTATAATAAAGCCATGCAAACAAATAGACCTTACATGGCCTTAGATCTTCAACTGATCTATAACTGATCCAGATCCACCTTTAGTAAATTCTGAGCAAGCACTAAAAGAATATTAAGGTATCTGAATTTTGGAGCCATTGGTAGAAGATAAATAATAAAATATACAACCCGTAAGTGGCAATGAAGGAAGGAGGAATGGTCGGGGCCTGCAGAAAGCACCCGATCATGTGACCCACCCAGCCAGTCAGGGAACCAGTCAAAGGCAAACCTTCCAGACCCAGAGGCTGATTCAGTGTGAAAAACAAGGCTGACCCCACTATGCTGAGGAAGGCAGCCACGGAAGACAAAGGTCTACACCCACGAAGGCTCATCATGCAGCCAACACATTGTTTGGTTGGTGCATGTGTGTTTGTTTTCAAAGCCCCTGTATGGTGTGGCTATTAGATGAAGTGGACTTTGGGAAGGGAGAGGAATACTTCACAATGAAATTTTCAGTGCATCCAGCTTTAAAAACTCCCAATTCCCACGCACCAAGTAACAGATAGATAAAAACGAATGGAAATACAAGGAGAATAGACAAACCTACAACCAACCCGAATCTGTTGACACACGTCTTAAGAGCTAAGAGAGCAAGCGGGGGGGAAAAAGGTCACCGAGGAGAGGAACGTTGAAGAACATGAATAGCAAATTGAACTCAGAGAAACACACAGGAAAAATGGACCCAACAGACACAGAAAAGTCCAGCACTTGCCAAACTGGATAATAGGTTGGGCCATCAATCAAGTGTCAACGAGTCTTAAGGGAATAAAAAGATGTCTAGTTCGTTCCATTAGAACAATTCTGGGCAAAGGATAGCAAACTGTCTCCTTTGGCAGGATGGGGGAGGAAGGGGCGGCTCTTCTGGACAAGAAGCCATCAGGAGCCTGGGTGTAGCCTTGGCATCTGGGGAGAATACAGATGTGTATTTCCTATCGGCTCTTCACTACTGTGTTTGAGCAAGGAAGACCAGGAGAGGGAGTCTTGAGGTTTGAAGGAGAAATATCCCCGATAAGCTCAGGTCTTAAACTTGGTTCCTTGTTGGTCTTACTGTTCATGGAGGTTCTGGAATCTTTAGGAGACGTAGCTTTGCTGGAGGAAGTTCATTACTAGGGACAGACACAGAGAGCATAGAACTCATCTCACTTTTTTTTTAATATTTTTATTTTCTATATTCTTTGTTTACATTCCAAATGATTTCCCCTTTCCCGGATCCCCCCTCCCCATATGTCCCATAAACCTTCTTCTCTCCATCCCTTCTCCAATCACCTACCTCCTTTTATTCTCTGTCCTTATATTCCCCTCCAATTCTAGATCAATCCTTTCCAGGATCAGGACCTTCTCCATACTTCTTCGTGGGAGTCATTTGTTATGCGATTTGTGCCTTGGGTATTCAGGGCTTCTGGGCTAATTAATATCCACTTATCAGAGATTGCATTCCATGTGTATTCTTTTGTGACTGGGTTACCTCACTTAGGATGATATTTTCCAGATCAAACCACTTGCCTAAAAATTTTGTGAATTCATTGTTTCTAATTGCTGAGTAGTATTCCATTGTGTAAATATACCACATTTTCTGTATCCATTCCTCCTTTGAGGGGCATCTGGGTTCTTTCCAGCTTCTGGCTATTATAAATAAGGCTGCTATGAACATAATGGAGCATGTGTCTTTATTGCATGCTGGGAAATCCTTTGGGTATATGCCCAGGAGAGGTATAGCAGGGTCCTCTGGAAGTTTCATGTCCAGTTTTCTGAGGAACCTCCAGACTGATTTCCACAGTGGTTGTACCATATTACAGCCCCACCAGCAGTGGAGAAGTGTTCCTCTTTCTCCACATCCTCGCCAACACCTGCTGTCTCCTGAGTTTTTGACCTTAGCCATTCTGACTGGTGTAAGGTGAAATCTCAGGGTTGTTTTGATTTGCATTTCCCTAATGACTAATGATGTTGAGCACTTCTTAAGGTGCCTCTCGCCATCCGAATTTCTTCAGGTGAAAATTCTTTGTTTAGATCTGTACCCCATTTTTAATAGGGTTATTTGGTTCCCTGGGGTCTAACTTCTTGAGTTCTTTGTATATATTGGATATTAGCCCTCTATCAGATGTAGGGTTGGTGAATATCCTTTCCCAATTTGATGGTTGCCATTTTGTCCTTTTAACAATGTCCTTTGCCTTATAGAAACTTTGTAATTTTATGAGGTCCCATTTGTCAATTCTTGATCTTAGAGCATAAGCTATTGGTGATCTGTTCAGGAACTTTTCCCCTGTGCCCATGTCCTCTAGGGTCTTCCCCAGTTTCTTTTCTATTAGTTTCAGTGTGTCTGGTTTTACATGGAGGTCCTTGATCCACTTGGAGTGAAGTTTAGTACATGGAGATAAGAATGGATCAATTCGCATTCTTCTGTATGCTGACCTCCAATTGAACCAGCACCATTTGTTGAAAAGGCTATCTTTTTTCCCACTGGATGTTTTTGGCTCCTTTGTCGAAGATCAAGTGACCGTAGGTGTGTGGGTTCATTTCTGGATCTTCAATTGCTCATCTCACTTCCGTCCTCCCTAAGCACGCCCTGCATGACTTGTCTGCATGTGGTTGGAGGAGATGTGATCTCTTAGCTCCTTGCTCCTATTGCCTGCCACGCCTCCTTCCTGTGTGGACTCCACCTTTAGGCCCATAAGCCAAAATAAGCGCTTTCTTCTATAAGTCGATTTTGATAATGGTGTTTCATCACAGCAACAGAAAAAAGTAACTATACAGGGGATCATGCTCTATGTTGCCTAGGTGGACCAAATGACAACCACAAAAGTTCAACCTGACCTCCAAAGCCATGTTCCCAACCTCCAGAACACAGCCGAGGCTCACTAATTCTGAGAGGGAGAGATGAAGCAAACACCATGTATGTATGGTGTCAGAGAAGGGGACAGGAAGCCCTGAGCCTCTGGATCCCTCCTCAGCTGGGTAGGGGAGAAAAGCCACTTTGCATAGAAACTTATCACAGAGACAGGCAGAGTTGCTAAAAAGCTTCTGCTCACATGCTCCAGGAGGGAGAATTTCTTCCAGGTGGGAGTCTGAGGATTTCTATCTCACAAATGGGGAAACAGGGACACACAGAAGAATTGGGAAAACAATGGATGGATGGATGGATGGATGGATGGATGGATGGATGGTGGATGAATGGATGAATGGATGGGTGGATGGATGGATGGGTGGATGGGTGGATGGATGGTGGATGAATGGATGGTGGATGAATGGATAGATGGACAGATGGATGGATGGATGGATGGGTGGGTGGATGGATGGGTGGATGGATGGTGGATGAATGGATGGATAGAAGGATAGATGGTGGGTGGATGGAAGAATGGTGGGTGGATGGATGGATGGATGGATGGATGGATGGTGGGTAGATGGATGGATGGATGGACTAAGGAATTAATGAATGAAGCAAGCCACTAAACTCTGAATCCACATTAGCACAGCCTTGACATCAAACACCCTAAGGAGTCATGGCTGACCAAGCAGACAGAGGGGTCAAACCAGTCTCTCTGTGGTCTCAGTGAAAGCTGGCTTCATGCCCTGTAGCAGCTCTCAGACACCAAGGCCATAATGGAATGAATGGCCTTAGCCATTAACTCCCTGTCTCCCTGTCTTTGTCTGCACTTGGCACCTCAGGGTCATAAACGTTACTGAGCTCAGTTGAGAGCTCTAAGCTGGGAGTGGATTCAGGAAGGGTGTGCTACAATTGAGAAATGAACCTACAGGTACACATAGGTCTCTGAGTTGGCACAGCTGGGTAATCCACTCCTCACCTCCCAGAGGCGGAGCAGTGGAGCTTATATTGCAGAAGCCTGCAACCAAAGCTTTTGGAGTAAGAGCTGCTGGTAATCCCAGGGAGGGCCAGGGAGGCTCAGCCAGTCAAGCCCAGCCTCAGAGCCTCCTCCTGACTGGAGCCTGAACTCAGTCCACCTGATCCTTCACCAAGGTACTGCCTCCAGAGAAGGTGATCCCAGGACATCGTCCCCAGCCTGTGGATAGCCCTGTCTCCCGTGTCCCTGCTTCTGTGTCTACAGTGAGCTTTAATCATTGCTGTCATCAAACTACTGTAATAAACAGCCTCCTTCTGTGGCTCATAGGCCACAATCAGCAGCCCCACATTTACAGCCCAAATAAACTCTTTAATAAGAACACTTTTCCTTTCATTATTTTATGGGCAACTGGTTAGAGACACTTAGTAAAGACCATTTATAATAGTGATAAGACCACACTAGCCAACGGGGCCTCTTCAAGGGGCATGACCATGAATATCCATTAGTGTGATGGCCACCATGGAGAGAACAAGTGGTGGGAATGAGTGGTGGTGGGTCGCTCTGATGTGAAAGGCCAATACGAAGTCCCCTGGGGGAAGGGTCCTTGACAAGGGGCTAGGGTTCAGCAGGACTGCTGATGAACTGAGAGATCTGAACAAAAGCTTACCCACAGTCCAGCTGGAGACAGAGTCCCCTAGATGGCCATATTGGTGCTATGACCTAGGAAGAATGAGAGGGGCCCTCTGCACAACCCCTGACCGATTTAATGGCAGGAAATGTCCTATATCAGGAATCCTCAGGGCTACCACAAGGGTCAAGGTTAACCTCTCCATTAGTGGTGCTGGCAGCACTCAGTGAATCCCTCCTCTGTGCCCAGCAAGGCTCAGACACTCAGGTTACATCTCACCCCTGCATGTATAACCCTCTAGGTGAGACTCTGAGGATATCCATCTCACAAATGGGGAAAGGAGTCACACAGGAGAATTAGGAAGACAATGGACAGATGGATGGATGGGTGGATGGATGGATGGATGCATGGTAGATGGATGGATGGATTGTGGATGAATGGATATATGGATGGGTGGTTGGATGGATGGATGGATTGTGGATGAATGGATGTATGGATGGATGGTTGGATGGTGGATGTATGTATGTATGTATGGATGCATGGTAGATGGGTGGATGGATGGTGGATGAATGGATGGATGGGTAGTTGGATGGTAGATGTATGTATGTATGTATGTATGTATGTATGTATGGATGGATGGATGGTGGATGGATAGATGGACGAACTAAGGAATTAATGAATGAAGCAAGCCACTTAACTCTGAGTCCACATTAACACAGCCCTGACACCAAACACCCTAAGGAGCTGTGGCTGACCTGAGCCATCCACATCCATCACTGAGATACAATGAGGACAACACAACCCTGGAGCAGAGATGTGGGGACAAAGCTGGGTCCCTGAATTTGCTAGCAGGGAATGTGTGCTTACTGGCTGCATCCAGGGAAGCGTGCTCCAGAAAGACGCTCCACTCTGAGGGTCTGAGTGTATCTTGCTATTTATCTCCTGTGTCTGATCATTCGGTAATAGCAACTCTTATGGTCAAAAAGATTCTCTGAACTTCAGGTTCTTTCTCTTAAGTCCAAGGAATACTCTGGGATGTGCTCTTTTAAAGCAAGACTAAAGAGTTCAGCCTCACAGATTCTGCCTCTGTCAGGGGTGCCACCATCCACTGGTTGCATGTTTTCATTTATACACATAGAGTTTTCTGAGAAGATGGCTACTGGGAGCAGAGGGGTATTCAAGACCACACAGCACTCTTCAATTCCCAAACACAGCCTGGGAATGTGACCTGTTCTTCTCCCACCAAGAGTGGAATCCCCTCCCCTCCTGGCATTGGTGTTGGCCATGACCACTTACCTGCAATCAAGAGAGCACAGTAACAAGTTGTGTGGTGCTTGGAAGGTCAGCTGGGGCACTGAAGTTCCTGTTTGTTGAAGGGTTTGCCCCTAAAGTTCCCGTCACTGACCTAGCCTATAACCAACCATGGCTTTTCCACCCATACCCCAGTTCCTGAAATAGCAATTCTGAGACTATTTATGAACAAATGCCTAGGTCACAAGCTTTGACTCATTACCTGACTAGTTCATACCTTAATTAATCCATTTATTCTATGCTATGAGAACCACATGACCGGTTGCTCCTCAGTTTCATGTGTCCGACTCCTCAGAGTTCAGGGTGAATCTCTCCCTGCACCTGACTCTATCCCAGAGTTCCTCTTTCCCTACTGGAAACTCTCTCCTCCTATTTCCTGCCTCAGCTAATAGGCCATCAGCTTTTTATTGACAAGCGGTACTTCCATACAGTACACAAGAGATTCTCTCTACACTTGCCACCATGTCATGATAGACTAAGCCATCTGAAAAAGCCATGGGGTGGTCTGCGTCCTTACTGAAGCCAGCCTCTGCACCCCTGTAGCCTCCATGGGAACTCTAATGGCTGGAGAAGGACACTTCCTAAGGTGTCCAGCATTCAGACAGCCCATCAAGGAACACTTTTCAACAACATCTCTGAGTGTCCTTCCTAGGAAGGTGACACACCCTGACAGGACAAGCTGATCCAGTGAGCATACTAACTGATTTTTGTCTAAGGAAATCTCAACTGAGGAATGGCCTCTATCAGACTAGCCAGAGAGCATATCTGCAGATGATTCTCTGGATTGATCGGTGATAGAGAAAAAAAGCCCAGCCCACCGTGGGCAAAGCTGGTCCTAAGCTCTATGAGAAAAGTAGTTGAGCAAGCCAGGGGAAGCAGCCCCAGAAGCAGTGCTTCTCATGGTCTCTATCTCAATCCCTACTTCTAGGTTCCTGCCTTGAGTTCCTGTCTGGATCTCCCTCAATGATAGACTGTGTCCTGTAAAGCAAAAAGACTATTTCCTCCCCCACATTGGTTTGGATCAGTGTTTTGTCATAGAAACAAAAAGCAAACTAGAATGCAATCAGCACCCAGTCCATACCAAGAAAGGGCCCTGCAGGGGGAAATGGGCAAGCTCACTGGAGTGAGCTGGATTTGCTCACAACCAACTGTGCACCTCTGCCCATCTCAGCATTCGGTGGCTTTACCAGGATGGATTGAAGTCTCCTGTAGTGAAAAGATTTACACCATGGAAACTGGTCACCACCACAAATGAAGATTTATTCACAATGGGTGGTTAAATATCCACCCATGCACCCCCAGACACTGCAGGGCTGACTGCAAGGGAGAGCGGGCATGGTGACCTGGAAACACCCTTCAGGAATTCCTCAGACATGGTGGATGTCACATAGCACAGGGGATGGCTATGCAATCTACTAAGTTAGAACTGAAATTGAATACTCCAATTTAGAGATCAGGCCAAATCTGGTCAGAATAAGAGAGTCAAAAATGGGAAAGCAGAAAAAAAAAATGGGAGAGCAGGGCTGAAGGGGTGCTCGGTTGGTAAAGACTTAGCTTACAAACACAAAGATCTGAGTCTGAACCCTAGAACCTATGTTAAAAAAAATACAAGGGTTGATGAGATGGCTCAGCAGTTAAGAGCACTGGCTGCTCCAGAGGTTCTGAGTTCAATTCCCAGCAACCATCTAGTAGTTCACAATCATCAATAAGGGGATCTGATGCCCTACTCTGCCCTGCAGATGTATATACAGCAGAACACTCATACATTAAATAAATAAAATTTAAAAATCTAAACATGGTGGTGCACACACTGGGGAGACAGAAATCCCTGGGGCTTGCGGCCAGCCAGTCTAGCCTACTGGTTGAGCCTCAGGTCCCAGTGAGAGAGGCTGACTCAGAAATAAAGGTAGGCAGCACAGAGAAGTGACATCAGAAGTTGTCCTTTGACCTCCACACGGGTTCACATACGTGCATTTGTACCCAAATACTCATGTGTCCACACATACACACACACACACACACACACACAGGCCCCAGACCAAACTCCAGTCCTCCATGGTCATTATCACCTCTCTTTAATCTGGGGTCTCTCCAGTGCTTGCTCTGGAACCAGATAGTGACAGAACCAATGGTGGAACATGTCAGTCAGTCATATCAACCCAGGTGCACACCTCAGCTGAGTTTCTGCAGAGCTGGAGATGTATGTTTTTCAGAAGATCAAGACATAGTAATAAACCTCTAAGGTACTGATCACAGTACACAGCTGCAGCCAGTGAGGAGCACAGCAACTCCCAGAGGGGAACACAGCTACTCCCAGAGGGGAGCACAGAGACACCCAGAGGGGAACAAAGCTACTCCCAGTGGGGAGCACAGCTACTCCAAGAGGGGAGCATAGCTACACCCAGAGGGGAGCACAGAAACACCCAGAGGAGAGCACAGCTACTCCCAGAGGGGAGCACAGCTACTCCCAGAGGGGAGAAAAGATATACCAAGTGGGGAACACAGTTACAACTAGGGAGAATAGCTGTACCCAGAGGGAAGCATCACCACACTAAATGAAGGACACAGCTCCACCCAGGAAGAGTACAATAGACCCAGTGGAGAACACAGCTACATCCAGTGGAAATCACACTTACGCCCCGGGGGAGCACAGTTACATGCAGTGAGGAACACAGTCATACCCAGCAGGGAGCACAGCTATACCCATTGGAGAGCACAGATATACCCAGAGGAGAGTACCACTACACTGAGTGGAGAACACAGCTACACACAGAAGAGAGCACAGCTACACCGTACTGGCTGACTTTATGTCGACTTGACAGAAGTTAGAGTCATCAGAGAGGACCAAATCCCAACTGAGAAAATGCCTGTAGAGCATTTTCTTAGTTAGGGATTGATGGGGAGGGCCCAGCCCATTGTGGGTAGTACCAGCCATCATCTGGTAATACTGGGTTCTATAAGAAAGCAGGCTGAGTGAGGTAAAGGGAGGAAGACAGAGAGTGTGTTCACCCCTCCAGGTGAACCCCCACATCAGCTCCTATGTCTAGGGTTCTACCCCATTTGAGTTCCTGCTTGACTTCTTTCAGTGGCAGACTCAAGATGTGGAAACATAAGCCAAATCAACCCTTTCTTCCCCAACTTGCCCCTGGTCATAGTGTTTTATCACAGCAGTAGTAACCAACACTAATACAGTCAGTGGGGAGCACAGCTATACACAGAGGAGAATAGCTTTTAAGGAGAAAAACCTTCCATCGATTCCCATGATAATTTTCCCAAGCCACAGAGCTTGGGTCTTTCATTTTTTATTTGAGAACAAGTTGAAACAACCCTCCAAATTAAGGAAATAACTTTACAGACTCAAGCATTGTGTTTTCTTATTTTAGCAATGTTCGCAGCTGCTCTGCCTCTCTGCGCACTTATAGAAAAGTGTTTCCTTACCCATTTGCCAATTTTCAATGATTTTTCTTTCCTTCTACTTACAATGAAGTAATCATTTCAAATTAATTAAGTTTCCATTAAAATGCATTATTGCCATGTCCCAGATACCGAACAGTGATTTTTGCTTCCTGGACAACAAGCTTGCAAGGAAAACACCATAAATTTCTCAAATACAGCTTCAGGCTCCTTCCACCGCTGGTGCAGTGCACGGGGAAGCTGCACACACAGTAGGCACCAAATATGTACTCATGGGAGAAGCAACCAGTAATGGTGCTTATTAGCTCCACGAACAAGGAGAGACTATCTGTAGAGGACAGCCACGCATGCATGGATATTCTACATGAGGTTTCATTTGGCTGCAGATGCACTCTGAGACACATATGATTTTCTTCATTTTATAAATTATCTTATTATCTAACGAGAAAACCAAAACCCAGAGGTGTGAAGTTCTCCAGTGAAGATCATGGATTTTGCCACCTGAGAAGGGGACTTCCCAATATCAAGTGCACTTCAGTGTGCAGCTTCCGGGCAGTGATATCTTCAACTCCAGAAGAGGTCTGTCTCCTTAGCTTTGGACCAATGCTGGAGCAGTTACTACATGTTCAAGACCAATCAGTGTAATGTAGTCAAACACAGAAGAAACCTCTCAGACTATTTAGAAAGAGCTACTGGGGACCACACCACCTGCTCCTGCACAGTAGCACTGTGATGGCCAGCCTAGGGGAACCAACAGGAAACTGAGGCAGGAAAGTGAAGCCTCCAAATGGCTCCTACATGGTATTGCAAGCAGGAAATGAAGGGGAAATACTGGTAAGAATGGTCGAGCATCTTGCTGATGTACTAATGAAGCATCTTGGGTGAGAAAATCTGAATCCTGGCATGTCGATGGGGTGTCCTGATTAGGGTTTCCATTGCTGTGAAGGGACAACACAATCAAGGCAACTCTTATAAAGGTAAACATTCCATTGGGGTTGGCTTACAGTTTCAGAGGTTCAGTCCATGATCATCATGGTGGGAAGCATGGCAGCATCCAGGCAGACATGGTGCTGGAGGAGAAGCTGAGAGTTCTTGCATCTTGATCCAAAGGTAGCCAGAAGGAGACTCTTGTCTCAGATGCACTGGGCAGAGCATAAACCTCAAAGCCTACCACCACAGTGACACACCTACTCCAACAAGGCCCTACCTCCTAATAGCACCACTTCCCATGGGCCAAACATATTTAAACCACCACATGGGGCAAAGAGCCAGAAGGTAGAGAGTCATTCTAGGCTCTGTGGTACAAGAGTCCCTCTCTGATAACATGTTGATGAGTTCTGTAACACCCCCCCCCCCCCGCACTATAATTCCCTTCCCCTTCCCCAATTCATTCTCTTCTCCAGGCACATCCCTCCCCTTACTCCACCCCGTGACCACCAATGGCTATCTTAACCAATGGCCTTCTCTTACAGACTCTTGTAGCCTTGTCAGCAGGACACAGGAGATGAAGCATTCTACGGAACTCTCTATAAGTGCCACATCCATCCACCATGTCCTTCCAACACGCTATCTGTCTATCTCTACTTCACATAAATGATGCCAGGAGTAAGCAGGGGCCATCAGATCACCCCTGCACTTGGCAGCTATGGGCTCCCTCACCGTTGGGCAATGACTTGCCATCTTACCCAGGGCCTGGCAGTTTGCTCTGGTCCTCACTGCCGACACCTATGGAAAAACCTAGGTGGCATCATTCTCCATGTGATGTCTGCAGAGCCATCCCCATGGAAGCTTAGAGGTTGCATCTAGACACC